>NC_088210.1:12619510-12937676 GCF_037126465.1 Ornithodoros turicata | reverse complement strand
ACCCATTTGTCCTCTTTTTCCGCCTGGTAACGAAAAACGCGGTGTGGTATTTGATTGGAATTTTCGAGATTGAAAAAGTTGGAAGGCAGTCTGGTAGCGTCGACTGATTTTTGTTCTTGTAATAGCGTCGTAGTGTGTGACTGCAAGTTACGTGTGGAAGGCACATGCCAACGTTCATCCAGCACTTTTTTTAGTTGAGTTTAGTTCATCCAGTCGCAGTTTGTGGGGTAAACGAGAAATTCCTCATTTCATTATCCCTCTTACTCGTTTTCTACGTGTGAACACGAAGCTGACTGTACATGTACCGATTGTATACAGTGAACACTCGTTATTATGACCATGGTCGTTCCCGAAAATTTTGGTCATAATGCGGAATTGTCATATTAACGAGAGGGATTTGCAGAGCTTTCACTGCATTGTTCCCCAGGTCATTGGTCCCCAGGTGCATTGGTCGTAAAGCAGGTATGTCAGATTATCGGGGGTCATATTAACGAGGGTTCACTGTATATGTCTGTCTGTGTCTCCGTCTGTATGTGTGTGCGCGTGCGCGTGTTCGTTCGTTCATGCGGTGTCAGTAACCGAATGTTACTGACGGTGTCGGAGGGGGGCGGGGGGGGGGGGTCATTGCAGCGAAAGCGCAGGCCATGCAGTTTGATTGCGTAAATTATTGGCTGGGAATTTAATTGAAATGTTTTTTTATGGGACAGCGTTTGTGTGCGACGGAAGAAAGTATACAGTCGACACGCGTTAATATCACACTCGTTAGTATGACATCCTCATTTATGACCACTTTTGTGGGGCACCGCTTGTTCCCAATGGAGGTCCTGTGTAAGGGCCCCTTGTCACTATGACAACTCGATAATCCGACCGAGGAAAACGTGGATTCTTCCCCCGTTTATGTGACCGTCTACCAGAGACCGAGTCATCCTCTGGCCCCAAAAGTACAGTGGCCCCGGTAAAACGTACGCGCGGTATGTATTCACCAGCGGGCCTCGCTTCTCCATTTTCTTTTCGCCTTCCATCATCATTGTCATCACCATCGCAGTGCAATTGAGTCAACGGAAAAGCTGCATATTGAGATTTTTTCTACGCAGACGCCTTTCACGGATTTCTGTCGTCGACAAATTGTAAATTATAATGTTGAAAATAGAAAATTGTGTTGGTATAATAAAATGAATTGAATTGAAATACTGTACCTGAAAATCTGCGTCTCCAATAAATGAGACAGAATCAAGCGGACTTCCTCTATGAAGGGCGTACCTGGAGCACGATCCCATGTTGCTCGTTAATATGACAATTCGCTTTTATGACCAAAATTTCGCGGGAACGGCCTTGGTCACATTAACGAGAGCTGACCGTATATGCGACAGCGTTTGTTTAGCTTCGGTTTCGGCTCGAACTGTAGTTTTAAAACGTGACTTATTTCTCGTGTCTCACTGAACGGTTTGGTGAAAAATGGTGAGAAAAACGGTTTGGTGAAAAAAAAAAAAGAAAAATGGAGAGTCTCTCCTTCTTTGGACAGGAGCACAATTTGGGTGATTTCGCGCCGTCGTTTCAAGCTTCGTTCCTTCTTTAAAGGTATTCCTCCTTCATTTTCTCTCCCCCCCCTCTCTCTCTCTCTCTCTCTCTCTCTCCCTCCTCTCCCCCGCTTCAACTGCGAGTGTGTGGTGGTACTCCATTAGCAGGCATTCGTTTCATCAACAATGAGGTTAAAAGGAAAAGAAGAAAAGACGCCATTAACCTTTTTCTTTTTCTTCTTTTTTTTTTTTTTTTCGGGCGAATGTTTGCGTACCTAACTTTCTATTTGAAACACGCTGCAGCCAATAGCGCGGTGGGTTAGGAGACGTTAATGGACTTTTATTCCTGGTTGGTCGGGAAAAGGCGGCCAGCTTGTAACAGCTTTTTCGTTCGTGAGAAATTTGATACCCTCCGCGTCATTGCCCTCGGTTTCCTCCTCTCTCAATGTCTTTGAACGGCCTACGTTAAGGACCGCTGTCATTATACGGCACGAAAGGTTCAGAAGAAATTCGTTCCTGGTATGCGGATGCTGGACCGTGATGTGCGTGTCTTAACGTAGAATATTCTCGAATACGGAGTTCAGGAATTAATAGCGAATTGTTTTAGGTTGATGTTGATGAAGAAAAATAATGGGGAGAGATTCAATCCATCACACGAATCGCGAGCATCATACGTTTCCTTTGCCCTTTTTTTATATTCAGTTTCGATAACGTGAAGATGGAAGGATGTTGATGTTGATGAAAAAAAGGTCCAAGGAGCTTCAGGGAAACTGCATTGCTTTATGCGCTACGACTATACACTCTAAAAACAGAACTTCACCGCATAGCACGCTGTGCTCCAACCATTGCCAAGAATGATAGGGTTATCGCTTCTGATTCGAAGAGAGAGGGGGCGTACGCCTTTTTGTGGCAATTTTAATATATCCAAATTGCCACAAAAAGGCGTACGCCCACCTCTCTCTTCGAATCACAAGCGACAACCATATAATTGGCGGCAATGGTTGGCGCACAGCGTGCTATGCGGTGAAATTCTGTTTTTAGAGTGTACGTATGACAGTGCAGTGTGTGTGAGCCTGTGACTGCCCCTCTTTTCTTTCGCTCTTTTCGCTCGTTTCGTTCTTATTTTGTTTTTTTTACGCGGGAATAGCAAGTCGGCTTCTGGAGCCAGGCTAACCTTTCCCCTCTTTCTTTGTTTTTTTTTTTGCAATAGATCTATATCCCCCCCTCCCCCCGCACTCTAAAAACTAAACTTCGCCGCATAGCACGCTCTACGCCAACCATTGCAACGAATGATAGGGTTATGGCTTCTGATTCGAGGAGAGAGGAAGGCGTGCGCCTTTTTGTGGCAGTTTGGATTAATGAAAATTGCCACAAAAAGGCGTACGCCCCCGTCTCTCTTCGAATCAGAACCGATAACCCTATCATTCTTGGCAATGGTTGGCGCACAGCGTGCTATGCGGTGAAGCTCTGTTTTTAGAGTGTATTAAACGGGAGTCTGGTCGTTAATGGGACCTGCCTATACCCGGAGCTCCACCCACTTTTTGAGCTCTCTGGCCAATCGCAGGTCGAAATACAGTTCTCTATTATTGCATCCATTCAGTCCTTATACTTCACCCCTATTTACTGGGGTGCCACCATTTTGGAGAAACTGGATGGATTTGGATTGGAACGGATATCACTGGTGACAGGCCAAAACGACGGAATTTGCGCCCACTTTTATGAACGCCATCTGCATAGAGAGGAGGCATGTTGGGAAGGCTCAGAATTGCAGAAATGGTTGCTGGCAGAAGTGATTGGCCAGGAGGGCGGTACTACCGCTTCTTCGTAGCAGACGACTGCCGCTGTGAGCCTTTAAATCACGTAACCTAAGTAGATCGAATCAAAAATGAGCGAAGATGAATGTATAAATAAAATTCAATTATATAATGCAAAATCCTACATATCAGGGGGCGTCTTTCTTGCTATTATCTCGGGACCACCGTCTTAACTAAGCGACGAAACATCTCATTTTCGCGTAAATAATGATGCCGGAGAGAAAGTTGGAGCTGATTTTGCGGATGCGTACACGAGGATATATAAGCGGAGTATGAAATTAAAGTACTATGTGGAAATTTTTTCTCACGAAATCTCCGCTTCGCCGTTCCAAGCACCATCCTCCATTTTGGAGAAAATTTGGTGTCGTGGCGGCCGCCATGGAAAACGACAGCCAATGAAATGCGCCTAAGTGTGATTGACAGGTCGAGCCTCTTTTTTAGGCTCCTCCCAACGGCCATACTCCCTCTTAATACACGGCACTGACGTATGGTGAATGGTTGCGCCATCTGGTAGCAGAAAAGAAAATCTACTATTACTAACAATTACTAGAAAGCTAACTACTACAGCTACAAGAAAAAAAAAGCTACAAGAAAAGCTAAAACACGTGCTACCTTGGGGGGAGCACACACTCTAAAAACAGGGGGAGGGGGCAACCACTGAACAGAATGACATTTTGATCACTGCTGATTTGTGGGAAACGCGGGGCGTACGCTTTTTTGTGACAATGAACATGACTACATAAGTGTCCAAAAAAGGGGCGTACGCCTCTCGTTTTTAACCAATCAGGCGGCAGAACAATCTCGTTCGGGATGGTGGTTGGCGCTCAGCGTGCTATGTGGTGAACTTCTATTTTTAGAGTGATGGATATAATGTTCGGCGGTGACGACAATGACAAAATTAAAATGCTTGTTATGCAAGTTCAGGCGCGAATTTTCCTTTCATATCTACAGGTATGGTTACACACTAAACAGAGTACATTCATGTCAAAGTATTTGATGTGAGCGCTAGACAGTATACGTAAAATGCACATACATTTATAAATAAAAATCACACAAAGTGGAAATCAAGTAAAAATTAAGAGTAGCGAAGTAAATTGTGCTTGATTTATCGGGTAATAGCACCCCCCCTCCCCCCTCAAATGTACCGCGCCTTGGAGTCGGAGGAATATGTTCACATTAATCTGCGGGTAACTGTCACGTGGTTTGATGAGCAAGAGATCGCCAACGCCCCGACGACACCGCGGAACAGCTGCGTTGCACTCGACCAATGAAGAGACCTCCGTTACTCGTACTTACTCGTTTTTTCTCTCTCTCGGTTCTCTTTTTTGTTTTTGGAACAAAAAACTTTTATAAAAGAGCAAAAATCAACGAAGGAGTTGAGGCATCACAAGTTAAGCACTTAAACAATCAAAACATAGAGAGAATTGCGATACAGTGCTCTTGAACATGACACGAGCAGGACATGCAAAAAATAAAACAAACTGGAGGCGGTGAGGTGTATAGTTGAGATACGAGAGTCTCGAGGGAAAACTCCACGGTGCACAGTTGACAAGCATAGAGTACGGAGCTTGAGAAGGGAAGCACTTTAGCACGCATTAATAAACGACTGCGTTAGCCGGGGTAAAGCACCGCCAGGGGCGACGAAACTCCCGTCATAATCACAAAATAAAGTTGTTGTTGTTGTTATTGTTGTTGTTGCGCTAGCCGGACACTGGTGGCGCTTACAGCGGCATGGCGGAGTGGAAGCCAAGCTCGTGCTGGAAGGCTGGAAGGTTGTGGGTTCGAATCCTACCGTCGGCTGTGCTGTGTGAGGTTTTCCCTGCGTTTTCCCGAAGACTTTCTAGACGAATGTCGGCGCACTTTACCCCATGAAGTCGGCCCAGGACGCACACGAAGACCCCCTCACTCCTCCGTTCCTAGCCACATGTTTCTTCGCGGCGCTAACACAGAATAAAAAAAAAAAAAGTAACTTACTGTCAACTTACTTACTGTAACTTACTGCGTGGGAAAGAAAGGTAAAACAAGAGGCAGGAACGCTTCCTCCTGTCCACGCAGCTTCCGTGCGCTCTTCTTCGCGACAATATCAAGCCGGCGGGGCTAAAGCAAAATTTTTACTAATTTTTTTTTCGACCATTTCTGTTGCGATATCGTGCATAATTTTTTGGGGGGTCCGCCGTTATTCGTGGTGTGCTTCGTATTTCTGTACAAAAAAGTGAGGTTCGCTTGGCAATTTTCGAAGTTCAATCGAAAAAATAAATAAATTTCCCACAATTAAAAACTGTCCAAAGTCTTCCTAAATGGCCACAAAAGCTTCCAGAAGGTGTTGTCTAAAGTTGCTCCGGCGAGTACCTCACCAGCCAGAATTTTTTTTTTTCACTTTAGGTGAAACACCCTGTACGTATTATTAATATCAATCAGCTATATGTATTAATTCTTGGCATTAGATGGCTTTATGTAAACGTCCATTCATCAGATTCATGGTTTGTTTTTCTTTTATTTGTTTTTTTCTCGCTTTTTGTTTGTTCTTCCGTTGTTGTTTCTCCTTTTCCATATTGTATGGGTGAGTGTTTTTTTTTTTGGCGCATGCAGGAACTGCAGGTTTAGTTTTGACTTTGAGTAGTTACTGTACTTAATATTTGCTGTGTGAATTGTATCTCTCCTGTATGCTCGTTAAGGGCCGACAGTATTTATAAATAAATAAAAATAAATTCTATTGCTTATAAGTGCTCAAACGTCGCCATGCCAACATTGTACATCTCTGGAGGTTCCCTTTGAGAGAATCCACACGAATACCGACACCGGTAGACACACAAGAGAATGTCGCAATATGTTCAAATCGCAGCAATGCTGCCGCTATAGCGTTTTCTTTTCCCGCCAACCATGAACGCCGTTCCCGTCCACACCTGGCTGCTCCAACTGAGAAACGGCCATCGATAGCGATTTGACCCAACTAGGCCGCGTGAGTCCACAAAAAACCTTTTGCGCCACTAGAGCGCAACCGATACGGGGAGCGTAATTGGTCACTTGGCGCCCGCTTCCACTATACCGGAATATCGGCTCTATATTGGCCTTTCCTTGCACCGCTCTTTTATTTCATTTTAAACGCGGGCGTTCGATACAGTTCCTTCCTCTGCTGCTATATACTGCCAGTCCCTCCTAGTTTCGTTTTCTTGGTTCTGTTGGTGACTTTTGGGATTTTCTTTCTTTCTTTCTTTCTTTCTTTTTTTGCTTTCGATATTAGGACACAGTGCGTCTTTGGACAGGAATCAGACTTTGCCGCCGACGATTCGGAAATAATGCAGCGGCTCAAAGTGTAATCAAAAGGGAAGGTTTAAAAGGCGGCGGCGGTTCGAATGAGAGCCTTTAGTGAGGCCTTTGAAGGCGAAGTTGGACGTGGCGAGTGTTAAGAACCGATGGTTTTGTGATTGTTCGCTGTATTCAGCGGATCTTGCGGCGGCTGGAGCCGCCTTTTTTTGCGGTTAAAAATAGCGGCTAGACTTACGGGCACCTCTTTATATCGAAGACAATCACTCGTGACTTGAGGTTATAAGCAGTCGGCAGCGGAGAGGTTCGCGGAACAGTAAACGTTTCCGGAGGAAACTATATCGTGGACGTGGCAACACTGGACGTCGCGACATCTCGGAAATTTGCGAAGTGTTCGCTTTCTGGACCCCCAATGAAGGGCAGCGACTTTATGTTGACGACGACGTGCGAAATCAAAGAGACAGACATTAACTGAAAAGAGATTGAGGATACTCCTTGGATGGGCATACGGCCTTAGAAAAACGCTGCCTCAGTGTTGGCCGCCTTGCATGGTGGTGTTCACAATACTCTCGTAGCGTGGAGCTGCATTCATGCTGTCTTCTCTTGCTTTTTGTTCTTTTATTTGTGGCGGCACGTGGAAGACGACGACGACGCGCCTCTGCTGGCGCGCGCCACTGCGCCTGGCAGTCAGTTCTACCGGCACCGTCCTAGCGTGAGGCCGCGCACATCTGCCCGCTGGGACATTCCATCATCGCCGGTCATGTAGAGGGACACCACCTCCTCTACATATTCAAATGAGTCTCAGATACACGCAGAAAGAAAGAAAATAAAAATAAAACGGCAGTGGTGAGTAATCGGCAGACGGCTCAATGCGCTTTTACGTGAACGGGTACTTATGTCTCCTGAAAGGTCGAATGAAGGTCGACTGACAACAATTGATGCCACAACGCGTGAAGCTCGCGCGAGCTTTGAAGACCAATTCACTCGATTTACCCGAGTGAAACGAAGCCCTTAGTTGGCAACTCGGCTAGTCGTCTGATCCGATTTTACGTTGCGATGTTCAGTCTAACATTGTTTCTCAAGTGCCTCATCCTATATGGTCTTGTAGAGGAGATGGTGTTCCCCTACATGAGTCACGACCGGCGATGACGGTGGCCTATCTCAATGGCCGCGCCGGTGGAACTGAGGCAGGTGCTCCAGGCGCGTGGCCACCTTCGTCGTTGTCCACCGGCCGCTACATCAGTCCCCCCCCCCCTCAGACGCGGAACGGCGATAAAGCAGATGATGTCCGCGACTTCACTGGAGGAGGGCAGCTATAGAGACCGTGGTTAGCATGCACGGTTGAACAGGATGATGGCACGGCAGACGGTGGCGGAACATCACAGCTGATGAGTAATCGGATCCGGTAGCCCGAGAAGAGCTAGGAAAAGAGTGAGGCGCTGGGGAAGTGGAGGTCCTGGGGTGCCGCTACCGGCACGGGAGCCGAAGCTCTGAGAGTCCCAGAGGAGGAGAGGGTGAGGCTGTGGGAGCCGTTGAGAACGCGGAGACACCGGATGAAGCGTGCCGTGGCGTCGGCTGCCGCGACTGCCGCGACCGGCAGGTGAGCGCGAAGCTCGGGTGTCGCGGCCGGCAGTGAAGGAGCGCCGGGGTGCGGTGAACATCGGGCAGAAGTGATGGTTGATGAAGCTGTGAGGCGCGTGCGTGCCGGTTGGTCGTGCTTTGTAGGAGGGAGTCAGTAGGTCGGTATGCAGCAGTCCGTTTGCCGAGCCCAGGAAGCAATTCGGGAACGAGAAGAGGATGTTGAGGACGGATGAGAGCGGTGTCAGTGGGTCAGGACGGGTGAGGTTGAGGATACGGGGAGAGCATCAGGCTCGATCGATTGCCGTGTCACACAGCCACCATAGCGCACATAGCGGTCCATTGTAGCGTCGGAGAGGAAATGGAAGAGGGCTTCCAGGCTGCGCGGCAGCGTGCTGTCGTTGCTGGACTTGCGGGAAGGTTGCCAGACTTGGGATGGTAAAAGGGCCGAATTACATCGAACTTGATGTTCATAGTTCGGGTCACCAAATGTAGAGGACGATGGTATTCCTCTACATGAGCCCCGACCAGCGATGATGGTATGCCACGGAGAGGCGATGATGGTGGCCTATCTCCATGGCAGCGCCGGTGGAACTGAGGCAGGTGCTCCAGGCGCGTGGCCATCTTCGTCGTTGTGCACCGGCCGCTACAGACTTATTTCCGCTGTTTCGACGTCCCTGGTTTACATGCAGAGGAGATATAATCTCTTACCGCGGCCTTTCGACGGTAGATGAGATGCCTCTCAAGCACCAGGATTTTCGTGACATGGAGAAGCTTGCGAAAACGAAATCTTCCGAACATCGTCGTTTACACAAATGTGCCTCTCCCTCGATAATGTCCTCCGCGATTACTCTGTTGCGCCGATCCGTGCTTCGTTAGCTTGAACGCAGATCACATGGCAGAACGACAATGTACCATATTTAACTCTTACGAGTGGTTAACCCCATCCTAAGTCCTGCGCGGGATATCTACCGTAGGCTTATACGTGGTCATCTCAAGAGCAATAACGAGACAGACCACTATACGAAATGATCTGGGACCAAAGTTTTTACAGCCCTCTTCAATGTCATCTGCCACTTTTATACGCAACCTAGCCCGAAACTTCTTCCACGAGTACTCCTAACGATGGTGAAATGCACTTCAGACGACCAGAGAAATAAGTTCTTCATCTTGACCGCATCATTAGAGACTTATTCCTCTACGGGAGAGTCCATGGGGAGAGCTTATACGGTCCGTCCTCTGCGCGAAACATCGGAATATGCGCATAATCTGCTTAAGAGACGAAACGAAAAACGCCAAAAATGAAACGGAGGAAGTTCTTACGAGGCCCGGTGGACGAGAGACGCAAATCCTCTTTCGGCGGGGCCTTACCCCGGACTTGATACCTTCTGCAGTTGATGGGACTGATCCTCCTCGCGTGCTGATGCCGGGTAAGCCAATTTTGGCGGATTTCTGCAACACCCTCCCGTCACTGAATCAGCGCCGGACTCCGTTCTTGTTTGCCTTTCCATTGCCCCACCATTACTGCGGGATACGCTTGCACAGCTATAAAGAGAACCCACCCCGAGGAAAAAAGAATATAGCACCGAGTGCTGTGTTAGGTAGGATGTGACGCCAGTGTCTACAATGGGATTCTCCATCCCTAGTGCCTTAGGCGGCGAACGGGAATGCAGCAGTGTCTCGAGGCTCGTCAATGATTTGCCGAACGTCAAGATCTGAGAATTCGATAGAAGATAAGCTTCTCCTGTGTGGAGCAATTGGGGGGGGAGGGGGGATCATCCTAAGTGCTAATATGTGCACAGTAGGATCGGTCGGCGTCCGAGCTGCTCATCCGCTACTCTAACTGAAAATACCTCCGTCATAACTATCTATGGTCGTGTGCTCGGCGTCGACCAGAGCAAAAAGAAAAAGGACTGAGGTCCGAGAATTGCCGTAGATACTGTCCGGTCGTTGCGCGTGGCGGGGTAAGGTGTTGCCCTCTGGAGAGCCATCAGTTGGCGAACGGAAATGTTAATAGCTTCTATAAGGTTCGGAGCTCGGCAGCATGCCATCAAAGCTGTTTCGAAATTTTGAACAGCAATGGTAAATAGCCAACCGGACATGGGCCTTCGTTGTGCGAGTCACAAAATGTGGAGGAGACGGTGTCCTTCCACATGAATCCCGATCGACCGCGGTGCAATGTCCCGGAAGGTAGGATGTGCAGAGAAGCTTATAAACCGTGGTCTTCGCTGCAGGACCATTTGTCTCGTCAGGACTGCATCGATAGAACTCGGCCTGTAGCTGATTGACTCCATCGTCGCCCACGCACCGCGGAAACTACGCCACGAATACGCATGAGTTACGAATCAGACGAGACGTAATTTTTGCGTGGCGAAGAAAGCCTGCGCTTGGGCACTAAAATTAGGCTGAACGCCAACTCAGTCCAGCAAACGTGATGTACTACACAAGAGGCCAAAAACAAGGAACACAAGCACGCTGACAACCACAAGGATAGGGATGGAAAGGGAATGTTGGACACATCCCCATGGAAAGCAGGTCAAGCCGAAACAAACAGGCGCTTCAAGGACGGGTGAACTGTCACTGAAGGCTCACGAATACAGAACTGAATAGCCAATGCCTCCCTCAGGAAGCGTCTTCTTGTAACCGTCTATCTGGAAATAATAGGTGCTTCGCCTCAAAAGGGTTCATCGTGAATCCTCTGCACTAACTTGACTGAGTTTATGCTAATTTATCTTTCATCTCATCTTTTATCTGATTTATCTTCGTTCTATATGACTTCGCCTCAATGTACACCATACTCCGCAATGCAAATGCACGACCTGATACGATGATACAAGCAGCAGCTCGTACCCACTTCATCGCGTCGTGAGGGATATTGAGCACGTCCTTACAGACTGTAACCTATACGAAACAAGGAGGAAAATGCTTCTGGCTCACGTGACTCGTTGAAACCATTCAGCCCAGCAATCCGACACCCTACAGTGCAGCAAATAGAGCCTGGGTATTCGATTCGTTATAAAGTTCTTGCATTTATTAAACATTTTATTTATTTATTTTTTGCACTGCACAATTCCCAGCGCGGATACACTTCTTCCGCGATTCCGACATTTTACTCTCACTTGGTCGAAACTTTTGAACTACATGTTGAACTCCATTATCATCTCTGTTCTTCTCTGGACATCATCTCTGTTTTTTCATCATCTCACGATCTGTTTGCGTAAGTGTACTGGGGTAGCCAGTTCGACTTCGTCGGAACTCACATCCCCCCCTCTTTTTTTTCTTCGTCACATCACATCACTTCAATCATCACTCACATAACCTATGACCTGCAATGGGGTAGCGTACCACAGCTCCACCGGTGAAATACTCTATTTCATCATCATCATGTAGTGTACGATCCTTTACACGATATCAGCGTGAATAAAAGATCGCATTTTAAGTGCAGTGCTGAAGGGATAGATCAATGAAAAGAACATTAAGCACTTTATGGGCGATCAGTTTACGTACATCTGGAACAACATACATAATATTCTGTACAAGAAATGAAGTTAAGGTTCGTTAACGTCATTTATTATTTAATTATCTAATCCAGCGGTCTTTCTCTTCCATGAGGTAGCTTCATTCACAAGGCTATAGGGACGAGAGGTCCACTCCGCATGATTGCAGTATATTGCGGAAGAATAATAAAGGCCCGTGGAAATTTTGACCCTCTCTAATTGAAGTCTCAATAATGGAACGACTCCATAACAGGACCTCCGAATTGGCGCCGCCCGTCGTGTAACGTAGTTTGAGATGTGGGAGGGGGGGTGGTGCCGAATTAGCTTGCCGTTTGAGATAATTCAGGCAATGCTTGACTGCTCAGGCTTGACTGCTTCATGATTACTGACCCTGAAGAAATTTAAGACCACGCGGAAGGTTCGAACAATCGGAAGTGACCCTTCGCAACGGCAGTGAAGAGTTATGATGATAACATTAATGCGGAGTGGTGTTTTTATTAGAAAGTTTTTGGATTGGGTCAAAATAGGGGGCCCCAAAGGGGGAATTAATGATTTCTTAGCTAATCAGGGGTACATATGAGCATGTCCCGTAACAGTTTTTACAGTTCCTAAGTTACATGATTTATCTTTCACTCTTTTTTTTTTTTTTTTTTTTTTTTACAGTGGAGCACTGCGATTGCACTTTTCAGTGCTAGCTGTGTTCACTTGTCGTTATTTGTGACCATTATGCCGCGTGCACTAACATTGAATGGTCATGAAGTGCTCATGCGTTGACTGTTCGGTTAGTGCTATTGATGTAAGGCAGCGTGCCAACGTCAATACCAACAGCATGCTACTTGTCGTACAAAGGGCTCTGATTCCCTATTCACTCATCACCTCATCATATCAGGTACACTCTTAAAAATGAACTTCACCACACAGCACGCTCCTAGCCAACCATCATCCCGAATGACAATGTTCTCGCCCCTGGGGGCTTAATCACTTCCATCGTTCGCGAGCCAACGAGGGGCGGAGCTCTCGTTAACACGAACACGTGACACGTTTCACGTGACGCGTGACGCGCTTTTTTCGTTAACGGGACAAAGGCGTAATCTCTTGCTCGCGCAACGACCGACGGTGTCGTCTGCGTAACGAATGTGTTCACGTGCTCACAGGCTTCATTGCCTACATGGCTCATGATCTAACGAGGCGCGAGGCACTCGGGACCTCGAGCACGTGGTGTATGACGCGCTTTTTTCGTTAAAGTGACAGGGGCGTAATCTCTCGGTCCAGTTACGATCAAATTAGATCGTTTGCCTAACGAGTGGGTCTACCCACTCGTTAGAATGTGAAACATCTTCATTTGGAGATTTGCAGAAACGGAATTTCTGCAGAAACGAACATGTATTGCTCCACGACTGTGTACAAAATGACATGTTCTCCCTTTCATCGTATTTACACCAGTGGTTACATGAGGGCTGTCAGATATTCTCGAGAAGATGCAGATGAAGACGAGAAAGAAGACGAAGAAGTGACAACGACAAGCCATAGACAAACCATAGACAAACCATGCGAGCAATCCAAACAAAATTAAACAACCTCATTGGTCGACAAGATTACAGCCTCGTTGGCAGCTGTAGTTGGTTCAGGGCGGTGACATCACAACACGTAACGGCTCGTTACGAGCACGATAGCCTCAACGAAGAAGCTAAACGAGGAGCAGGGATTGTGCCACAGCAGGGCGTCGATATGTTTCTTCGTTTCGATATTCGTAACGACACGCTGACGTTGAAGCTGCCCAAGAAAGATGGCGGAGTGCTTCTTCGCTTGGGCGACCACACAAGCAGCTAACTGTGCCCCATGGTCGTGACGGCGTCAGGATGCCTTTCAACTGGACGAGACAGATTCTGTAAAGTTCTTCCGTCCGCCAAGAAAAGCTCTCCGCACCGTTTGTGAGGACTTGTGACCGTGTACTTCAATCCGTCTTGATAGCTACGGGTGTTGTGATGAACAACAAAGGCGAAATGGATGCATATAGTCGTGTCTCTTTAATAGTACATTGCGGACATAGTGTTGATGTAGCAATGAAAGGAAGAGCAAAGGATTCTGTGGATTTTCTGAGGTCGATTGTCTTGAATAGTTTCATAACATTCTCTTGCTTCGCGCTGCTAACATGGAATTAAAACAGTTCACTGACGTTCTGTTCAAGCTCACTAGAAAAATGTTGCACTGCGAATTTATTTTATTTTAGGCGTCAGGATGCCTTTCAACTGGACCAGATAGATTTTGTAAAGTTGTTCCGTCCGGGAAGAAATGCTGTTCGCACTGTTTATGAAGCCTGACTGTAAGGTTGCGCGTTGTACTTCCATGCTTGAAGAAAAAGTTACATAAAGTTAATGAAATAAGTGTACACGTTGAGGAGAACGGGCGGCCTCCTCCTCTTTCTTCTTTTGATACTTCTGATACCACTACGTCTTTCCTTTCTGGTCTCGGATTCCCACGTGAACTAGAACTCAGCACACACTAGTTCTCGTATCATACTTAAGACAATTCTCACCCGACACCATCGTCAGGGTATGAAAATGATTTACATTTTTTTGCGTGTAGCTCGACGATTATCCTTACAGTGATGTACATGTTTGTTAATTATTTTCACACGACTAGCGAGCCATATATTGAGACGGGAAGAAAAAGAAGATGACGAACGAGCCTGGGAACGAACATTGGAACGCAATGAGCATGTATGAGAGCACGAGAATGCGAGCTATCGGAACAAATGAAACAGTCCTATTGGTCAGCGAAGATGCAGCCTCGCTGCCAGCCTGCTCTTCGCTCAATGCGATGACATCACAACACGTGAGCGCTCGCAACGTGCAAAATAACCACAAAGAAGAAGCTTCACGAGGAGCAGAGATTGCGACCACGCAAAGCATCGATAAAGTTGCTCGTTTCGTTAGCCTGAACGACTCGTTCAGCTGTCTCGTGCCGTTAAGTTGAACGTGTGAAACGATTAAGCCCCCTGATTTGCTGAAAACGGGAGGAGGAGCCTATTTTGTGGCCATTATGCACGGCACAAAATAGGCTCTTCCTCCCGTTTTCAACAAATCAGGGGCGAGAACGTTGTCATTCGGGATGATGGTTGGCTAGGAGAGTGCTATGTGGTGAAGTTCATTTTTAAGAGTGTAGTGTTCCACGGCGAGCCCTTCCACCGGCACCACCACTACCACCGCCACGTACTGACAAGTGCTTATGCGCATGCGCTGTGACGCCGATGACCTTGAGTGCGCGGACAAGGTTACCTGCGGGTTCAATAGATGGCGCTAGATGGGGCCGACAGCTGTGGGGACCAGTGGGGATGTAGCGCGAACTTGTCGGCCCGTTCCAGGACCGGCATTGGTCGTTTATACTACTTGTTTTGGCACCGCAGGTGGTTCGCTGGCGAGCCGCTAGGATACCAATGCGACCGTGCAAAGGGTCCATTAAGCGGCAAAATTTCCCCCATTCCCCAGTCGTTTCATTCACTACACATGTCTGTTGTCGTTACCTTTGGACCTTTTACTCACCTCCCCTCTTTTCATGCTGGGTGATGAGGCTATTGTTCCTTTTACTGCAGTACATAAATTTTTAAAAAACATTGGATATCTTAACAAACTGTGAATTTTAAAGTGAGCTCTTTTCTTACCCTTTCATGTGTTTTTAAGCCACCACTAGCCAAGTTGTTTTAATATGAGCATTTCAATTTTTAACTGGGTTCATCACATTACCTTGTTGTTTGGCGCATTATAGCCCTAGTAGCTTTTGCGCCAAAAAAAAACCAAATCATCATCATCATCGCCTTTTTCTTTTCAGGCTACGGCAACATTGCGCCCAAGACGAACTGGGGCAAGGTCGTCACAATCCTGTACGCCATCGTCGGGATTCCACTAATGTTGCTCTACCTGACCAACATCGGGGACATCCTGGCGAAGGCTTTCAAGTACGTGTACGGTCGGCTGTGCTCCTGCGAGTCTCGCCAGCAGCAGCGTCGAAGACCCCCACTGGCCGAGCACTACCGGGTGCACCACATCGTGGTGCACGAGAACGCGCAGCAGCTGCCCAACAGCAACGCTTGCTCAAAGAAGCTGCCGAACTCCATTACAAGAAGCAATCCGTCCGGTCCGTTGCACGAAGACGAGGCAAGGCACCATCTTTTTTTCTTCTTCTTCATTTTAAAGTCAAGGGAGCAATGGAAGGTCCATTCATTTTTTTTTTTGAAGTGGAGAGAGGATATGTTTATTAAAAGAAAGAAAGAAGGGGAGGATGAAAAAATAAAAAAAATCAAAGAAGAAAGAAAAGAACGTAAGAAAATTAAATAAAAGTAAAATAAAACGAAAAGAAAAGAGCTGGGAAATAAAGGATAAACTAACAAATGGTGAAAGCAAGATGGGGTACATTAAAGACAAAGGTCACTTTAAAAAAAAGGATGAGGGTAATGCGTATGAGGGTGATAGGTGAGGGTGGGATACTGAAGAATGAGGACTTGAGTTTACTGGCTGTTCAGGGGGGGGGGGAGACCTGTGTCGGTGAGGAACACTGCGATTCTCACAGATAGCTCTGTGGGGAGGGGGAGGGGGGGAAGTGGCGGATAGTAAGATAAACAGTGTGCGTTTTTGCACAAGAACAATGACGTCAGTTGACATCTAGCGCGCGTGAGCTAGGCTATTTGTTTTTGCAGACCTTCTACAATAATCTGCCTGCCTACGCTCTAAAAACAGAGCTTCTTCGCATCACACGCTCCTAGTCAACCATCATCCCAAATAACGACGTTATCTCCCTTGATTTGATGAAAACGAGGGCGTACGCCACTTTTGGGGCAGTTATGAACTGTATAATGCCACAAAAGTGGCGTACGCCCCCCCCCGTTATCAGGAAATCGGGCGAAAGAACGATGAAACCGAGGGGGGGGGTAGCTAAGAACGCGGGGGGATCTATTTATTTAAGGACGGCTTGCTATTCCTAGAAATGTGCTATATGTGTTCATTAATTCATTCATTGTTCAGTGTTCATTTATAGTTCATTTATAAGAGGTTACTTCCCATTATGTCTTCACGGTCTCCTCTGCTCAGTGATATTGTTCCTGTTCAGTTCCACTGTTCCTGTTCATATCGTTCAAGGGCGGATTGACATTCAACATGCATCCTACCTCAGTTTCGTAGAGCCCTCATCGATACGCAATGCGCATCCCCTGAATATTGTACCTCTTTTCTGGAGTATTGATATTTTTTCAGCATACCTTCTTTCCACGCACGACCGCTCAATGGAACGCTGTTCCTTGTTCTACTAGGGCACTTCCTGTCAGTGCATTTTTCAACGAAGTACTCCTGCTCCAGTTATAGCCTTCTTAAAGGCTGCTGTACGCGTAAATAAATAAAAACCTCGGAAGATTCATGCATACGGCAGGTAACGTTCAGCAACGCGTTAAATGGCAACGAGAGGGCGCACTGAGTGCAAAAATTTCTCCTCGCGGAATGAGAAATGCAGTTACCTTGACAGCCATACAAAGGGAACGAGATTCGTCCGCTACGTCGTTCGTGATAAGTGCGCGAAAGAAAACGCATTTTACGCTTTCCTCCTTCCTCTCCTTTTCAAGAAGCGCGTCAATACGGAGCGGCCTGTCATTGGTCTCCTCAAACGATCTCCCGCGATGATTAGGCAAATCGCTCGACCATTCGCAGGGTGCTCCTCTAGGGAAGGATTGTAGACGGACAGCGTAAGCTGAAGTTTCGTTCGTGTATGAACCACGAACGACGCAGCAGATGAACCAAGTTCCTTTTGTACTGCTCTCAAAGTAACGGCATCTTTTTTGTTCCTCCAAGGGAAAAAAAAAAAAAAAAAAACGCATTCGTGCCTGTTTACGCGTCAGAGCACATCCGTTGAGTAAGCTTCACTGCCGCGCTGCGTGTTTCGGCAGGCAAAGCACGCTTTGCAGGCGCATAAGGCTCTGTTATCTAAATTCGCGACGGGCACCGATATGGTTGTACAAGCTACACTGCAACCACAGTTCACAACATTGTGGTGACCGGCAATCAGAGGATGTGGGTTCGAATCCCACTGCTGGTACCTTAATATTCAACTGCTATTATTCAATCGCAGTTTACAGCTTGCACAGTTTAGACAAAACACCGAGCACGAGATAGGGCCATCTCGTTGCGTTGTAAAGTTTAACTAGGGACCAACCAAGCGTGGAGCTATGGACTGTAAAACAAAAATGTCAGGAATTACATGCGGGTCTATACAGGGTGATCCACCAACCATGATAGAAATTCATAGCAAAAAACGTAGGCCCCGGAGAGACATGGGATCTTTTTTTTTCTCCCAATAACTTTTGCCACATATTGGTAACATTTTTTTCATTTCATTTCAATTGACGGAAAGTTAATTTCTTGAATTTTGAACTCCGAAATTTCCCAAAGCGACCTAACGTTTTCTTCGCGGGAATGGGTTCCCCGTGGTCATTTTACTCAGTATAGCACATAATCCCACTCGTAATGCAATGGCAATTGCCGAAATAAATTCGCCGAAAATTCGTGGAAATGAGCCCTTGGCTCTGCCTCTTTTTTGACGGCTCGAAGTTTTAGCGCAAAGCTGCGAAGAAAGGAGGTTACACTGACACGCCACACGAGGGGCGAAAGGGCTACAAGCCGTCGGGTGACCTCATTTTTGATAAGATAGCTCTGATTCCCGCACTCACCGCGCGTGTTTGTTCCGTGGGTAAGGCTTGTAACCCTTTCCCCCCTCGTGTGGGAACTCTCGTCTTGAGGCAACTCCCTTCGTACTTTCCTACCGGTTCGCTGGATTTCTACCCGTCTACGACTGCATGGTGTATGTCCTGGGGGAGCGGATATAATGGAGTTCATTTGGCCAGGCTTTTTTTCCTTCGTAATTGGGTAACATGCGCATTCAACGCGGTTAAACAATGGGAGATTCACTGATCTAGTACAGCGTACCTACAAAGTGAACTCCAATCGGACTGCGTAACTCTTCGTTCGCTCTGACTAACATGTGAACAGACGCACCTTAAGATTTCAATTAGCAACTGCAAAATGACGCGTGCACTCAACTGAGGCAAATTGAGAATATGTTATATTTTCGGGACTCCTCATCAAATGGGATGCTCATTAAGTGATTGGAAGTCGCACGAATGGTTGAAAGCTCTGTGAATTGTGATCAAGCGGATGATTGCGTTCGTTTTGGAGGCCTGCGTTTGAACGCAACTTTAGCTCACGGGCCGCGTCGAGCTCTTCCGTGCCCCTTTAAATATCCTTTCACTGCTCCTTTGAGACCATGAAACTCGTCGATACGAAACGCTCCGTTTGTATCCAGGTCAAAGTAGAGGGCCTGACGGACGATTTCCTGGACGACACGGAGTACGAGCGGCCCCGAGTGACAGTGCCCATCACGCTGTGCATGGCCATCATCACGGGTTACATCTGCGGCGGCGCCGTTCTCTTCTCCATCTGGGAAGACTGGAACTACCTGGACGGTTCCTACTTCTGCTTCGTCACCCTCAGCACCATCGGCTTCGGCGACCTGGTGCCCGGAGACAACGTGGTGTCCGACAGCGGTTCGCAAGAGAAGCTCGTGATCTGTTCGTTGTACCTGCTCACGGGACTGGCGCTCATAGCAATGTGCTTCAACCTGGTTCAGGAAGAAGTGGTCCACAAAATACGAACAGTGGGGCAGAGACTAGGTATGATTAGTGACTCGGAGGACTCCGACGACTGACGGTGGATGCCCGGTGGTGTGCAGTTTCTCGCCGTGACTCTCGGTACACTGGTTGCTACCAGGGCGAGAAGGAACAGGATTGTTGGGACGTCTTCTATGCTGGACAGCACACCCGACGCCAGTGGCGGGGGTCAGGGCGCGGTCGGGGGGGCGACGAAGAATGAGGATGCCATTCTGGAGGAGGACGAAGAGGAAGAGTGATCGACGCAACAGGGGTGTGTATGGCTCAAGCTGGACCGCGGTGCTCTGAGGCGCGCCTGTGGCGATACACATCACTAACTTTCAGAGTAAGTGGTTTGTTGTGCTCTCTTAGTGTTGCCAGTCAAAAACAGAGCTTCACCACATAGCACGCCGTGCGAAAACCACTCGAATGATAGGATTGTCGCTTCTGATTCGAGGACAGAGGGGGCGTACGCCCTTTTGTGTCAGTTTGGATATACGATAACTGACACAAAAAGGCGTACGCCCTCCTCTCTCTTCGAATCAGAAGCGATAACCCTATCGTTCGTGGCCATGGTTGACGCAGAGCTTGCTATACGTTGAAGTTCTGTTTTTACAGGCGGGTCTTGCTCAACGACCCCTTTAACACTTTGCTCTTCCCGACGAACTCAGGCACCCTCTACGCATCTCCACCCTTCATCCTCTATCCTCCGCCCGTTTTTTTTTTCTTTTCTTTTTTTATAGTCGTGACGACACCCTCTGTTTTTAAAGTCTGTGCCGGGGTGGCGGGGGAGTGGGTGTCAGAAAGTGGGGACAAAGAGGGCAGTCCCCCTCTTTCAAACAACTGGATCTCCCCTCCCAACCGATCACAGGATGCGAAAGTGTCGCGGTATTTGCATGTTCACTTGTGTCGATTTTGCTATCGCAGGTAATTCAGAGTTTCAGTGCATCCTACGCTATTGCTGTGCGTACGTAAGGGGTAGCGTGGTGGTTCTGCGCAATGCGTGATGCTCTCTTAATGATTTGCGCGTGCGCAGAACCGCCACCGCTACCCATTACGCACGCAAGGGCGATAGCGTACGATGCAATAAAATCTCACTAATGCTTTCTCATGTATAGATTGTAAAATTTATGACTTCGCACAACTAATATCCGTTACGGCACATTTCATTCCTCGAGGAGAGATGTTCGAATTTGAGTGTCCCTTCAACCGAACATTTGTGCCGACGTTTTCCCAGCATTTTTTTTATCCCCTTCTTGAAAGAGATAACAAAATATGAGGACGTACAGGATTAGCGTGTTTCTCGCAACAGGAATAAGAACATGACGGCACTGGTTGCTTCGACTGCATCACGGGTGCACACGAAACATGCATTGTCGTGTCGTGTCGTGTCGTGTCGTGTCGTGTCGTGTCGTCTGTGTCGTCCCTAATTGTTGGTCTGCCTCGGCCAAATCTCGTTGTTTACGTTATTACATTAGGAGAGATGTTCTGCATCTCGAACGCAGTAGTCGTGTCGCATTTTATCCATGTTTTCGCTGGCCCCATTTTCTTGTGGAGTGATTACTAACGCGAGCGAGATTGACCTAGAGGTGTCAGTGAAACGTCCGGCAATTTCTTTTTGCTTCATCTTGGGCGTGCACCTTGGAAATATGGCGCATTGTCCGATTGTACAGGGTCTGTCACTTGATTTCATTCAACTTTCTTTCTTAAAAAATAAAACAAAAAATAAACAAAAAACGTGCATTACAAGAGGGTGAAATGACGGGATTTGATTGGCAGTCGTCTTGCGCAAGTCAGGATATTTTTTTTTCCTATTCTCACTAATTTAGTCATTGATACATATTGATTACGTTTGTTTTTCTTTTTTTAGATCGATTGTATCGAAAAACAAAATGTGTCAGACGTACTGCGTCTACAGAAACTACGCATTTACTTGCTCGCAGCCGCGTTCTACTTTACTTCGTTAATTTTTTATTTTTTATTTCAGGCGTAGAAGAAAACAAAATCGCGGGAAATTTGGGGTAAGCTAGAACAGAATTTTCACCGCAAAGCACCCTCCTAGCCAACCATCATTTCGAATAACATCGTTCTCTCCCCTGATTTGATGGAAAGAGGAGACGTACGCCTTTTACTGACAGTCATATAACTGCATGAATGTCACAAAAGGGTGTACTCGATCCTTTAGTTTTTGAGAAATCAGTTCAATTCAGTTCCGTTTTTTTGTTTTTAGTGTACACTCTAAAAACTGAACTTCACCGGATGACACGCTTCGCGGGAACCATTGCCACTAATGCTTCTGATTAGGAAAGAGAGAGGGGCGTGCGCCTTTTTGTGTCAATTTGGATACACGATAATTGACACAAAAAGGCGTACGCATCCCTAACTCTCTCCTCGAATCAGAAGCGATAACCCTATCATTCCTGGCAATGGTTGGCGCAGAGCGCGCTATGCGGTGAAGTTCAGTTCTTTGAGTGTACCGCGAACACTAGACCCGCGAGAACGCCGTGAATTAACGTGCGCTTGAACAGGTCAGCGACGATTCGAACATGTTTAATCCGTGCCTGTCAAGTCGCATGTATTATTCATTGTAGCAGCGCAATCGCGACAACGCACGAATAGGACGACACAACACTTTCCCGGCAGCGCAAGTGTTGCGTCCCCTTATTCGTCCCATTGCGCTGCTTGTATGAATAATATAAGGCTTATACCAACCGCCCCGAATTCGGACAGTTGTTGAGTCATCATGTCATTATTCTAGGCTAGCTGCTGTATAGCACGAGCACTGCGTGGCGTAGCGCTTGGCAGGTTCGCTGTCTGCCTGCAGCTCATGGAGCGCCACGATCTCTGCAGCTCTCCGAGCGAGAAAATGTCGTCCCCAATTCGTCACGCAATTTCCAAGCGCGGTTGCGGGGCTCGCGTTCCCTATGGGACAGTGCCGTGTATGCCAAAGGGAGTCTGGCCATTGGGAGGAGCCTAAAGAAGAGGCTCGACCTGTCAATCAAAGTTAGGCGCATTTTATTGGCTACGGTTTTCCGTGATGGGAGCTGCCATGACACCAAATTTTCTCAAAGATGGAGGATGGTGCTTGGAACGGCGAAGCGGATATTTCGTGACAAAAAAATTTCAGACTACTTTAATTTCATACTGTGAGTATATATATCCTCATGTGTGCGCATCTGCAGGATCAGGTTCAACTTTCGCTCCGCCATCATTATTTACGCGAAAATGGGATGTTTCGTCGCTAGCGTTAGGCCTAGTTAAGGCCGTGATACCAAGAAAAAGCAAGAAGGACGACCTTTATACGTAGGATTTTGCATTTTATAATTCTTGAAAGTAACGAGTTACTTTTAAGAGTATGTAATACTCTATCTTAAGCTCTTTTTCAAGATCCGGTATTCAATACTCCAGTCAGTTCATTTTGTTGCCCGATACTCAGTAACTTTAACTTAAATAATTTTTTGTGATTATATATACAGGCCTGCGTATATAACTCATCCCCAGAATGACGCCCTCCGTCGCCGTGTATCTCAACTTGGCTACAGCACTCTCTCATTGGCTACACCTACTGGGTCCCGTTCCTCAGCCTACCCGGTGGCCACAGCGCGAAGTACTAACCACTGTAGGATCACGGCACCACGGATGGGATAGGGACTTCCCGGGTTTTCCTCAGACGCTTTCAGACATATGTCGACACAGTTCACTTATGAAGCCAGCCCAGGGCGCACATTTTCGCAGGGCGTTAGTCGTGACGTTGCCCACCTCTGTAAGGCCTACAACGGCGAGTACGTCCTTTCACCACCACCACCACCACCACCACCACCACCACCACCACCACCACCGCGTACCCAGTGGATCCTCCTCCGCTTTCTCCAAACTACACTCTTAAAAATGAACTTCACCACATAGCACGCTCCTAGCCAACCATCACCCCGAATGACAACGTTCTCGCACTAGATTTGTTGAAAACGGGAGGAGGAGCCTATTTTGTGCCGTGCATAATGTTATGCACGGCACAAAATAGGCTCCTCCTCCCGTTTTCAACAAATCAAGGGCGAGAACGTTGTCATTCGGGATGGTGGTTGGCTAGGAGCGTGCTATGTGGTGAAGTTCATTTTTAAGAGTGTACGGACCTTATCAACGCCCTGTGATCGTGTGTGTGATTTATCTTTCTTTTATTTCCTTTTTCTTCCTTTTCCTTCTTTCCCTTTTTCTTCTTTTTTTTTGGAATAGCAAGCCGAGCTCTGTCTGACTGACCTTTCCTTTTTTTTTCTTTTTGTAAACCTTCATATATCCTCCCCCCCACCCACCCATCTGCAAAAACAGTATCGGTGCTGCTCTCATAGCCTTTAAACAACTGGTGCAGCTAAAAAAAAATACATTGTGCTAAAAATTATAAAACGTTCCATACCCGCGTGTTATATCTTCACTATCATCTGGTTTAATTTTCTTTCACATGCGGCCTCTCGGCGTTTCTCTCCCAGACGACAGACACATCTTAGTGCAGTGCTATCAAGTGCAATAAAGACAGTCATATTTGTCTTTGATATTGTGCACGAATGCTCATTCTGCTGACGGATTCGAAACTCCATTTTCGCTCTGCTTTAGAACCCCCTCGATATTTCGTTTTCTTTATCAACGCAAAGTAATCACCGTTTCTATGCGTGCGATTAAATGTATTTGAATCTAGGACTGTGCAATCATTCGCTGGCGGGATATGCCGTCCTGTACCCGAAATAGAAGCAAATATTGTTTGCGCAAGAAATATTCGACTTGCAAAGCTGCAATCGATACCACATTGACGTTGGTGTAATACATGAGTATGAGTCTGCAGTAAGCATGCTTGCGAAATTCCCAACGGAAAGCTACGCTTGCATTCAAAACAGCTTTCCAACTGCTGCGTGTGTTTCGGTTAGTGTGAGTTTGTTGTATCAAGGCTATAAATTCGCATGAATATTAGCCCTCGTGAGCGTTATTCTTTCCGCTCTTAGGGATAGTTAGATCTGTCGACGATGCTAAAATTCACTCTATACCCTCCTGGCTTGATGATGCCGTATACTGCGCTGTACTATGCGCAAGATTTGATATTGTCAATCCTTCGAGAATGTTTTACGTGAGTATTTCTTGATTTACTTATTTATTAATAATTTTATTTAGACGTACTACTGGCCGTTACGGCTCCAAGTAGGAGTGCAGAGAAAAAAAAATATAAGAACAGCAAGGCAGTATTAAAAACATAAATTCTACATAGTTTATTGCATCTTATCTTGTCTTCGAGACAAGATAACTAGGAGATGAGTAATTCCACCGTTGCAGATTCAACCTCCTGAGGGAGTGCGCTTCATTCAGGTATCGTCCGCAGGGAAAACAAACGTTTAAAGCTGTCATTTATTACATCAAATGGTTCGAACCGCCTTGAGTAAGACAGCCGTGTGTCCCTACCGCTGAAAGGCCGGAGATAAGCCTTAGCATCTATAGTTAACGTTCGATCGATAACGAGATACGAAAACTTCAACCAATTTGTATTTCGACGAGATTCCAATAAGTCTAGCCTAGCCCCTTTTGTATAATCTGGAAAGTGAGTCGGTTCGTTTATAACCGTTATAAATAAACCTATAAGAGCCATTTTTGTTTACCTTCCAGTTTATCAACATTCGTTACTGGTTGAAGCTCTGAAACATTTCGTACATGTTATAGTGTGGCAAGAATGTATAGGTGTTACATGCCTTTAGCTTTCGTAGCAGAACTAGCTCTCTTAAGCGGACGGTTCCATCCAGAAACACATCTATGAACCGGTACAGTTATGTTCGGCATTGGTCGATAAGCTACCCGGGTAATTTTTTCTTCCGAAAAGTGCTTTGATATCAAATAAAGGAACTTTAAATATCAGCGCTGCTTCCGCGGCCGCAGAAGCTCCGACGGCTTGACGTCAATGCCTGAGAGTGAGAGCGCGGCCGACACCACCATATAGAAAGCCTGCTTACTCGTCGACGCGAAGTAGATACTATAGGAGTCAGCCAATCACGACTGTGTTTTCAACGGCCGTAGCCAACCGCGAGCATGCTTTCAGCGGTCGTAGCCATGATATGGAGAAGAGCCACCGCGCCAGCCGCGTGAGCAGCCACTGTCGTCTGCGAGTACACCCTATAAACCAGGGATCGGAAGCGAAACTGAACCTGAATCGAAAACCGCTAAAACCCCGTATTTTTCGCTGAACCGGAACTGAACAAAAAAAAATATATATATAGGCGGTTATCGGTTCGCGAAACAGTTCAGACGTAATGTGCGTAGTGAGAGATGGGAACTATACGGCTTTCACGGCGGACTGAGCCGTGTTGCCAAACCAATTCGAAACCGAAACTGAACAAAACAAACCTGCAACCGAAGTGCACAATGTATTTTGTATTTCTTGCTTCGTATTTCGAAATGGTAGGCTGAATTACCTCTGGCTACAAACTGACTGAACTGAGGGTTGTAATACTATTTTCCTAAGAAAAAAAAACAAAAGAAAAAACGCCCAGGAATAATCGTGGTCGCGGAACATTACACACTTCCGGAATATATGTAATGTGGTGTGTGGTGGTTCTGCGGCGTCTAGGACTCGATGTCGCCTTCACCCCCGTGTTCCCGGTTAAGCTGGGTTACAGTATAACAGTTACAGTACAGTATAACTGTGCCGAGCTTGCCGCACCCCAGCTACGATCCTCCATATCATCGAGGACTGTGACCGGTACACTCTTAAAAATGAACTTCACCACATAGCACTCTCCTAGCCAACCATCATCCCGAATGACAACGTTCTCGCCCCTGATTTGTTGAAAACGGGAGGAGGAGCCTATTTTCTGCCGTGCATAATGGCACAAAATAGGCTCCTCCTCCCGTTTTCAGCAAATCAGGGTCGAGAACGTTGTCATTCGGGATGATGGTTGGCTAGGAGCGTGCTATGTGGTGAAGTTCATTTCTAAGAGTGTACACGTGTGAACGCCGGGTGTTTCGACGCCAACTTGAGCTCCTCGACCATAGACCATTCAGCTTGTCCAAAGTACTTGTGGCCCATGGAGCTCCCCTGCGCATCAGTGCTCCTGGCTCTTCGCTCCCTTTTTCTTCTTTCATGCAAGCCACTGGACTCTTCGAAGACCTCTGAACAGAACTCCGCCCTGTCGTCGCCTCGCGTTCATCATAATTCATCCTCTCGTATTAACCTCTGAGAAGTGCGGTAGGGCCATGTGGCTACCACGGGGAAACATCCCGTGTCATCATCACTTCTCCTTCATTTATTGTTGTTGTTGTTTTCGGAAAGGACAAGAAGAGCGATTGGTCGTGTTTTATTTTTTTCTTCCTTTTGACATCCTTCTTCCTTGTAGGCTTCCTGGTACGGGATTTTTGTCGTCCAGCAACCCCAAGGTTTAATTTTGGGCTGTGGAATTAACGGCCAATCCTTGAGCAGGATGTAACAGGGTGTATACGATGAGTGAACATAGAGAGTACAGTATCCTACCGTAACGTTGCGCCTGAAATGCATATCTGTAACACGCAGTGTTGCTTCTGGACCACCGCTGTGTCGGCAACAACAGCAACAACAAAAAAGTACATTTGTGTTATTTCAGAATCGTAAGGGTGTGCCTGCTTTTAACCCACATGACAGTCTGCTCAAAATTCACTTTCCTGGACCGGTTCGAACCGATATTTTGTGCTGCTGCGGAGCTGAACCCGAACCGAACCAATATGCATGAACCTGAACCGAAACCGAAAAAAAAAAAAGATAACGGTTGCGATCCCTGCTATAAACTGAGCTTCACCGCATACCACGCTCTGCGCCAACCATTGCCACAAGTGATATGTTATCGCTTCTGATTCGAAGAGAGAAGAAGGCGTACGCCTTTTTGTGTCCATTATCTTATATTGTAATTGACACAAAAAGGCGTACGCCTTGCTCTCTTTTCGAATCAGAAGCGATAACTTTATCATTTGTGGCATGGTTGGCGCACAAAAAAACAAAAAAGAAAATGATGTATATCACACAATCTTAAAAATGAACTTCACCGCATAGCACGCTCCTTACCAACCATCATCTCAAATGCTATCGTTATCTGCCTTGATTTGTTGAAAACGGGAGGCGTACGCCTTTTCTGTGACAATTATGAACAGCATAAGTGTCACAAAAAGGCGTACGCCTCCCGTTTTCAACAAATCAGGGCAGATAACGATATCATTCGAGATGATGGTTGGCTAGGAGGGTGCTATGCGGTGAAGTTCATTTTTAAAAGTGTACGTTATTTTTTTGTAGCTGACGAAATGCAATTCACCGCATGAAAGCGTCTACAATAACAAACAGTAGTTTGTGTTTTTATCTTTTTCTCACTTATGTTGACCACACTTAACCCCAAAGTTTCAACGACACACACAGGCGCGCGCGCACATCACACACACACAAACACGTATGGATGGTTCTTTAGTGCACTCAATTGCCGTTGAGCATTTCCTTTGTATTGTTCTGTGCATGCTATATAAAGCTCTGCAAGTAAAACCAAAATAAAATGTTCCACTGCCAAGGCTACCGGTTTCGGAATCTAGCATCCCCACGGGAGTCGTGAGCCGCGGCGCGGTCGAGAAATTATGCGCGGGAATTAAGGACCACGCTTCCGGGCATGTTCGCTCTCCTTCTTTATACCCCATGCTGCTGCTGCGGCTGCTACAAACGAGATTCGTGGATAGCTTGGCTTGGAAGCTGAATGAAGGCTAATATTACCCTCTTTCATTTTTTATACTAAACATATATACCCCCCACCCCCGCCCCGAACGAAGCAGGAAGCAGTTCCATCGTCACAACCATTACCACAGAAGGAGGAATCTTCGTTCGTTCAGAGCGCCCTAGAGGAGCCTTGTATCTAGTGAGCAAACTTGCGAAGTGGGGGAGTTGGTACTGTGCGAGCTGCGTGTGCGTCTGCGTCGTCAAAGCAGATCGTCTTGTTGTACCTGTTCGTGTCCATGTCTCTTACACTCTTAAAAATGAACTTCACTGCATAGCACGCTCCTAGCCAACCATCATCTCGAACGATATCGTTATCTGCCCAGCTGGGGGTTAATCGCTTCATCGTCGTTACGGTCGTTACAAGCTAACGAGTGCACTCTTAAAAATGAACTTCACCGCATAGCACGCTCCTAGCCAACCATAATCTCCAATGATATCGTTATCTGCCCTGATTTGTTGAAAACGGTAGGCGTACGCCTCCCGTTTTCAACAAATCAGGGCAGATAACGATATCATTCGAGATTATGGTTGGCTAGGAGCGTGCTATGCGGTGAAGTTCATTTTTAAGAGTGTGGTGCGAAGTTCAAAAAGGCGGGAGGGAAATTTAAGAAGGTGGGCACGTGATAAAACACGTGCACGGCGCTCTTCGCGCGATACGTGAAGGCCGTGGTACACGTCACGCGCAATGAGTCACGTGCCCACCTTTTTGAATTTCCCGCCACTCGTTAGCTTGTAACGACTGTAACGACGATGAAGCGGTTAAGCCCCTTGGTTTGTTGAAAACGGGACCGTACGCCTTTTCTGTGACACTTATGCTGTTCATAATAGCCACAGAAAAGGCGTACGCCTCCCGTTTTCAACAAATCAGGGCAGATAACGATGTCATTCGAGATAATGGTTGGCTAGGAGCGTGCTATGCGGTGAAGTTCGTTTTTAAGAGTGTACTGCTTTAAGATACTCGCTTGTATCTCGTGGTGTTGCGAACCTGTTCAGGTTTGAATTTGATAAAGTTTGAAAACGTCTGAAAAAGTGCGTGAAATTCGATCGAAAACGTTTGCTGAGCTTCGACTGGACGGCGCATGCGCGTCTATCTTTTTTTCCTGAATGTTGAAGTACATATTTTCGGCCTCGCTGTCGGAAGCGATCATGTATTGGTTCTATTCAGTAAGGCAATGTGTACTAATTTGACTTTCTGTAAGCTGGATCAAAAACTTAGAAAATACTTGTTATGTGCACCACCTAGCGATCTCTTTTGGTGCGGCGGAACGAACTCGTTGCATAAACAAACATCCTTTAAATTTCCGTTGCGTGCTTTGTGTGCTATCGATTACACACTCAATTTTATGAATTTTGTGAAGCTATATGAAACAATATTTCTTACTTTACGGTTATAAACTCAAGTCGACTAACCTTTCAGTGCGTTGGCGAAACTGTCCAGAAATTGGAAACTTCGTCCAACCTCGCGAATTACAGTGACATCACTGCTTGTATCGCTTCGTGACGTGTCATTTTTCTTTTTTGCGCCTGGAGAAAAAAAAACGTAAGAAGTACCTGTAAAGCAGCTATATCATCTAAAGTTGATGTTGAGAAAATTGCATAATTAATCTAAATTATTTCGTTATATTAGGGGCACCGCGAAGAATACCGCGACTTGCGCAAGACGAGATTCTAACGAAGTCTCGTTCGTTTCACCGTCGTGTAATGCACAATTATTTAAAGCTTCGTTAGCGTTATGTGAAACACGCTAAGCGGGAGGAACAAAAATGGCACCACCTAATATCGAGCTGTTGTATAATGCAATTACTTATCGATTTCGTGCAAATATTCACACGAATATTTACACCAATGCACCGAAGCGTGTGCATATTTTTGCATTGGTTGTCAGCACCGAGAGGATACGTCAAAGAGTCGACCCATCCACCACGAAACAGAAGTTTCCGCGCCGTGCCGGAGTTCGCGTACAAAACCTTTTCTTTCTTTTTTTTTTCATCTTCCCTCTTTCTTGCGAATGTCTCCCTAGTTTAACTTCCTTCAAACGTTAGCATTCTTCCCTATGAAGTCGACCCAACACACATAATCACCACCTTCTCTACGAGCTACATGCCACTAAATCGGCACGCATATACACTCTAGAAACACAACTTCACCGCAAAGCAAGCTGTGCGCCAATTATTGCACCAAACGATAGCGTTATCGCTTCTGATTCGAAGAAAGAGGGGGGCGTACACCATTTTGAGGAAATAAAACTTCAAATTGCCACAAAAAGGCGTACGCCCTCCTCTCTCTTCGAAGCAGACGCAACAACAACTTTATTGCGAGATGATGAATGGGGAGTTTCATCGCCAGGGGGCGATACTCTACCCCATTGCTGGTGGTGATGATGTGGGGAATTAAATAATGAGACCCTTCACAATAAGGATCGAAGTCCTATAGGGTATCCAGAATCAGACGCGATAACCCCATCACTCGTGGCAATGAATGGCGCACAGAGCGTGCTATGCGGTGAAGTTCTGTTTTTACAGTGTAGCTGCATATTTCATTTTCATTTCATTTCATTTCCATTTTATGTTGTTTCCGAAGGAAACGAGGGATATGCAACAACATCACAACCATCACCTTCTGTGTGTGTGTGTGTTTCGTTTGTTTTTTACTATTCAACTCAAACCACTGCACGTTTTTTTAAAGTCAAGTTTAAGCTACACGCGATAAAAATTGAACTTCACCGCGTAGCACGCTATGCGCCAACCACTGCCACGGATGATAGTGTTATCGCTTTTGATTCGGAGAGAGAGAGAGGGGCGTACGCCTTTTTGTGTGAATTTGGATACATGATAATTGACACAAAAAAGGCGTACGCCCCTCTCTCTCCTCGAAATCAGAAGCGATAATCCTATCATTCGTGGCAATGTTTGGAGCAGAGCATGCTATGCGGCGAAGTTCAGTTTTCAGAATGTACCGCATGCACATCGTTTGGTAGACCGAAGAATTTATGAAATAATAATAATAATAATAATATAATTTTGTGATGATTACGTTCTGCTACTTTACACTGACCCACACATCTGAATGTGCACGACAAGTATACATGCCGCCACATAAACCTGCACTTTTAAGCAGCGTAATATCCCATTCTGAGCAGACGACTTCAGCAATAGCTTCCTTCACGCGTTGGGCCATAAAAGCTCGGAGGCAACCGTAAAAAAAAAAGAAGAGAGAAAAAGAAATCCGGTCGCTCCGGTCTCGTCCCAACAGTACGCTTTGTTTGGCACGGGCAGGGCCGCCAACGTGAGAATGGTGCCCCGGAGAAGAGATATAAAACCGCGATTTTGCAGAAGGAAACCCGGCCTGCGGGCAGCAGCAGCACAGAGCAATGTTGAGATGGGTTCGTCATTAGTGCGAGTTTCATGCACCCGACGACTGTTTGCGGCAACGGTCGCTGTGGGAGAAAAGACGCGCCCGGCTTTCCTAATGCTGCGCGACTTCATTGCGTCAAGCGTACTGCCACCTGCCCTTTTCTCTGAGCTTTTTTTTTTTTTTTTTCTCGCAAACTGTAGAAAGGTCAGAGTGTTATGTGTAAGGGAAGTCTGTGGATTAGTTTTTCAGTGCAGTCGTAAACACTGTGACAAAAAAAAGAAAAGGAAAAACAGAACAGAAAGACAGAAATCTGATTTGAGTGATCCATAACGAAAACCCGAGACAACACTCTTAAAAATGAACTTCACCACATAGCACGCTCCTAGCCAACCATCACCACGAGTGACAACGTTCTCGCTCTAGATTTGTTGAAAACGGGAGGAGGAGCCTATTTTGTGCCGTGCATAATGGAACAAAATAGGCTCCTCCTCCCGTTTTCAACAAATCTAGAGCGAGAACGTTGTCATTCGGGATGATGGTTGGCCAGGAGCGTGCTATGTGGTGAAGTTCATTTCTAAGAGTGTAGGAGAAAATACCGTATTTTCCGATGTATAACGCGCGCGTTATACAGTAAAAAAAGTGCTCTGAAGAGATCCTGCGCGTTATCTAACGCTGCGCGTTATACACGGCACTATTTTCCTGCAGAGTTCTTTCTCAGGTCGATGACGTACAAATTCTAGTCTCTTAGCCAAGGTGTGTTGTGACTTTCTCCCAAATCTCTTAGGGTCAGTTGACAAAACCGGCTAAAGGGCACCGGACTTCATAAAAAGTTAATGATGCTGCTTAATGTGCTTAAAATCGCGAATTCATTTCAGAAGGCTGGCGTGATTGAGAAGGGACGCGAAACCGACAGCGCAGAGGCGGCTGAAGTATACTATGTGACAGCGACTCTGTTGCATCGGAGTTTAACGGCTTTGACTAAATGTGCTTCAAATAATGTATATGCATATATGATACACCGCCTTGGTTTATTGTGTACACTGGTGGCAGCACAGAAGTCGGTAGCAACATTGCGATACGCGCTGTGCACCGGTGCGTGTTTTATACATGGAACTTTTTTTTTTGTTTCAAATTCGGCCCGTTTTTAGGGGTGCGCATTATACACGAGCGCGCGTTATACACCGGAGAATACGGTACATAAAAGGGACGCACACAAGTGTCTGTGTGCGTCCTTTTTATTTATGTTCCCATAATCGTGTTCAACCTAAGAAGGAAAAGAAATGGAGTCCGTCATCTACATACCCCGTTTGAGATAAGGAGACCCAATAGCGCGCCAAGAGAACTACTGTAGCGCCACCACGCAGCGTAGTGTCATGTGGCCATTCTTAACAGCCAATATGGAAGCTGAGTGAGTATTATGAATTACGTTACCTCGCGGAGGAGCGGGCGTGACTTCTTTGTGTCCAAGCCATCCTCTCTGCAGCGGAGTAATATTTCGAGAGCCGACGGTTTACATTTCTTTTTCTTCTTAAGTTGAACACGACTATAGTCTCGGGTTTTCGTTATGGATATCTGCCACCCGCTCGCTTGCTTTCTATCTTCTTTATTAGATTTTAGTCTTTTGGGGACTAGATGTATTAGTCCGTTTGGGAATACATGGAGGGAGTGCGAAGGTGTGGGACTTTATTGCACCGTGGGGGAGTAAGTTTCTGGGTTCGGAGACGAAATGGGGAGTAACTGCAATCTGAGGGTCCAGAAGCTGTAGTTACTGCACAATATGCGCCTTTTGTGACACTGATGATTGTCACAAGAGGGCGTAAAGGCAAAAGGCTGTGCGCCAACCGTGACGCCGAATGATACCGTTCTCGCTTCTGATTTGAGAAGAGCACGCGGTGTATGCCCTTTTGTAACAATTATCAGTGTCACAAAATGGGGGTCGCCTTCATTTTTTAACAACTGACGGAAGAAAATAGTGTCATTCGGGATGATCGTGGGGTTTCTGTTCTGTTCTGTATTGAGAGTGTGTATACGGCGTTGGAAGGGTAAACACGAGCGGTACACAGATCCCACGCGCCTCTCGTATACTTGGGGAAAGAGTATGACGTCATGATTGTGACGTCAATGGCTCCTGAAATGCCTCGCAGAAACGCTTCTTAAATTAGCGCAGAAGCCATTTTTAACACCCCGTTTTCTTCCTATAAAACTGTTAAGTAGGTCAGTAAGATGCACCATGCGAAGTAATTCACACCACAGAGTCATAATTATCGCAGAAATTGAATTTAAAGTACGCCGCAAAAGCGACCGTGCGCAACGGCGGTGAAGAGCAGTACCAGCCTGCGATCTGCCTGGAACCTCGCGCTGACGCTATAAGGAGAACGCTCGCTGATTGGTCTAGAGAAATGTTGTCTGCTACTCGGCTGTTCGGGGTTCTGAAAAAGCCTTTCTCCTGGCTCGGCAATGATTCGGCCGCTCCTTCTATCCCGAATTCTCCGGGAGAACTGGCAAAACTGGTTAACGGCGGCAAAGAAACAAGGCGCTGACCCCCACTGACCGGCGAACCAGAACGAGTTCTCCTTATAACGTCATCGGTGACGTGGCATCGTACCTTCTCCTCCTCTTAATACCCGGAGTGGCGAGTTAAGGGTGAAGGCGCGGAGCCATGTTTATGTGAGTTTTTTTCTGGGAAACAAATTGCACACATCAAAACCTTTAGCGCTATTCGGTAAAATGACACGCACACTTTCATAAGACATCTTAATCTGAAATTTTTCTGGAACGCCCTCTGTACTCCTTTAAGTGTCAGGTGCCTTAATGACTTTTAATGTAATTCATTCGATTTATTTCGCTAGTTTCATTAACTATCGAATAAGTAATTAGCACTAAGATTAGTTACATTAATAAAATTTAAGTTATCCCTATACACACCAAGACGCAACGCGAAAACGTTACGTGAAATTTCCTATGCGTCCGCCACATAAACGATAGCCAGTTCAACTTCAGAACTGGCGAATTTTTGCAGACGTAGGTTAAACGTATAGGTTAGAAAGGTTGATATATCAGACAGCTGCGAAGTGGAATAAAAGTAAAATAATACGACGAGGACGACAGATTACAGGAAAGTTAACAAAAACTAGTTTATTTAGTGGGTAACGTTTAAAAGAATGGTGGACGTTTCGACAGTGGCGCTGTCTTCGTCAGGACAAAAAAAAAAAGTCCAGACGAAGACGAAAAGAAAAAAAGAACTTTTTTTTTCGTCTTTTCGTCTTTCGCCTGACGAAGACAGTGCCACTGTCGAAACGTCCACCTTTCTTTTAAATGTTGAATAGTATATTATAATATTTATGTTAGATTACCCACTAAATAACCAAGTTTTTGTTAACTTTCCTGTAATCTGTCGTCCACGTCTTATTATTTTACTTTTATATATATGAATTATTATATATATGAATTTCCCCAATTGACAACCGCCAGGTGGCGGGAATTTCCCCCAACCGGCTACGTCATTCTCACACCCCTTATCAGCCTCGTGGCCACATTTAACTCTTTTGTCCCGAAGAAGGCGGAGCTTCCGCCGTAACGTAGACATCCTCCCTAACTTTTATGATTTTTAAGTTTTAATAAACCTGTTTTTTTGTTACTTCCCCTACTTTCGTCTTCTGTCTCCCATTTATTTCAACTACATATATATATATATATATATATATATATATGCTTTTGCCTTCCACTGCAGACGCTTAGCAGATACAGCATATCATACCAACGGTTCGACATAGCAATGCTGCGAAGCACCTTTTGCAGTCCAAGTCCCTGAACGTTTCCTTGTACTTTATATCTCTGCTTCCATTTTGCAGCGGCCCTCATTTGAGGGACATCCATTGATGCTGCTTAATTTCGCTGCGGGGATTCATTTTGGCTGCGGTTCCACCTGTCAGCCGCAGCCGTCGGCTTCTCGTTAATTTAGCCTCGCTCCCTTTTCACAACCCGTCCTGCCATTGCGTCTGTCGTGCGAACAAACAGCACCCTCTGTTGAAGCGCTCCTACGTGACTGCATGCGCTGGGTGACATGTTGGGTTATTGCCCCTATATTTATAAATTTTGAACCCGAACATAGAAAGGTGTTGGAAACAACAACAACTTTATATTTGGCGACGATGGTTTGGGGTATGTCATTGCATCAGTCCTGGGTAAATAAAGCTTCAACCCACAGCACGCTTCCAAGCAGCCGACATTTACTTTCAGCAACTTCCAGCAATTCGTGGCTTGTGTCGTCTTTGTCTTTGTCTTCTGTGTACCGGCCTCAGAACAATTACTTTCCATCATGTTCACCAGATGGCGCTGTCTCGTACTTGTGTCGTATGTGTGTATGTATGTGAAGCATAGGTGGGGAGTAACGCGTTACAAAGTAGTGCGTTACCGGTAACGCGTTACATTCGAATAGTGAGATATGGTAACGCATTACATTTGGGAGAAAAGTAATGAGTAACGTAACGTCATTACATTTTTAACAACTAACGCGTAACGGCGTTATGCGTTACTGCGTGTTCGGGAACTTGAAAGCTTGAGCGAGGACCGTGCCTGCAGAATTCGGGAAAATCCCCGATTTTTTCTATTCATCTTCAACAATGACAAGAAGGTCACATCGACACCCACGAAGAACGCAAAAGAAGGGTTGTTGACCTACCCTGGTTGAGGTGTCACCTTTGTTTACCACCTCTGTTTTTCACTCCCTTTGGTATTTTGCGGACGAATGCGGCAAAAGCGGCAGAAAAATAGCCTCTACCCTCTAAACAAGTAACAAAGCACCAAGGAATTGGCTGTTTGGATTTGTGCAGTATGAGATAAAAGGTCACCGTCTCTATCAACCTTGACAAGGAGCACTCACTGGTCATTAGGCGTCCTCTCAGCCCAACGGGCGAAGCTCACCGATGAAAATTTTGAACATCAACTACTTCTGCGTTGCAATAAATCGTACATGTAAGTTGTGTTCATGCGTGACTCTTGTTTGTGCCCAACATGCTTGTATTGATTTGCGGAATGCACTTATGTGACTCAACCAAAAATGGTACATATTATAGGACAACTGGTGAAGTAATGCAAAAGTAACGGCATTACTTATCAGAAGTAACGGCGTTAGTAACGCGTTACCTACTACCGCAACAGTAACGAATAACGTAACGCGTTACTTTTCGAAAAAGTAGTGAGTAACAGTAGTGCACTACAAAATAAAAGTAACTTCCCCACCTATGATGTGAAGGAGAAGTAATGTAGGAGAGAGTGTGATGAGAGTGAGAGAGAGAGAGATATTCCCATCAGTCAATTTAGGCTCCTAGGCAAGTCGTCGTAAAGAAGATGCCGGCGTGGTCCAATTGGTCGAGGCGCTGGACCTGTTTTCTAGGGATGCGTGGTTCAAAGCCCGCCTTTCCGATGGCAGCCATACTTCACCCGTTCTATGTCCTGATTTGTTGAAAATATGAGGCGTATGCTTTTTCGTGACAATTGGAATTGATGATGATGATGATGACAGATAGAAGAAAAAAACGTGGATGCTAATCACGACTAAGTTGGAATGGCTACACCACTCACACAGAACAAAAGAGAAAGAAAAAGGAAGAGAATTGAATTAATTTCAATTCCCTTTTGTGTTATACAGTGCGTACCTAACATGTAACAATAAACTTGTAATTGTGGCTTAAATGCTTTTTCAGTGACTACACTCTTAAAAATGAACTTAACCGCATAGCACGCTCCTAGCCAACCATCATCTCGAATGATATCGTTATCTGTCCGGATTTGTTGAAAACGGGAGGCGTCCGCCTTTTTTGTCGCAATTATGAACAGCATAAGTGTCACAAAAAAGGCGTACGCCTGCTGTTTTCAACAAATCAGGGCAGATAACGATATCATTCGAGATGGTGGTTGGCTATGAGCGTGCTATGCGGTGAAGTTCATTTTTAAGAGTGTAGGTATACAATAACGAATTAGTTTTCCTGGGAAATAACTTGATATTGTGAGCAACTTTGGTGAAAGCACCTAGAAAATCCAACTGTAAGTAATACCCTAGTCAGACGGCAAACTTAAGGCCGTTAGCGGAACGGCCATTACTTCACCTGTAGTCCAACGATAATTTCGAATGACATCGTTCTCTGCCCTGATTTGTTGAAAACAGGAGGCGTGCGCCTTTTTTTCTTCGTGGCAATTATGCATAATTGCCACAACAAAAAAGAAAAAAAGAAAGAAGAAGAAGGCGTACGCCTCCCGTTTTCAACAAATCAGGGCAGTGAACGATGTCATTCGAGATGATGGTTGGCTAGGAGCGTGCTATACGGTGAAGTTCATTTCTAAAGCCCTTCATTGCAAGCCCTTCCACCATCACCACCATCACCACCACCACCACTATCATTTCTAAAGTGTCACTGTCTGACAGTTCTGTTCTCAAGTGTCTGACTGTCACTCTTACAACAAGGCTTCACTACATAGCACGCTGAAGGCCAACCATTGTACAGGGTGATACCTCTATCACTCTTGGATTGTGGAAAGCGTGGGGCGTACGCCTTTTTGTAACAATTAACATTTGTAGCATGAGTGTCACAAAAAAGGCGTACGCCTCGCGTTTTCAACAAATCAGGGCAGAGAGCGACGTCACTGGGGATGATGGTTGGCCGGGAGCGTGCTATGTTGTGAAATTCATTTTGAAGAGTGTAGGGTATAAAAGCAACACACTACACTCTTAAATACGAACTTCACCACATGGCACGCTGAAAGACAACCATTGTACAGAGTGATGCTTCTGCCACTTTTGAATTGTGGAAAGCGCCGGGCGTACGCCTTATTGTGACATTTAACATTTCTGCATAAGTGTCAGAAAAAGGCGTACGCCTCCCGTTTTCAGCGAATCAGGGGAGAGAGCGATGTCAATCGGGATAATAGTTGGCTAGGATCGTGCTACACTCTTAGAAATGAACTTCACCGCATAGCATGCTCTTAGCCAACCATAATCTCGAATGATATCGTTATCTGCCCCGATTTGCTGAAAACAGGAGGCGTACGCCTTTTTTGTGACAATTATGAACAGCATAAGTGTCACAAAAAGGCGTACGCCTCCCGTTTTCAACAATTCAGGGCAGATAGCGATATCGTTCGAGATGATGGTTGGCTAGGAGCATGCTATGCGGTGAAGTTCATTTTTAAGAGTGTATGTGGTGAAGTTCATTTTCAAGAATGTACGTTTCTCGTCCCAACTTTCTTCGGCTGCGCTCTCTCGAGGCTGCCGCTGACAGCCTTAAGGTAAAGTAAGGTAAGGTAGCCCATATAGCAAGAAAAAATATGGATACGTTGAGCTCCTACTCTTTAGGAGCCGAGTCCAAATCCGAACAGAAAGACGCAAGCCTGTATAGCCTTACATATACGGGCAGTGCAAAAATGCAGGCACTTTCTATGCGCCACCGTCTTCAGCTATAAAAATCCTTTTAGGGCAGCGGAGTGGCTCTCTGCGCGTAAGGGCCATCCGACGACAAGTTTTCCTACACGTGTAGTTTGCCGTTATGCATTCTGACGACGGTAGCAGACGCTATCGCACGCATATCCCTGCTGGGTCTTGAGGTACACGTACCTGCAATATTCGTTGCGGTCTCTGCAGGTACGTGTCCACACATGAGGACCGCATGACGATGCAGTTACTTTGCTGTGGGAAGACCAGATGGCCACTAACTACCTCTACAGTGGTTTAACTATAACTACTAACTACTTTGTGATTGAGTAGTTTAACTAGTAGTTCAACTACTTCTCAGGGGAGTAGTTAAAACTACTTTTTTAACAACTGCAATGTAGTTTAACTACATCTATAACTACTTAACGTTGTCCACCAACACCAATCCCTTGTAGTGTTCTTGGACACCTAAATATGAATCACAAGCAATAATATACTTTGGCTGCAGAATTATTTCACAGCAAGTGAGGCTTCACTAGACAAGTACTAAAAGGGAAGATTTAGTACACATGCACGACACAATTGCTCTGCACCTCCGTTCTCATCAAACAAGTAGCTCAAGGTAAAAGTCAGAAGCACAATCGTGCCGTAAAGTTTGCGGCAAAATCAGAAGTAGTTGCGCCTTCGGTAACCTAATTACTGTAGTTCTACTTAAAATAGTAGTTTAACTAGTAGTTGCCACTACATTTCTGCAAGTAGTTGATAACTACTTTTTAACTACTATCAGGTAGTTTAACTAGTAGTTTAAGTACATGTAGTTAACTACTGGCCATCACTGGTGAAGACATAGAAAAAAAAACGAGGAAGAAAAAAAAATTGAGGGGGATTCCTCCATTAAAGAATCCCGGGAACTTTTGGGCGTTGAATTTACTTTGGCAACTTTTAATTCACATCACTCGCCTTATTTTCGGAATTAATAAACAACAATCAATAAAGTGCATTTAGTTCATTAATTTAACTCTATATACCCCTCCACCCGTAAGGGATAAACGTTACATGAAAAGTTTTAACTGTCAATCACATGAACCATGGGGAAGATGAAAATTCACGTAAAACAAATTTAAGCAGATTATTCCTACTGAAAAAAATCCCACGAAGAATATCTTCGATTGGTGCCTTATTTGCGTCTTCCAACGTCGATGATGTAATTGTCAATGCGTGATCGGAACATGATAAGGCAATAGCCATGCTACGATCATGGCGATTGGTCTATATAGGATCGCTCCATTTGAATCGGCAGCATCTCCAGATGAGAGATACTCAATGGCAGATATGTGAGTAAGAATTCATTTATCCTCTTTTAACTCGAACTTAATGGCAACTATAGACGCGCGAGAATATAATAGTTATTATAGGGAAACATTATTAATCGTTCGGAACTACTCCGTTGGGTGCGACCCATCGGGTGGTTCGTGGGTGCCGTTTTATTGTCGAGCGATCATGCGACATGGCGGCATGTTGCCCGGCGCTATCGTGCGTCCATACCCATGCGCATGTCAAAACGCCAAACTTCACGTTATAGTATTCAACCATTCGAACTACATCTTATACACATAGACGCACCAAAGAAAAACATAAGAATACAAAAGAATAAAAATGTTCCAGAATGTAATACATATACCTGTATAATATTCTAGAATATCTAGAATATCAAAGAGTAAGGGTATAGGATAAGAATATAAAAAGATAAGAGTAAAAGAGTAAATGATCAAGGACAAGAAGCTCCCTTCGTCTGAAGGGAAGAAGCTGCCCACAGAGGTGGGCCACTTGGCCCGAGAACGGCGAGCCCTTTCACCACCATCATCATCATCATCATGCCGTTAGGACCCATCGGAAATCTTCCGTTTATAACACGGTATAACTACATATGCTGTATAGGACAGTTCAAGTTCTAAAAAAATTTCTTTTAGCAACACTTATTTAGCTTTTTTGCGCTTAAAAGGTAACTATAGAGTAACTATGTTACTTGAACGTGGTAACTGTGGCTGTAACTAGCTGCATTTCAAACAGCTTAAGTGTACAGTGGCGCGCAGACTTGCCTTAAACAGCGCAGCGCGTGTCATCGGGCGCTGATATAGACAGCTGGAAACGAGACTGGGATGGTCCACTATCCCCTGGAAGGGAGGGTCGGTATACACACAACGGATGCGGTTCCCTGATTACCGATAGAACACGTGATCAAGGCCACCCAAGGTACGTGAATAGACGGCGCAGTGCTCCTGAGACTGTGACTATAAATCAGTTACTATTTTTGCAGACTAACTGCGCAGCTATAACTTCGTTAATTATTTTAGTAACTTTGAGTAACAGGAGCGTAGCGTCTATACTTTACAAGTACAAACTATACGAATCCGTCATCCCGTCATGTATCTCGTTATTCCCTCATTATGACGCCGTGCTGCTCTTCATTCATCGTGTCTAGTTTGACGGACGAGCTGCCCTCTCGCTTCCTCCGCGCTCGGCACACTTTCCATCCGTCTACATCAGGGTTAATTTCCGTATAGCGTGACTGCACGTTCTCCGCCTCGTCTTCCTCCCGTGAGCTTCTCCGCAAGGCATTAATGCGCATTAAGAAGGCCCGCGTTCCTTACCTTCGCCGCTCTCCCCAAATTTACCGCTGATTACGTGACTCGCTGCGAAGGCGTTCTTCGTCTCCACGCATTCCAAATATCTCGCCATTTCACGAAGGAAGTTCGCCTCCGGTTTTGTTGACGACGCGGAGGTTTTTTTTTTTTTTTTCACCCAACAACGGCCCATAACGTGCTCGCCAGTGTCGGGGTCACGTGAAGCGAGAAAGTAGCCCGGACAGGTTAGTCTCGGATTCAAAGAGCCCCTTCACAATCAGGAGTCCAAGTCCTATGGTGTTGAAAATGTGGTCAGAAGAGCTTTGAATGCAGAGGGCTGGGTTTTGCCAGGGACCAAGCAATTTTGATAGAGAAAAAAAAAAAAAATATATATATATATATATATATATATATATATATATATATGTGAGCCCAAAGGAAAAGGCGGACTGTAGCATTCGGTCTTGAAACCTGAAAACAGATTTCGCCCTATAGGATGTAAAGATTTTTGATTGGCCACAATCTGGGAGCGGCTGATAAGTGACGTATTAAAAGTAAAAAACAAGAATTTATCAATTTTCACGTAAGCTGAGTCAGCGTGTTTTGTACTGTAACATGCTGCCCGTGCCGCAGTGTGGCAGTACGGATAATTTCAACCACCTGGGGTTCTATAACGTTGCGCCGGAAACATTTCGCGGGCCATTCATAATATAAAAAACAATATAAAAATATAACATAAAAATCATATAAAAAATATTAGTGGCAAGGTACATCAGCGCCAAGAAAACTGCTTGCGCCTCTACGAAACACGACATTTAAGTTGAAGACAGCTGCGGCTCCCGAAGAAGGCTAGCTCAACAGCTCGCGGCGGGCTCCTGCTATTCAGGGACTGAAACCGCAACGAATATCGGTTCCGTTACGGTTACGGTTCACTGTCAGAACTCTGAAAGCGGTTTCGGTAACGGTTACGGGATTCGCCGTTTTAATGTTTGCGGTTACCGGTAACGAAACAGTTCAACCGGTTTTCTTTCTTCTTCTTCTTTTCTTTTCTTTAGGATGTATTTGATTTGCTCGCTGCGTGGATATCGCAAAATGAGCTACAAAGCGCAAACGGAGCGCAGAAGAAAGGTGTTCGCTTTACTCCTTGGCATTCCGAGCTACGCACGGACGCTGCAAGGCGCTAGCGCGAGCTTGAGAGAATTGGAGGAGAGGGAAATAGGGGAGGCGCACTCCGAAAGAGTGATGCAGTGCCAGGTCGAAGAAAGGATGAACTCTTTCTTCGACGCACTTTCGCCGTTTGCGACATTCCTCGTGCAATAATTTGTTGCGGTCTCTATTGTCTGGTGCACGTTCATTTCGCTCGTACTGTAACAAGCTGCAAGGCAAGAAAAACTGCGTGCGTTCAGCGATTTAGCAAACAGACGTGGAACCAAACAACGTGCTACTCTTGGTACCGTAAATGATTACAATAATACAGTTCATAACTCATAAGGGACGTACGCAATACGTGTCGTGCGATGTGTATGTCATCCAATTATGGTTCAAGCGCGTAAGATTTTATGTTTGTCAACACAACTTCTGAATGACAAACAAATGACGAAGAGGTCTGCTTTAACAGAACCACAAACAACACCACTAATCAGAGCTGTCGCTCAAATGTCGCTCAAAACGCAAGGGGAGAACGCAGAACCATCCGCCGGAAGCTGCCGTTTACGCAATGGTCCAGGGAAAATGGCGGGCGCCCAAACCACGTGATCTCGAGGAGCCACTCACAGCGTCTCCGAGCTGCTGCGCGGGAAAAAAGCTGGGGCCCAGTGCGCATGCGCAGACCGACCTCCTTTCCCAACCTCCTTCCCCTTCTCTCCTCGGGTTTTTTGTCTCTCCTCTCGTCCCCCCTACCCCCCCAGACTCGTCCGTTTGTCTTCGGCGCTTGTTGTCTTGCTGTAGAGCAACGATCATGCTGTCCCGAAGCAGACAATCAAAAAGCAATGGTGTATGACAAATCAACTTTATTTGTCCTCGGGAACTGCCTCGAAAAAGCTACAGTACATATCTTTTTACGTCTTGTAACAGGCTTCACTGGAGCTTTAGGTACTTCGACATCAAGGGCCGTTCAAAAGCCAATGCTGAGCTATGTGCGTCGTTGTTGCCGATGGTTGCGGGAGAACTAAAACAAAACAAAAAATACATTGATGATCAGTAACTCTGCACGAAAATCACTGCTATGATAGGCAATCTATCTTGATTTCGTATTTGAACACCAAGGCATTTGTCACGAATGTTTGTAGATCACAGTGAATGAACGGCTGAGACGCGCATGAGGGGCAACTAGCATAACCACACATATTTTGATTAACGGCATATCAGAACAAGTTATCATACAATTACATACAAAATCATACAATATCATACATATCATACAAGTTACGGCAATGCACTGCACAATGAAACGCCGCTAACGTACCGAGTGACTCGTAAATGCTGTACGTAATACACTTAACGTGATAAACCTGCATTACTTCCTTCAGTCACAAAAAAGTAATCAAACTTGTCTTACCGTTCACCTGCAGTACGAGTAAGAGTGCAGACTTCCTCTCTGACGATTTCTGCGTCCTTTGGAGGTGCAGGCGGATTCCATGTCATGTTCGTCTTCCCGCTGTTGTGATGATGGGGTGGATGTGCCATTCTGTTCTCACATTAGCAGTTCGCCACAATCTAAATCTAAAGCATTCAAAGCCCTCAAACTACCCCGTAGCGTCTGCGTGCACAACGGTTGCAGTCCAAGAGAACACGCATGGCCGGACACACGCGATGTCTCCTCTGTCGTTCTTCTTTCTCCTCCGTTCGACTGCTTCCGTTGAGCGGTTCGCGCGTTCGGATGCTCGCTCCTCACTCAAATGACTCTCGCCCAATCAGCGCGAAGGAAACTGACGCCAGTTTTTTAGACCAATAAGCATCCAAATATTTATACATATAATGCGCAGCCAATGAGAGGTCTTCCGAGCTGGCACGCCGGTGGCGACAATATTTTCGAGGCGGTGCGTTTCGCTTTAGAGCCGGCGGCTGGCAGAACTCCAAGCAGACGACGCCACGGCCAGGACGCAGGTGACGTCATGGTGTCCTCCTCCCCCTCCTCCTTCTTCTGACGAATAGCGGGAGTAGGGAACTTTGGTTTCTCTTCACCTAAAGCCCCTGAATATTAAAAGTAGCGGCAACTCCTCCTTCCAACGAATGCAACAACTCAGGGAAAAGAGGCGCTGATTCGTTGATTTCTGGGCGTTGAGGCTTACATGTTTGTGTCGTTCCTCCTTCCCTCATACACTCACATCTTCACATCGCCTTGACAGGGGCGCCGCCTGGATGGCTGCACCGTAGCAGACGACAGCCGTGTTATAGCAGAACATTACAGTTTGTTTTGTTTGCGCGTTCTGGATATGTCTTCGTCGAATGTCCTCGAGAAATTTAGTCCCGCGATGAAAACTGACGTGTCAAGGGAACAGTAATTAAACAAACATATTAAATAGAGCGCCCACGTGTTTGTGGCAATGAGTAGATACATTGGATTTAATAATAATTGGGTGTTTACGTCGCAAGACAACTGAGATCATGAGCTACGCCACAGCGGTCGGTCTGTGGATTGCTTTTGCCCACCTGAGGGTTCTTTAACGTGCGATGAAAGCTCAACACACGGCACCCCGTATTTAACGTCCCTCGCGGAAGACGGCGTGCCTAAGCATCTTGTACCCTGCCACCAAGTTGCTGGCGTCCTCGGCCGGGTTCGAAGTAGATACATTGGAGTGAGGCATCATACGCGTTGTCGATGATGACCGCTGGACGGATTATTATTTATCAATTTTTACGAACGAATCATTGAAGAATCTGATTGCAATTACGCCCTTATACGCGTTTGGTATTTCCATTTTGCTTCCCAATTGTTTGTCGTTTCAGAAAGCATATACCGTAAAGAAAGAAAAAAGAAAAAACGTCCCTTTCCCATAGTAGAGACATATCGATGGCATAAGAATAGATGTAGGAGTAGCTGTCGTAGTGCATTGCTTAAGTAGGTAATTAGTTTGCCATTTATTGAAGCTCCGATAAGTCATACTGGATTAATTCAAACAATCTTGAAATTTTATACGGCCTGCCATGTTCGTATTGAAAAGCCGCTCAATTCAAACAGCGCCCTTGCTTCGTTTAAAAGAGTTGGTTCGACTTGGTTCAATAAAGTGAAATTGCTGGGGACAAAAAAGTAACTGTCAAAAGGCATCACACGTCCACAGGAATTTCACTGTTCTGTGAGAACAGTGATTTACAAACAGGAGAACGGTATACTGTACGGTCGAATACTCTGCACAGTTATACGTTCTCAACAATGCATGCAATGTTCATTGATCGCATAAGCCTGACCCATCCGCGAAATGGCCCTGAACACAAACAAAAAATCACTGCAGCGGCGCAGCCGGGCGCAAAATGTGGCTACGCGATGACGATAAAAGCTTTGCACGGCGACAGAATGGGTAAGTTAAGATAAAAGCAATAAAGGTGTGTGCTTGGCAAAATCGAAAGGACTGCAAAGCCTTTCGTTCGCAAAGCTGAGATGGCGGCGTTCCCTTATAAATGCCCTTGCAATGGAAGGCGACGCAAAAAGTGCTAGCCTTCACCATATCGGGTATGGCAACTAATTTTTTGCACAAAACATTGACAGGGAGACTCAGAAACAAGCGCAGTTGTATAGTTTGCAATTGGCACTCCCTTCACGTTTTCTTGCTTTCTGCAGCCGAGATGGCGGCTATAGGAAAGAGGCTCCGCACCACGTGACAGCGAAAGCCTTATGAAAAAGGTGATACGCCGTAGATTGCGTGAGAGAGGAGGAAAGCGGCGATCCTAAAGGTTCGCGCTACTTTTACGACGTATAGGGGCTTTATCCACACATCATTTCGGTTTCGGTTTGCTAATGTCGTCAGTTACGAAATCATGACTCACGTGAAATGAACGCGAAAGTTGTATGAGGTATCGAGGGTGTGGTTTGTGTTCGGTTATGCAGGGACAGAAACCGGAACGGAACCGAAAACCGCTTGGAACCCAAATTTTTTTCAAGAACCGTAACCGGAATGTAAACGCAATTCACCTTCGGCAATTAACCGAAACCGTAACCTGGTAGAAGTGCGAGGCTGCAGACGAGCAGGTACATTGTAAAACGACCGGTTTGCCCTCTCAGGTTTGCCTCTCAGGTTTTATCGTCGTTTTACCGTAACCTGAACCGAAAAATGCGATTTCGGTTACCGGTTCGTACGAATCGGTTCACGCGTTAACGAGAACAACTTTGGATGCGATATTTGTATCGTGCTTCTGTTAAAGTATATATCTTTGTCATGTGTTTTTTATTCAGATTACGATCTTATGCGCTTGGGACGATCTTATGATCGTCCGTTTTAACCAGCCGTATATGGGGAACGATATGTGTGTGCTTCCCTATGGCAGCCTGTTGTGACGTGTATTACGTTAATTCTGTACGTTAGTATGTTTTCTTGCATTGACATGATGCGTTGTACTCTTGACTACACCCCTCCTCAAAGTAACAGTTCAAGACATTTTCGCTAATATATACTTCCAGTGCAGTGCTGCTAGGCTTTTCGAATACAATTTCCTGCAACAGATAGATACGTATGTTAATTTTTACCCGTTTGCTCTTTGTAGCTCATTTTGTGACATCCACGCAGCCTGCAGATACATATCCTAGAGAGAAAAAAAAAATACCGGTTCAACTGTTTGGTTACCGGTAACCGTAAATATTAAAAGCGCGAATCCCGTAACCGTAACCGCTTTCAGAGTTCTGACACTGAACCGCAACCGAACCGATATTCGTTCCAGTTTCAGTCTCTGGTTAGGACAGGTCCCCCAAGGTCGCCATTTTCCCATGTATTTGTTCCTATCCCGATGCGTGCAATGCTGGAGGCCGCCCTTAGATACCCCATTGTTACCAGACGTTGGCTTGCGTTTGATTGTAGCGCGCTAAAGATCCAGTTGAAGCACAATCCAAGCCAGGCCAAGTCACCAAAGGAGAAATGGACGACTGCGCCTGCGGCGCCTGGTACGACAGGTACGCAATGTGATGCACGCAGCCGTGCACTAGATCCTTCCGGTCGATCAACACCTTTAAAAACGGAAATTAAAAAGTGACACACGACACAAAAGTTTTTATACGAGTTTTATTTGGACATATAAAGACTAGATTCATTCGCAGAAACAACAAAAACATTTTGCCGCTAAACTTAGCGCGCTGAAGTGATCCGGAACGGCAACAGTGGGGTATCTAGTGGCGGCCTTCTTCGTTGCACGCTTTTCCGAGGTGAGTTTGGGGGACCTGGGTTAGGAGGTCCACCTATAATTTATTTAATTATTTGTTTATTTATTTTTTTATTTAGTTTGTCCTTGCGTGGGTTACGAGCGCAAAGAGCGCGCGGCCTTTCAAAAACCGTTGGCAGGGTTCTGCGTCTCCCGACCAGTTGAAGCGACTCTGTCTGCGCAGCTGCCACTGTGTATCGCGGAGATGTCAGGGTCCGATTGTGAAGCGCCCTCTACTCTGCCTGATCGGGCGCGTGACGGCTAGCTAATGGTGGCGGTCGATTAATTATGGAAGAGCATATCAGCAGCAGCAGCGCGTTTCCCCAGAAGTGAAAGTTCGATCGGGGTACTTTGCCTGATAAGGCTAATGTCTCCCGAAATGAGAAAAAAAAAAAGAGGCTAATACCGTTTCAGACCGAGCCCTAAGGCTCCGAAATCTCCCGCGGCCGTATATAGATGTGCCAGCCGTATATGTTACGCCCGGAGAGCCGTGCTTCACCGCATAACGCATTCCTCGACATCTGTGATTTCAAGCGATGTGGTTTTCTGTCTTGATACGTTGCCAAATCGGAGGCCTCCTGACACTAATCTGACATGGCTGCTTTTAGGAATTGTAAACGGTCGTACATCAATGTTCACAGAAAGGCGCGCGACCAGCTCTCTCTCGTGAAACCTGGGGGGGGATTTGTTGGCAGAAAGAAAGAAGAAAAAGGGGAGGGAGGAAGGGAAACCAGGTGTCATAACAGTATCATTATGTTAAAACGTCAAAACGTAACTCCGCCACATGACGGCTCCCGGAGCTATCTGTCATTCGGAATGACATCCTCCTGCGTGCGTACTACGTAATGAAAACAGGAGGGGTACGCCTTTCTCTGACAAGTAATGCAAAAAGTAAAAAAAAAAAAAAAAAACGGTGGATACCCACCATGCTCTATAAATCAGAAGATAACGATATCGTTCCTAATGGTATAGTGAGTAATAGTGTAGTGAGTATAGTAATTGAACCTTCCATTTCTCTGTAACCGGTCTGTAGCCTAGATCACAACGTTCACATAATCCCCTCCACACTCTAACAAAGCAGCCATTCACTCCGGCCGTAGAAGCCCGTACGGAACCTTTCTTCCCTCCGGGCTGTTGACCCACAATTCGCATGAACCTTTAAACACGTCACACCTAACCCTTTAAATACCATGCCAATGATGAGGACGGTGCCCAGAAGAAGAACAGTCTCTGTTCGAAATATCGGCGGCTTCTGTCCTGAGGCAACTCCCTTCCTAATGGTATAGTTGTTCTACGAGCTAGTTATGTGTTAACGTTCCATTTTAATAGCGCGGTCGGAGTTGAACGTGTTATGCGGTGAAATTCTAGTTCTGTACACCTTTTCTGACACGTAATCAGTGATGTTAATTGTCACAAAAAGGCGTAGGTTCCGCGCTTTCCACAAATCGAGAGTGATAACGGTATCATTCTGTACAATGGTTGGGCCTCGGCGTGTTATCTGGTGAGGTACTTTTTAAGGCAGCATGGGAGAGGCTTCGGGCATACATTTTTTACCGTGCGATTCGAACATCCCGAGGAAATTAGTTTAGAAGAGCTCGCGCAGCGGCTGTGACCTCTCTCCGCTCCTTCTGACTTTTGAAGTCAGGTCATGGGAGCAATTTTATTGGCTTCCGAGAATCGTCTGCTACGGCGCGGGAGCAAGGCCACAGGTCAACTCTGCTTCAGACGCGGGACGGGCGGCGCCAAATATAGACTAGAGTAGCTTGATGGGCTTGTTGGTACATGACTCGGAGAACAAGGAGCAGTCAAAACAGGGACAAAAACACAGGAAGACACACCAGAGGCTCCGGGGCGCCAAATATAGCCGTAAAAAGAAAGAAAGAAGGCGCGCGCCACACTATTGGGCGGATGACGTGACGTCGCAGATTGGTAACCAATGGAAGGAGCTTTTTTGACCCGCGAAATTGAAATCTATCTGGCGCACCAGGATTGCGCGGTGCAGTCGTACTTTTTGTGCGAATATGTATCCCAGGGCTTGTAATTCTAGTATGCACTCCTTCTGACATATTTTGTTTTGGACCCCTTCAGGGCTCCTTTAAGTGACTATAGGCAGTAGTGTTCATGTATTAGCGCAGCACTAATGTTGGTAATACCGAAAACAGAAACCCTGAAACACTTTCCAACTTTACGGCCCTCTATGCTAGAAAAGCCGCCGCAGACACGGACGAACTAGTAGAAGACAACAGCCCTCATTTGTTTACGACCCTCATTTGCCCCTGGCATACCTATTCTATGTCCCGTTTTGCTCCTTTTAATCCACGCGCGCAAACCCACATAAATTGATGGATCCAAAAAGCCTTTTCTCTGGGAGCAAATGTTTTGCTTTTCCTCCCCCAATGGAACATTTCACGCCTGACCTGGTTCTGCCAAAGGAACAATTTTTCTTTGCATTTTCCCGCGGAGCCCGGAAACACTCACACAGCTCTGCTAGTACAATTCGCCTGCGGAGTGTGCTACGTATAGAGGTGCATAGCTCCGCGCTGAACATTGTCGGTGTCCCACGTCGTACGGGGCATGCCGTTGCTGACACTGATATATTGTCACATGTTAATCACGAGAGCGGTTTCTCTTTCAGCCCACGCTACCGTCCCCTAACCACCGTGTTTAATCTTCTACTCCGGTGTGGCGATACAAAAGACCCCCTTCACGCGGCTGTATACTGATATCTCACTCACGAACGCGTCATACTGGAATAAAGCAGGAATTGTGATATGGTTTTTGGGCTGCCACGCGAGAACAAAGAGCCGAAGAGCAAAGTGAAGGAAAAATGGTACGGGATCCACCATTTAGAACGACCCGATTACAAGGTCGCCGACGTCCTATAGAGGTTAGATAAAGCGAGGGTTTCTTACACGTGTGTGGCTTTTAGCACATCGTGCTAAAAGCCAGTGCTTAGGACGTACCTAGTACGTCCTTAGGACGTACTTAGGACGTACTTAGGACGTACGTTAGGAGGTGCTTAGGACGTACCACGCCACAACTGATGGTCGCAAACGAATCTTACCGACACTCGTGCCTACACTAATGACTACACCTGGACTAATGACTCCCATTAGGGTGCATAATTCGGCTTATTGGCCTGCGAGTGAGGGGTCGAAATGAAGTCGACAATGAATTAGCACGCAATGAAAGACGGGTATCAATACTGCGAAGTTATTAAAGAAGCAATGAAAGCCCGTTCTATCGACTTTTTTTTTCAGCGGCGGCATATTGTGCAACAAGTCATATGCGATCTAGGGTGTGCCATGTGCGTGCGCCTTCACCGAGAAGTAGCTGAACGCGCACCCTTAGAGCACTAGTTGCGCTAGTTTAGTTAGTTAGTTTAGAAACTAGTTCCGCTAGTTTCACCCGTGTGCAGCACTAGCTAGAACTTCGTGACAAGTGTGTACTACGACAATTTTCAAACTTGCATTTGTAGCAGCCCGACGTAAAATTCTTCCATGATATATCACTCACTTTCAGTTTGCAGACGACACGTAGAAGAGTATGTCGTCTGCTTTGAAATTGTCCGCCGACGGGCGCGACACCAAGCGCCCGTAGCAGAAAGCGTGTAGCGCGCGTCTCGAAGTCAGCATCGCGACGAACTTCGCGACGTGCGCATGCGTTGACATCCCCCCGGACTATTCGGCCAAGACTTATCGGTGTGCTTTATGCGAGGGCGCACCTCATACTATTCGGAGGTTCCCTAAATTTCTCATTGTCAAGGCACCATTGGAACGTATTTTCCATCGTGGCTCCTGATAGGCTGTTTGATGAAGAAAACGGGTTTTCAAGCAATGCCAAGTGTCATTTCATTGGTTGAATTGTATATCGAGTGGGGTAGGCCCAGGGCGCATACTAACCCCCCTGTCCGCCACTCCCTCCTCCTGCCCCCTCTCCACCTGTACACGTCTGTATGCCGCTCATAGCCGGAGTTGCTTCGCGGCGATAGCACGGAATTAAAAAGAACATTGAGTGTGTTCTACAGTGGAACTTGTTTTGTTTGGGATACGGCTGTCTAAAATTTTCAGCTCGTAGCGGAGCAATCCCTTAACGGCGATGTCGCGCACGAAGGAACTATACCAACACCCTCCAGTAGGGGAGGCCGCGCTCTGTAGCGGACGACGACAACGACGACAACGATGGCCACGCGCGTGGAGCACCGGCTTCAGTTCCACCGGCGCGGCCATGGAGATAGGCCACCGTCATCGCCTCTCCGTGGCATACCATCATCGCCGGTCGGGGCTCATGTAGAGGAACTCCACCTCCTCTACATTTGGTGACCCGGACAAAGAACATCACGTCCGGAGCAATTCGGCCCTTCACCATCCCAAATTTCTGACCACGCCATCGAGCAGCACTACCTCCGGCACACACGGCCCACCTTCTCTCCTACCGCACTCTTCGCTCTCTCTCACCTACGCTTCTCTCTTCGCTCAAGTCTTCTCACGCTTCTCACTGCCGGCCGCGACACTCGAGCCTTGCGCTCACCTGCCGGTTGCGGCAGTCGCGGCAGCCGACGCCTCGGCACACTTAAGCCCGTCTCGGCACCTCACTCACTCCACCTGGGACTATGGAGCTTCGGCTCCCGTGCCGGTCGCGGCACCCCAGGACCACGACACCGAGCGCCTCACTCTCTCTGCGACGGATCGCTGTTCCCGTCCACACCTACCACAGGGATGACTACCTACACACGGATGCTGTTCCCGTCTTCATCGCCTCTGAAACGCCGCCAACGTGTGCCGTGCCCCTGTTCCCGCTGTTCCCTGTTCTTGCGATGCGTCCGCAACGCATCTGACGGCCGGGGGACCCCTGTAGCGGACGACGACAACGACGACAACGATGGCCACGCGCGTGGAGCACCGGCTTCAGTTCCACCGGCGCGGCCATGGAGATAGGCCACCGTCATCGCCTCTCCGTGGCATACCATCATCGCCGGTCGGGGCTCATGTAGAGGAACTCCACCTCCTCTACACGCTCTACTGCTCTCGCTAACAGACGACGCTGAGTATGCGACGGCACACTCTCCCAACAGGTGGCGCTGCGTGGCCTTACCTCGGAGACAGTATTGGTATAGTTCCTTCGTGCGCGACATCGCCGATAGGGGACAGCTCGACCACGGGCTGGAGATTTAAGACAACCGTGTCCCAAACAGTACCTCCAAACGTTTTTAGCTTTGACGTGGTAATTTTTTTATCGGCTTATTGGCGTCGCACAGCATAAAAACGGAACTTGTGACACGCGTGAAACACGTGACACGCTCACGAATATTACTTATTGGACTACTTTGTCAGGTGTCTTGTAATGAACCTTTCTCTCTCTTCTTTCACCTTTTCTTATCAAGCCATTTCTTCACGCAGGTACGCATCCAAGGTCCCGAAAAAAATTGCTCATCTACTCAGAGGTCGTCGTCACCACTGCCAAGGGTCATCCGCGGAACGTCCCATATACGTCCCGCGGTTGCTCAGGGAACGTCTCATATACGCATGAGACGTGACCACTGCCGCTGGAATCGTAGGAAGGAAGTCTACCGCGGAACAGCAAATAACGACGTCGTCAGGAGTGCACACCACCGGGACATTCGTTTCTTCTTAGGTACACAGTGTATGAGAATTACAGCCACAACCTAACCTCGGCCAATGCTTGCACCGATGTCCGTCTGGGAGGCGCTGCGGACCTGTGCACCTCACATATATACTACATCTACTGAGTACCTCCAAAGTGCCCATCGCCATCTGTACTTCCGCAAAATGATATGTTCAAAATGGTATCGTCCTCTTTCCTGACTGGTTGAAAACAGGAGGTGTACGCCTTTTTTGGACAAAAAAAGTTCCCTTAGTATAACTGTCAAGGTACCGGTATCTCTCAATTCGCGAAGAGGCATCTCTGCACTTTAGTGCGCCTTTAATGCAACATGTAAAGTTTCCAAAAGAGGTTTTGAAACGAAAGTCTTATTGTTGTTCTCTCTCTCACTCTCTGTCTGTTTTCAGTGCCGGAGTCTTATTTTATCTGTTTAGTTGAATTTGAGCACCGTACACGATTCTATACACTGTAAAAACAGAACTTTACCAGATAAAATGCTCAAGGCCAATCACAGCACAGAATCATGCCGTTACCAGTCCTGATTTCAGGACACAGCAGCGGGAGCACCTATATGAGGTCATTTTGCACAAATGAGAAGTGCCAACCACAACAACAACAAAGAAGCAATGATGATGTATAGTGGGATGTTTCGCCGTTGAGGCGGCACCCTATCCCATTGCTTCAGGGGGAGAAGATGATGAATGATGATGAACGCTCAGAGTTCACGAAGGAGCCCTGTTGCTGCTAAACGAGAATTGCCACAAAAACGTGTACTGTCCCACTTTTCAATAAATCAACGATGTCATTCGGAATGGCAGTTGGATAGGCAGAGTGCGGTGCGAAGTAAAATTCAGTTTTTAGTCCGCAGTTTAGTCCGTAAACATCCACACGGTGGCGCTGAAGTGCAATTTTGCTACGCATAACATAATAGCGTCAGTTGATAAGCAGGCATAATGAAACAGCGATCATTTCCCACTCAGTTCAGTTCAATCACCATGTTTACAGACACCGCATCGGCGTTTCGAAAATATGTTTTTCTTCTGCACACATTTCGATTGTGCCGCAAAATGCTTGTGGTGGGTTTGTAGTGCACAGCTGTAATATCTAAAGGAACGTACCATTTGAGTTTCCTGTAGTCCATTATGTGTTAGAGCGAGAGGTACGCAGCTATACCAGGAATCACACCGATAATATAGCTATTACGTATGTGACACTGTTAGCGTTCTAGTATGCACATAGCGCAGCCTATGAAATATTCAAATCCCAAAATCAGCGTACAGACGCAAGCTTGTGATTACAGTTCTGACGGAGGGAAACGTCCACGATCTGTTTCAGACGGGATGCGAGTCTGCACAAACCTTTTTTGCAGACCAGTTTGTCTTAGCGTGAATGTTTAGGAAATTGAGGACTGCCATGTCTCACGAATGCCTTATAGTCAATGACCACCTCCACATTGCGCAGATGGACACGAGGGGCTACACATGCTAGGAGCAGTTATGTCATGAACGTTTCGCTAAACCGCAGGGTCGAAGTTGGATTCGCTAATAGACCTCTACCCGAGAAACGTCATCATGACGTTGGTAGGCAGACTGAAACCGAAACAAGTGGAAAGGGGGTGGCTGGGTTCCACGAATGTTCGCCGCCTTCTACTGAAAGAAAAGTAGGACCACCGTAATCCCCTCAAGACCGTGGCTTTCGGGCGCGACTTTGTTCGCCCCTAGCCTCGAGCGTAGTTCAAGTTTACCAAATTGGTGGCGCTGTCGAACCCTATGACGTCATTTGTTTATAAACAGGGAGATGTCTAGTCGATCGACAGACTAGGAATTTTATACCGAGGCTCGGTCCCTTCTTGGCTTTCGAGTTGGTCACCGAAGTTCGTTATACGGTTTCTACCTTTCTAACAAGGTGGTAAATATTTTTTTTTCCTGTATACCCTGCGTAAAATACCCTCAGTTCAATGCGTGGACGATGTAGCGAAGCGCACATATCAGAGTGCGACTCTTACCCTTTATCTATTTATTTTATTTATTTATTTTAATTTTATTATTATATTTATTTATTAGCTATTTCGTTTTGTACGAAAGGATTGGGGGCACCGATAATAAACCTTATAATAATCAGGAGCACAGGACAATAAACGTATAATTTCAAACGGCGTGTAGGTAGAACATTAAAATGAGCAGTACCTGTCAGGTAAACAACAGTTTTCGGGCAATAAACGACGTTATTGCGATACCGCTGCAAACAGACGTACGTTTGCAAACGGACTAGGAAAGGCCAATTAGCCGCGGTGTGGTAGCCATGAGCACGCGCCGCTGTGCATTCTCTCTGTTAGGAATCGTCCAGACCTGCGACTTTCTCACACGTTTACTGCACGTTTAAGTACCTGGGTTTCATTGAATTGAATTGTACGCGGTTAAAACACACCTTTGTGTATGCTTCTCCAGCAGTTGGGAGTATCCCAGTATTGGGAAAAGTATTGATATCTTTTTCCCTTTGCCGCAGCGACCTTGGAGCTTTAATGGCGCCGATAGCATAGGTTTGCATGGTACGACCGCCATTAAAAGGGCATTAAAATGCAAAAACAAGTTCACTTCAAATTACACACGCTATGTCAATTTCGTACTTGTCATAATTCAAAACCTTGATTCCGTTACGAAGCTACAATCAAAATTATACCGGACTCTTTCTTGCTTCGGCGCAAAGCTGTGAACGTCGCCTCAGCTCGTGCATCGGTATTTTTAGTCCATGCTGCGCGTGCAGGCGCGTGCCACACCGTGGAGTGGTCCCGATGAAAAATATAGTGCGCGTAGCGAAGCGGACTGGCGTCGCTGTCCGAAGGGACGTTAAGATAAATGTTGTCAGTGGAACATTCGCGAGAACTGTTGTGGGCTACAATTCAGTGAATCGGTATTGAAAAATGCAGCATTGCGCATCATGCCACGCATATACGGAACATTACGATCGAACCCGTTCCAAGTCCACACGTCCACGATAGGTATGCGCATGCGCTTCTCCTGCTCTCTGATTGGATGCCGCCTATCTTCGCCTCCTGAGGATCCCATTGGTTGCCGCCAAAGACGGCTCCGTTTTCATTGCGTTTTTTCTTATAAACGGTAGCGTTGTGTGAACTAATTTTGTTTGAATCGCACTAATTGAAGCACGGACTTTCATTTGATAGCAAGTTGTTTTTGCATTTTAGTGCCCCTTTAAGGCTCCAAGGTCGCGGCGACAAGATCAAGGGATGTCGCTACTTTTACAGTAAGCCGCACAACCGTTCCCACACACGACAGTCTCCGGCTGTCGTGCGGATAGACAGAGCGCATTATTGTAGTGTTGCACCAACCGGAGCACTTGATTAGTTCGCACCGTGTGAATTAACCGCGCGGTTGTATAGGTCGTGGAACCACGTGCCCATAGCCGCATGTGTGAACGAGTCGAAGAGAAACGAAAGTTTCAAAAAAAAATTGCGCGCGAAAGTTCCTAAAATAGTCTCTGCTCTCTCAACGCTGGTCCTGATGAGCGTTGTAGTTGGAAAGGATTAGAGACGTCCCATTAGCGTCACGCAACCAAGCTTTCCTAGGGACTAGCAAAGCCCACCTGACCTAGAGCCAGACCCTAAGCTGGACGTCGTACGAGATGACAGCGTGTTTCATTTCTTTTTCTTTTTTACTTTTTTTTTTACTGTTTGTGCACTGCCTCATTACGTTACTTTCATATTGGAGCGAAACAGGAATAAAAGGTCAAGACGTATCACTTAATATTATGCAACAGGCCGGACGTACTGTAAACAGCATTGATTGAAAAGCGGGATGCGGGAAGCCTGGAGCTGTGCTTCGTTGATGGGTCACAGTGTTTGCCTCTAAAAGCACTCTCCTGCGGTAGAGGTTGTCAGTAACGATATTCTATGTGTCAGTAGTCTGAGGAGTATATCGGACCTATATAGTCCGTCAAGATTTTTACAAAGTGCTTTGATATTGACACGCTTCGTTCTTCCGTTAGACTCCGAGACAGATATGGTTGTGGTTGTTTTCTAACGTGCTACTGCTTTTACGGAACACCTAAAAAGGTTGTCAATGTGGTTAATTTCTAGGGATATGTATTCCCCTACAAGGGTAACACCAAGGACACGGACATCTTCGTTGAGTTTCAGAAACCTTATCGGTGGCGCATGATGTCACAGTCGTGGTGACCAAGACGTGTTGGCATCAAGGGTAATTGTTACGGATTTGCTTCGGGTGTCGGCAACGGTTCGCAGCGCCGCCTCGCGGAACGGACCACTCAGTGTTTACAAGAGAATGCAGATTGTATCGCTGTTACAGTTGGCTGTTGATTCTAAAGAAACTTTAATACGTTTTGAGGATCTTCGAAGCATAACCCCCTCTTATGTACTAAGCATTAAAAGGAAAGTTTGAATAAATTATACTTTGTTTACACAACTGCAGACGAGCTGCTTGCGATTACTATATGCAAACTGCTTGCTGCATGCATTCCTGGTTTCCTGCCAACTTTTGTGATTTTACAATATTTTAATGCGTTGTCATTAGGAGTCTCAAAATGCAAAAAAAAAAAAAAAGTGTATGCATGTGTGTGTGTGTCCGTGTATGAAATGGTGAAGCCTCACCGAGGCAGAGGTATAAGTGGACATGTAAAGGAAAGGGGATATAAGAGGGTATGAAACGTAAATGGAGGTCAATGATTTGAAATTGAAGTGGCTGAAGGTAATGAAGAGTGAGAGGTAAGAGCAATTGAAGGTAATTAACAGTAAGAGGTGAGAGTAATTTAAGGTCATTAAGAGATAATTAAAGCGAGGAAGTTGAGTTTGAAGGTAATAAATGTAAGATATATGCAATTAAGAGAAAGAGTAAATGAAAGTAAAGATTACCGAAGGTAACCGCAGGTTATCGGAGATAATTAAATGTATTTATGGGTAATTAACGTCCATGAGAGGGGAGTTGAGAGTAATTAAACCAAATAAACAGAATAAAAGGAATTAAATGAGATGCAAGATTACCTCAGGTAACCGAAAGTTACCTGAGGTAATTCAAGGGTAAGTACAGGGTAATTGAAAGTAACTGAGGCTAATTAGAGGTTAATTAAATGGACTTACGTATAGTAATTGAAAGTGTTGAAACGGAAGTGAAGTAAAAGCCGGAGGTGGACAACCGGAAGTCAGGTTACAACGGAAGTAGAGAACCGGAAGTCAAGTTGGACCGGAAGTGGGGGGGGGATACCGCATAGTCAAGTATAGGCGGGAAGTGGACAACCTGAAGTCGGATTTAGACCGGAAGTGGACAACCGAAAGTTGGTTTAGACTGGACGTGGATACGTGGAAATCAAGTATGGACCGCAAAAGGCGCTCAATGTTAACGCATTTCTCTCGCATTTACCGCTATATCGCCACTGATATTTGTGTGTGTGTGTTGTGTGGGTTTTTCTTACGAGTTCGACCAAAGCGGGGAAGCATCCCATGCCGTCGTCACTTTTCCTTCATTCGTGTATTGTCATTGTTGTTCACGAGCGTAGAGGCGTCTGCTCGTTGCTGGTAGCCAAGGTGGTGCTGAAGACTTCGGAGGTGGTGTGTTCGAATCCTACCACCGGCCGTGGTGGGTTCCGTGGTTTTCCTGGGTTCCAGCTCCAGTGGGTTCCAGTGTGGCGAGTTCCGTGGGTTTTCGGTTCCAGGTTTTCCGCGGGTTTTCCGAAGACTTTCCAGACGAATATCGGCACAGTTCCCCCTGAAGTCGGCCCAAGACGCATACTAGCCCCCCAGTCTCCCACTCCTGCCTGCTGTCCTCTTTCCATCTCTCCACGTCTGTGCGCCGCTCATAGGCACAGTTGCTTCGTGGCGCTAACGTGGGATTAAATAAACAAATAAAACGAGCTCCGAAAGTGATAGCTGCAAGTCTGCGATGTTACTTGTCCTGTGCATAGTTCAAAAGTCAACTGTATACGGGTATCGAGGATATGCTTTTTAACGTTGGGTACGCTGGGGGCACGTTGTCGGAGGAGAGAGAAAAGGAAAGGTTATCTGTCCATTGGCAGCACGGTCTTATACCCCTGTCATCCAGGCAGTCGTCAATGATCAATGATCAATTGCCAGAAGAGGGAAGATAAATGTCAATGATCAATGGTCATTGGTGGATGGTCAGTGACTAATGGCCAATGGATGCAGAAGGTGACACGTTCATTGGCACGCTTGGTGGCCGCATGTTCAATGGTCATTGGTTTCAATTATGATTGAAAATTGCTCGTGCGACAGGGGTATTGTAGTCGCCCTTGAAGGCCTATGACCGACAAGAATGTTCAGTAGAGCTGTTCGAACGAATCTTCCTACGATGGAGGTTGCCACGAGGTAAGATTATACTCCCTCGCGTTGGGTTTCAGATGTGCCGGCGGGCTGTACAGACTGCCGAAGCCTTCGTCCACATCTGATGCAATCTGTCTCGGCACAACTGGACAGCAGACCTTTCAACGTGGTAAAAGGTCCAAGGTCTCTTGACTGCGATCGAACGTCTCAAAGCCCTGGTAAGGTAGGGCAAGCACTAAGGTCCTGGTAATGTCCTGCAGGTCCACCACAGCTCACTAAGATCCCAAACAGGTCACTGCAGATACAAATTCGTCTGGTCGATTTACGGTGACCATTAATGTGACTTTTTGGGGGTCTCCGTGTCGACCACTTTTTCCTTTCTTCCTTTCATTTATTTTCCTATATCTCTTCCAATTATAAGAACTGGAGTAGCCTGTCTTCTTCATCACATTGTCGACCACAATCTCCAATTTCTCTTCCAACAAACCAGGGTATTCGACGCGCAGCGTTGATTGAGGTGCACGTCATGGAACGCAGTCTATAGTAGACAACGGCTATGCAACGCTGGCACAACGCGAAAAGAAAAAGATAGGAGGCCAAGGAAACACAAGATATACTATGAACTAATTAGAAGTAGATTTACACGATAAGTCAGCACACAAGAGCAAACACACGTAGGTCAGCACAAAACCGTATGCCTCGCAAGACAGTGTTCCATATTTCAATTAAAGAACCGGGTGGTTTCCGGCAATCTAACTTCAAAACGATGCTCCAGAACCTTACAAACCTGGCGTGGGCAACACATCCCTGAGTTTGGGGTGAAGGGGACGGACGACAAACGTACAACACAAGACAAGACTGAAACCAGCAATGAAGCTTTATTTTAGGTCGCCCGGAAAGTAATGCACCACAGTTTTTTTCTTCTTCAACAATTATTTATTGAACACAATGAAAGTTACACACAAGAAAGAATGATGTTTCTTCTACACTCCCTATTTTTCCACGTAATCTCCGTCCCGTTCTATGGCCCTCCTCCAGCGAGACATTACCCTATTGACCCCTATTGACCTGTGTGTGAACCTTTAGAGAATGTCAAGCACGTCGCAGTCTGACAACAGAGTTTGCAGCACTGGACGAACGGATTAAACAGTGTAGGACTAAACAGTACAGGGTGTCCTGGACAAGGACGTCGTCATGGTGTCCTTTGACGTTGTGTCGCTCCTGACCAACGTTCCCACAAAGGGGGGGGGTAACGTTGGGTAGACGAGCGGTCATCCTAACGTCCCCCCCCCCCTCGACAGCTGTGGCGATAACAGCGGCGGCCGAGACAAGACTCCCCAATGACGTCACGCTCTCTGAACGCACTTCCCTGACGGTTGAAGATATCGTCATTTGCCTGCGCTTTCGCCTCAAACAAACCCACTGCACTTCACGTGTACAGGTATGCCATCATATTGCCGACTGTCCCATGGGCAGCACCGTGTCAGCGACCAACGTGAACCTCGTCATGGAGCACCTGGAAGAGACCGCCTTGCAGACAACAAAACACGTGATCAAATTCTACAGACGATACATTGACGACACTTTTGTCGTCCTTAATCGGGAACACGTGAACGACTTTCTTTCTGTCCTAAATGGTGTTGAGCCCAACATATAATTCACGTATAAGAAGTCGATCAAGACAACAGGATCACTTTGTTATAAGTCAGCGTGCGCGGGTGTGAGAACGGCACGTTGGAAACAAGCAAGCGTTCACGGGAAGTCATGTGACACAGGGAATTTCCTAAATTTTGGTTCACACCATCCCGTCGAACAGAAAGGAGCGTTGCGAGAAGTTTTCTACACAGATCAGACATGTTTACCTCGACCCCTGAACTTCGCGCAACGGAGGAAGCAGTGATAACCAACTCACTGATGAAGGGAGGCTACCCGCAACACTTTATTGTTAATACAAGAAGAGAAACGGCCACTCGAAAAGTCTGATGTTAGTCAGGGCACCGTATGTATCCCGTCCTTCGAGGGTGTGTCTGAATCCGTCCGCCGAGCGCTCCTGCCGCTCAAGGTAAAGACGACCTTTCAAGCCGTTCATCAAAACTCGGAAATTGGATCTGCAAGCCTAAGCACGCTGTTCCTCCAGAACCCCAGAGTGAAATGGTGTATCACCTGAAATACCAGGACTTGTGACACCATTTACGTTGGCGAAACGGGTCGCGAACGTGGTATCCGCACCCGTGGTCGCACGTGGTACCCGCTTCAAAGAACACAAACGTGACGTGAAGAATGCCACACATGGGACTCGGTCAAAGACAGAACTGGGTGACCATTGTTGGACGACAGGACACATTTTCGATTTTGCGATTTTGCGGTCACTCTAGCTCACGAACAAAATTGGGTTCCAAAAAAGCTCTTGGAGTCGTGGCATATACGGAGTGACCAACTTGCTTGCAATGTGAACTGTGGCCAACTCCCGGAGATGTATGGTGACTTCCTAGGTAGCTAACCTTAATCGCTTCATTGTTCTTACGGTCGCTACCAGCTAACGAGTGGCGGGAAATTCAAAAAGGCAGGCGGGAACTTAAAAAAACGATGGGCACGTGACACATTGCGCGTGCCGTATACCACGCCCTTCACGTATCGCGCGAAGAGCGCCGTGCACGTGTTTTATCACGTGCCCTCCTCGACGAGTGCCATGACACCCGTTTGGAAGGCGTGTCGCCTTCTTGCGAAATATTCCCGGGACACCGGGGCGGACACCACATTCTAGAGCTTGGGAATCTGAACGAAGCAAAGCGTAATTTTATTCGGCGACGTCGCTTCATATTACCTCTTTCTCTTTATATTTTTAACATTTCTTTGAATCTATTTCTCTCTCTTTACCATTTTCTTATTCTTATTCGCGTTCCAATTTGTCTCCTCCATTTCTGCCTTAATTCGAAAAGGTCGCTGAGCAGTCAGCTTAGTGTGAGAGAGGAACGTGTTCACTGTTGTGGAATTATCATTCCCATATGCGTCCTCGAATAACCGCTCTATGCCATCCACCGTTTCCTCTTCGCTTCCTCTTCTAATGGCTATACAATACGTGAGGAACTTGCATATTCACATGTGTATAAGTCGAAACGGGCAGAATGACTTCGTAACCAGAGAATGAGAAAGCGCGTGTACAGGGACCGTTTTCTGGAACGTTATACCCACCCAACTCATTTTCATGCGCAATTAAAAAGAAATTTCCTAACGGTACGTTTCCCCAATACCCATTGTTTTCATAATTACGTATTTCTTTATACCGAACAACGCGCACCCTAGAATGAAACCTCTTTATGAGGTTATTACACTTTTTATTTTGTTAGCGGTCTTCTTTTACTGACTTGAATGCGTTCATTGGATATTGTTCGTGCCGTTGTAATTAGATGAAGGCAAGGAAGATTGCAAGCTTCGTTTCACTTGGTCTAGCTCTTCCGACAACAAAGCGCTTTCGTTTCCTCAGGTCCTTGCATCAAATAAGCGACGATCTGCATATAAAGGGTGTCCCAGCTAAGTGCGAATATATTCTTTAAAAAAAATATATATATCACTTTTTCCGAGATGAGATCAATTGCAATATAGCATGTGGTGAAGGGCACTCCTTAGAAGGGCATTAGCTCCTAAGGCAATGCCTTATAAATAACGTAAATAAAGAAAAAAATGGTGCTCCTTCACGAATTTTCTGCGGACGATCTATCGAGTGGATTTTTGTTCTGAGAACGGCTCCGATGTCAGGTGACCGAAGGGACCAGATGTTCTCATCGGGGACAGCTTCGTAGCTTTTTAAATTAAAAAGTTAATTATTGAAAGTTAATTAAGACATTGCCTTAGGAGTTTGCTAATTCCCTACTATGGAGCACCCTTCAGCATATGTTATATTGCAATTGATTTCATCTCGGAAAAAGTGACATGTATATTTAAAAAATATGTTCGCATTTAGCTGGGACACCCGGTACATGCCGTTTTCCGATGTCCAGTTTTGACAGCAAACACTCTTTGCGCCAACCACTGTGCCGATTGATACAGTCATCGCTTCTGATTTGAGGAGAGAGAGGGTCGTATACACCTTCCTCCTTCTCCCGAGACTGGGAGGTACCCGGGTTCGAATCCCGGTGCCGGCTGTGCTGTCTGGGGTTTTTCCTGGGTTTTCCTCAGACGCTTTCAGACATATGTCGGCACAGTTCCCTTAGAAGTCGGCCCAGGACGCACATTCCCCCAGGGCGTCAGTCGTGACGTTGCCCACCTACGTGAGGCCGACAACGGCAAGCCCTTCCACCACCCACCACCACATCCTCCTTCTCCCCGTTTTCAACAAATCAGGAAAGCGAAAGATAGAATTCTGCATGGCGCCTGGTTCCAAGCGTCCTTAGTCGCGGAAAAGATCTTCGTGTCTTCGCGGAAAAGTCTTCGTGGCGCCGGAAGTTGCGGCGGGAGGGCTTGTTTACGTTTACCCGAAAATATCATGTATATATATTGAAACTATACATGACATTCACAGGTAAACAAGCCCCCGCCACAACGTCCGGTGCCACGAAGACTTCCGTTCTTTCCGCAACTAAGGACGCTCGGAACCATCGGCCACGCAGAATTCTATCTTTCGGTTTCCTGGTCCGTTGAATACGGGAGGCGTACGCCTCTTTGTGGCAATTTGAATTGCCACAAAAAGGTATATACGAACCTCTCTCTCTCTCTCTCTTCAAATCAGAAACCGTAACTGTATCAATCGGCACAGTGGTTGGCGCAAAGCGTGTTTGCTGCGAAACCGGATGTGGTTTTCACGTCGAGACTGGGAGGTACCCGGGTTCGAATCCCGGTGCCGGCTGTGCTGTCTGGGGTTTCTCCTGGGTTTTCCTCAGACGCTTTCAGACATATGTCGGCACAGTTCCCCTTGAAGTCGGCCCAGGACGCACATTTCCCCAGGGCGTCAGTCGTGACGTTGCCCACATACGTGAGGCCGACAACGGCAAGCCCTTTCAACATCACCACCACCACCGGATGTCGTTTTTAGCACCAAACCTCAAGCGGCGAAAACAACACGTATATACCGTATTGTAGATGCACTTACAGTTGCAGGTTGAAGACACAATAAAGGTAAACGGTTCCTTTGGTTGTTGCGTGCAATGATGCTTTCAGAAACCGCGAGCAATTCAGTTTTGCATCGTGCTTAAGAAGCCGTTACCAGATGCACGGCTACAGTTGCAACTCAAATACAGTTCTGTCGGTTCTACGATTTCCACCGCAAAAAGAAAAACCAAACGTCGCAATTCCGTCTCACTCATACTAATGGGATTATACACATCGCGTACCTACCTCTGGCAACATTGGGAACCGTTGCGTGTAGCGTGCGTTCGGAAGGCAAACATGATGGCATGCCAAATGCGCTTTCTTCTCTTGGAGTTGCTCATTTCCATAAGAAACACATTTGTTCGCTCCCCTTCCTTTTTGATGGCGAGCCGCCGCGCGGAGCCGTTTCATGCCGTGCATCGCGGTTGCGGATGCACGGATTGCGTCATATTGCGCATACAAAGCTGACGCCGTTTTTTTCGCTTGAATATAGTGCAATGATTTTTGGAGAAAAGTAAACTGGAAACTGTTGTTCGGCATCAAGAATATCGTTTCCCTTGCCTTTTTTTTTTTTCGGATCTACGAGCTGAAATCTAAACAGTTCGTATATTTGAATAAGGAGGCAAAGCAAAACGCTGGGAGTCTGCGGGAATGCGATCAATTTAAGCTGCGTTGGTACTTTGAAAAAAAAAAAAGAAAAGAAAAAGAGTGGAATAAAAAGAAAATGAAAAAAGCGTGGAAGAGAACTATTTGCGCAGATGTGAACCTCAATTTCCAAGTTTTGTAGCAAAGGGACAGCAAGGCACAGCACAGCAAGTTTTATGATCAGAATATATTTAATAAACGTTCGATACACCAAAGTACATCATTCACGCGCGTTACATTAGGATGCGATACGATGCGATACGAGTAGCACTAATATTAATGCAACGTTATTAAGTTATGTAGCAAGTTTTACAGCAAAGGGAAAGGAAGAACATAGTGCAAATTTTATGACGAAGGGACAGCATGGCAATACCAAACCAAGTTTTACAGTAAGTTTTGCAGCAAAGAAAAGCAAGGACGCCGCAAAGCAGGTTTTATAGCATGTTTTATGAAAAAGAGACAGCAAGGCAACAGGAAAGCAAGCTTTATAACGAGTTTTGCAGCAAAGGGAAAGCGAGGACACAGCAAAGAAAATTTTGTAGTAAGTTTTACTGCAAAGGAAAAGCAAGGACAGGGAAAGCAAGCTTTATAGCCAGTTTTACTATAAAGGGGCATCAAGGCAACAGCGAAGCAAGTTTTCTAGTAATGATTTACAGCAAAAGGAAAGCAAGGACACAGCAAAGCAATTTTTAGAGTATTTTTTTACTACAAGGAGAAAGCAAAGGCAACAACAGAGCGAGTTTAAAGTAAGTTTTACAGCAACGGAAAAGCAAGGAGACAGGAAAGCAAGTTTTACTGCGAAGTTTACCAGCAAACTGATTGGGGACCAAGTTTTATAGCAACGGTTACAACAAAGAGACAGCAAGGCAAAAGCAAAGCAAGCAGTAGCAAGATTTACTGCAAAGCGAAAGCAAGGACACAGCAGAGCAAGCTCTGCATCCTTTCCATCAACCTGTTACCCTCTCATGCCAGAACGCCCCCTTCAACTGTATATGTATATGTGCCTGTACAATGTTTATATTTTTGTAACCTGAAGAAGTGCAGTCTCGTGCACGAAAGTCTTGTTCACCATGTGTAAATAAATAAGTTGTTCCTACCGTTTAATATCACTATTTTATTTACTCACCACCGGCAACTTGACATCGCCTATTTTTGCTGCCTTCAAACCTTACTGCAAAGAGAAAGCAACGAAAAGTCAGTTTCTACGGCAACTCTTGCAGCAAGTTTTCCAGTCAACGGATAGGAGATCAAGTTTCATAGCAACTTTTACAGCAGAAGGACAGCAAGGCAACAGCAAAGAATGCTTTATATCAAGTTTTGCTGAAAAGGACAGGAAAGAAGGTTTTATAACAAGTTTTGCAGCTAAGGGAAAGCAGAGCAAGTTTCATATCAAGAGTTACTGAAAAGTACCGCAAGACGACAGGGAAAGCAAGTTCCATTGCAAGTTTTTCAGCACACCGCGAAAGCTGAGACTCATCCAGCTTGGACATTACTGCAGGTGGCTCATGGTCGGACGTCAATCGGATCGAGCCAATCAGCTGACGGCAGTGTGGTCACGCTACGCCCTTTCAGTAGATGACGCATTTTTTTATTTTTTTATTTGTTTGATTTATTTATTTATTTTGATTGATTGTTGATATATTTATTTGATTATTGATTGATTTATTGATATTGATTTATTTATTTGATTTATTTATTTGATTTATTTATTTTGATTTATTTTTGAAGCGTGATGTGGGCAAGCTTACGCTTGTCCCATCCTACAGTTGGCAATACAAGATGACGCATTTTCAGTGGGAAATGATGCTACCCCTCACGTCTCACACTTGGTTCACACTGCGTCTTATCTGCGTTGTGGGCACAGTGGCAGTGTGCTACAGTGGCGCAGTAGGGTACTTTGTGGGTACAGCCAACACCACCTAGATAGAGAAAGCCTGCTTACTCGTCAATGTGACGTAACAATTAAGAGTCAGCAAATCAGGACCGCGTTTCCAACGGCGGCAGCCAATCACGAACGTGATTTCAGCGGTCGTAGCCATGGAGACAAACTTCCGTCGCCTGCGAGTTGTGATGGAGCGTCCTCGCGTGCTAAATGGGAAAACTTGGAAATAAAGCGCAAAACGGTCTCAGTATTTCTCAAAAACGATTTTCTGGAACGCGTCTGGCACTCTTCGTCTAAATATTTAGGTCTGCAGATTCCGGGTAAGCTGCAGTCATTTGCGAGTTCTTGAATTCGCAGACCGGCGAATCGCGGTAGCAGACGAATTCTGACTCTTAATGTCCACGTAGCGAAGGAGAGAGAGGAGGCAATTCTGTATGCCCTTCTGTATCTAGGTGGCTATTTAATACAGCACGGTTGTGGATACAGTTCTAGCGCGGACTCTGCTTGTTGTACAACAGGTTGTTCAGACCCATGTGTTCATGGCACCAACGACGCTTGCGTTTGACCAAGCAGCGCTCACTGTCATTGGTCACGAATGAGCACGGCACACTGTCATGGTGAAGTATGGCAAACATGAACAGGTACCCAAGCAGCACACACTATTGGGCCCGTATGGGCTGGTCATTGGCGATACGGGTCCAATATGGGACCCGTTTTGCCAGGATTTCCCCCATATTGGCTCAAACTGGGCAATATTGGCCCCATATCGCCCAGTTTGAGCGATGTGGGGAAAATCCTGGCAATATGGGCCCCATATAACCCAGTTTGAGCCAATATGGGGAAATTCCTGACAATATGGGCCCCATAATGCCCGTGTAGACTCCATATTGAGTGAAAATGCAGAAAATGGTACGTTCCCGTGTTGCACAAAGATTGCACGTTGAACCGTGTGAAATGACCAATTCAATACGTCGTTACATCCAACAACTTCCCGCAGATGATACACGTTGTTCCATACTGTCAACATATACGTGGTAATCCCACTATAGCATTCACTAGATTTCAACAACTCAACTTTCCACTTGCTGTATGGCCCGCCATACTTGCTGGAAGCAGCCGCCATCTTGCTTCGCGATGCCAATGCCCATCGGTCGAACCGACTGAGAGCGTGGTCGTTTGAGGGAAATTACGCGTCCTACAACTAATGCGCATGCGCGACAGTCGGATAGGACGTTTCATACGGGCTAAAATGTCGCTGGTTCCTCCAATGATAACGGAATCGCGGTACGTCAAGTAAAAAAACACAATATTTGATAGGAAGGGATGTCTCTTCTGTAAAGCTGTGTCGACAATTTCTCTCTCGATTGTCTAGATCGCAAAAGCACGTCTGCTCGGGAGCATCTTTACTTGCCGACTGCCTCTCCTCTTTCGAGGATGGACACGGTACTGACTTACATAAACATCAGTCAAGTGTTCGGGCCCTCTGGCCTCGTCTGAATCACGTGGCGGATTGGCGCCGTGCTTTTGTTTTGTCTTCGGGGCGATGTGCTCGGGTTCGCATGTTTACAGCTAGGTGCTTTCAAGTTATTGCCAGGCAGTGTGAGTTGCTGAGGGATATACCCGTCACCGTCACGAAGGTGTTTCTCCCCTTTGTACTCTATAGGAGCGGGTTGTAAATCTTTGTGTCTCAGAGATTTCCGGCGCACGTCAAAAGGATCCCAGGTGGTCCAAATTATCCACACCACGTGCAAGATGCCGCCATACAGCACAGACAAACCTCACGTGCAACATCACGGTACCATTATTATTATTATTAAATCTTTAATACATATACTATTGCGATCCCAAAGAAGCTTCTCAGGGATGTTTGGCATCTGTAGTTTCGTGCAACTGCCTGGATTCTTCAGCAAGACGTGCATACCACCTGGTCTTCGCTTTTTTTTTTTTTTTTGCGATGCGGTGTTGTTTTTGTAATGCTATGCAACGTGGATCAATAAGAAGATCTGCAGAAATGAGAAAGCAAATACGAAGACAGAAGTAATATCAGTGGTGGGTATTAAACCAGATAATGCTTTATTATTACACGCACTCCCCGTTGGCGTTGTCACGACAATATTGGCGCAGTATGGGCAAAATGGGCTTGCCAATATGGGCAACCCATATTGGTCCAGTATGGAGCCTCGTTGAACTCCCCATGTTGGTCCCATATTGGCAACCTATATTGGACAAATATTGGTAATCTTGGCAGCCCACGTGGGCCCAATCAAATTGGACCAATACTGGCGTTCTGTTTGGGTAAGGTGACATTCTCGGTGAAATATCACGATGTGCCTGCAGAACGCGCCAACGTGGTTTCCATGTATATAGGAAGCCATTTGGAAAATGAACAGCAACGGTTCATTGGCGCGCATGCGCGAGGCGTCTGGGATCACTGGTCAGCCGCATGGATACTTGTCTCCGACACCGCAAGGAGTCGGTGCCGGCTGTGCAGTCCCAGAGCCATTTATGAGGAGAGTCTGGCCATTCTGTGATCTTTTGCCTGCTCGGAGATGGGGAGCCGCCGTGACGTCAGAGCCATCATCGCTCCGTCCAATTGACCGGGATCAAAGGCGAGAAGCGGCGGCACGCGGGGATCTCAAGGCAGTGCCTCAGCTCCAAAATGCTGCTACTGGCCTTGGCGCCGCCCATCGTGTGACGTCAAATGGCTCCCTTTGAGACCCAAATGGCCAAACTCTCCTAATAAACGCCTCTGTGAAGTCCGCGGTTTATCCTGGGTTTTCATCAGACGCTGTCAGACATGTGTCGACACAGTTCCCTTAGAAGTCTGCCCAGGACCAACACCTCCAGCTCTCTGGGCGCCTACAATGGCGAGCAATACTTGCAGCAGTACTACCACCACCACGCTGAGTTCGGCCTCAGCCATCTTCTTCGCGTCTCTCGGTGAACCGTACTTCGTTGCCACGGCAACCGTACCGCGCGACATCCGTAACGCACGCAAATTGAACAGTACTAAATAGGCACTAGCAGTCGTGCCTCCCCAAGGTTTTGCGTTTTTGCATCTGAATGTGTTTTTATAAAATCGCTATATTCAATGTACGTGTGTTTGTGAACCGAATTGTGCAATGACGAAAAAATGAATCGAAGTGAAATTGAACTGAAATTGAGCTGAAATTGACCTTTCCCTGTTTGTAAACAAATGGTATCATAGTGTTCGACGGCGCCGCCAATTTGGTAGAGTTGAACTGCGCTCGAACCTAGGGGGCGAACAAGGTCAAGCCCAAAAGCCACGGTCTTGAGGGGATTACGATGGTCCCTGAAAGGGACGTGAGCTTCGGTTCAACTTTTCTTTCAATAGGAGGCAGCGAACAAGTGCCAGTTCGTGGAACCCAGCCCTGCGCTTCCGATTTGTTTTGGTTTCAGTCTGTCTACCAAAGTTATGATGACGTTTCTCGGGTAGAGCTCTATTAAACTGAACGATCTCTAAGAAACACACGGAGAGAACACACACGGGACCCGGGGCAAGCGTTCAATGGCGGATTATTATAATTAAATTTGGCACTCTCAGCCGGTGGACAAGAAGTACCTCGAGAATGGTAGAGGGAGGCCACTGGGAGGAACTGGTCTGACCAGCACGTCATGGTGGGGGACGGACACAAGAGGCAGACACAATTTAAAGCAGGTAAAGACAAAAGAAAAAGAACCGGTTGGTTAAGAGTAAACATATTCAACGGACGATGTACTCTTTTAGCCAATACTCTCTTTTTGTTTTGTCTTTACTTGCGAGAAATTCTTCAGCGAAAATATTTTCTATGTTGATTCCTGATAGACAGCTTCGTGAATGGAAGAACAATCCTAAATGGCGAATTCGGGTGGTCATTTCGTCTGAGTTTTTTTTTTTTTTTTTTTCACATTCGACCTGTTGTCGCCAGTTTTGCCACATCTGGCATTTTCACTGGGCGCCTTCGGAGCTCCAGGAATATGCCAGCTAGAACTTTTTCCGCACGGCCTCGACGCAACAGAGCAGAGGATTGCCCAACTTTATCCGGTGTCGTCACATCCACATCGTGAGGGTGGCGAGGGACCTCATTGGCCCCCGCAAGTCGAAGTTCGCTTGCGTTAGCTTAGGTTAGGGTCGCGTGGGTTAGGTTAGGTACCCGAAGAGGAGCGACCGCGATTCCTCTGGCGTAATCCAAGCGTCTACAGCCGCTAGATTCCTGGCATGTTCGTGTGGCAATGGTCACGTGATCCAGCGCAGCCGCCGATCTAGCAATTTCCGAGCGCTAGGCCATGTTGCCACGAAATGACCGCCCGAATTCGCCATTAGTTTAACAACAGCTCAAAGCAGTCCGCGAGCATCGTCATCTGGGTTGCATGACGTCTTTGTGACGTCCGCCAAGTTGCAATACCTCGAACCGAAACCGGATGCTGCCACTGTCAACAACCTGAAACAATCGAGCACATCCGGCGAGAATGCCGAACTATTCTGTGCGCGAAGCCCACCTCCCTCACTCCAGCTCTAGCACGCTAGCAGACATCATCTACTCCGGTGTTTTTTAAGCCGAACGTTCCACTAAAGTAAGAAGCCTTGTTTTCTTTCTGCATGAGGGGGGTCTTGCCCAACGACCCCTCTAGCCCTTTGCACTACGACGGGCTCTACGGTTAGAGCGGGAGGGGGGGGAGGTAACCGCCGTTCACTCTTAAAAATGAGGGGGGGGGGGGGTCGAGGTAGCTTGCCGTTGTTGGCCGCACTCAAGTGGGCATCGTCACGACTATAGCCAAAAAAAAAGGAAAAGAAGGTGGGAGAAAGGGGAGTTGAGGACTTCAAAGTGATGTAGAAGCAGGACTGTGAAGACGGCCACTTATGCGTGGCCAACAACACTCTTAAAAATGATGGTGGTGGTGGTGGGTGATTTGTTGAAAACGGGAGGAGGAGCCTATTTTGTGGCCATTATGCACGGCACAAAATAGGCTCCTCCTCCCGTTTTCAACAAATCAGGGGCGAGAACGTTGTCATTCGGGATGGTGGTTGGCTAGGAGCGTGCTATGTGGTGAAGTTCATTTTTAAGAGTGTTGTTGGCCACGCATAAGTGGCCGTCTTCAAGACTGTATAAAAAAAAAAGAACGATGGATGGTGAAAGGTGGTGAATGATAGTGAATCACAGATGGAGAATGAAGGGTGGAGACCCGTAGAGGGTGCGTGGCTTCCTCCGGAAGTGCAAAGCGTGAGAGGGGTCGTTGAGAAAGGCCGACCTCCTGTAGAAAGAGAACAAGCTTTCTTGCTTTAGCGGAACGTTCGGCATAAGAACCACCGGGGTATAGAGTAAGAAAGTTACCGCATGATACGCTTAAGGCCAAACAGTATTCAGAATGATATCGCGCAGGACTTCGCAGAATATCGTCGCAGGAGCACGCAGGATACCGTAGGACTTCAGATTCATTCTTGACTCATTATTCCATTCCACCACATCACCGCCAGCAGAGGGTAGCGTATCGGCCCGAGCGATGAAACCTCCCCATTCGACAACATCATAATAAAGTCGTCGTTTATGTCGCCTATTGTTTCCTCATTCGCTTAGGACGTGGGGCGTGCGCCGCTTCCGTAACACTTTCCGTTAATGTAAATGTTACACAAAAGGCACAGGCCGTATTTGGACCCAGTGTTCGCGTCTTTCCGATCTCTTATGTAGCCAACACTGAACAAATCTCAGGTAACGTTTTTGCTGAATAAGTGAAATTATTTTAGTCACTAATTATTTAATGATATTTATAACATGAAAAATTTTAAATGAAACTACAAGTCACCATAGTGAATTCGACGTCCAAAACTTCGTGGACCTCTCCAACGAAAACAGCCCTTCATTAATTTATTTATCTCCCGTTCATTTACGCTTACTCAAATGATCCGCCTTTGCCTCCCATCGCGCACTTCAACGATACCGCTTTCTAAAACGCCTACGTCTCGGTTGCTCTGCTTTCATCCGTGTTCGCCAAAAACTAATCCGCTTCTAATGAATTTCTCCGCGTAGTATTTCTACCATGTGTAACGTCATTGGACAAAATAAAATAAATAAATAAATAAAATAAACGCCTCAAACGGCGTCGTATGATTAGGAAACTTCCGAAAAGGCTCTCTAAAGGCTCGCCATCTCCCTCTTACATTTATATCACCAGAATACATCGAACAATATCGCCGCACACACAAACACGAGCCCGAAGGAAACCGCCGAGAGACTGCTTTGCATGCAAAATTCATAGCCGTTCCCCTACGGACGCAAACAAAAACACGCAGAAACGGAAGAGGGCTCAATATAGAAGTTTGCTCTCGGCGAGCAGATATGGGATTTAATGCTCGAATTATGGCCAGTGAAGCAAAAACAAACTTCGTACAGTTTTCTTTGGGCTGTGCGTAAGAGCGTCAACATTTTGGCTTATCGTGGGGTAGGCGAAAGTCTCGCCGACGGAGACGCCCCTAGCTGTAAGGAATAAGGAGCTAGCGTTATGGACGCGCCACTGATATGCACGGAAGACGTTGCATGGAAGCTTTTGTTGTTCGTCGAATGTCACGATGCGAACAAAGGCCTGCTGCGAAGCGTCGCTCGCAAGCTACGGGATGCGTTGTATATAGGGCTCATCTTTATCGTTAGCGTCTTGTAAAATGGAGGTGGTATAGTTGTGGTGGTGGCGTTGTTCGCACCTTGTCGTCGTTGGCCGCGCCCGTGCGAGCTACGTCACCACGTAATACCGAGGTGAGACGACAAGGGATGAAGAGTGGTTTCAAATGTTGAAAGTCGACACGCGCTATTAAAACGGAACTTCCCCACGTAATAAGCTGAAGGGTAGGCGTGAATGCTATCACTCGGGATTTGGGGAAAACATCATGTAGAAATCGACATGGTCTCAGCTTTTGGAGATGCCTATATTATGGTCAGTAGTTTATCCAGACTCGAGGGGGAAGGGGGGTGCACAGAATCTTAGGGGTGTTGCCAAACATTTGGAGGGTGGCTAGGGTGTCTGGATAAACCACTGCTTATGGAGATGGATGAAAAAGACGCAAATGATTTGTGCATCAAATGCATCCTGTGCATGACGGGTTTACCTAGAGGAAAGCTCCTATCCCTGTGAGCCGAGCGTCTTTTTCAATTGTTCTTGTTTCCATTTATTTATCTTTCCGTTATTTCCTTTTCTCTTGTTTATATCTTTCCTTTCTTTTTTCTTCTTTTAGGGAATAGCAAGCCGGCGTGCTGCACGGCTGACCTTTCCCTTTTCTTTTTTCTTCTTTTTTTCTGCCAATAAATTCCCCCCCCCCCCCGCTCAAAGGAGACGAGCTCCAACCCCAGAAAGCACCTCAGGCTACATGTAATTTTACGAATATTTTCCCTATGCACATGACTTATACTGTTATTGAGAGTAGCAGTCGAAGCAACGCGTTACGCATTGAGTTGCTACTTGATTACATTTTTAGCAGAGTATTTTGTAACGAACAAAAAAAAAAGTTTGCCACACATGAATTACATTTTCAGAGTAAAGTGTGCAAGACTCCCTATACACACTCTTGAGGAGTCGCATGAGATCACTCCCCTCCCCTCACAAGGTCTAACCTTCTTCCCTCATTAAATAGGGTTTGCTTGAAGACCTTGATCATGTGGTAGGACAAGATGTTGGAACGATTTTAGCTTGGTTTGTCTTTAAGTGTGTGTTCAAGTGTTGGACGTGGGCGTTTCCATGATCTTTTCAAAGGGGGAGCAAAGAGTTTCTTCAAGGGGGGGGGGGGGTGCGGGGCAAAGCGTTCAACCAATGGACACTTGAAACCTGTGATACGCAGCAGATGTGGCGTGCATGGTGCGGATTATATTTATTTATTATACGTCAAAGGCCCGTAGGCATAACATGACATGTCGTCGCATAGTAGCAAGGTACAAAGCATAAGTTATAGGCAAAGTGCAAAAACACTTATATGAACAGCAACAAATAAACAAGCAATGGACAAAGTGCATGGCAAAGTGCAAAAACACTTATATGAATAGCAACAAATAAACAAGCAATAGACATTATACAGTATAACTAAAGTACATTGTGGGCAATAAATGCTCAAGTCACCCATTAAATCAACAATTCTCTTTTTGAACGAAACAGGATTAGTAATGGTTGCAATATCATGGTCAAGATCATTCCAGTGTCGTATTGAACGAGGCAAGAAAGACTCCTGGTAAAAGTCGTGCTTGCAAAATGGCCTCATTATTTTATTAGGATGGTCAAGGCGCGAAGAACTGTAATATGTACTCTGTAGCATATCTGTGTGTAATGGCTTGTTGTGAAAAATCTTGTGAAAAAGTGTGATGGACGCGATCTTGCGACGCTCAGACAGCAAAGCAAGCTCAGCCTTTTTCTTCATGAGGGAAACACTGCTGTACGGAGAATAGTCACTGAAGATAAAACGAGCCGCTCGGTTTTGAACTGATTCAAGGGATTGTGATAAGCTGCTCTGAATGAATATATAATGACACCCGAGTTCTAATTATAACGGCCTGTGTGTCAAGAGGGCTAGAGTCACAAAATAGGGGTACAGAGTATGGCATTCCTTTTCCGCGCCGGAGCCGCCGTTCGGTGTCCGCGATTGGTCCGATCGTGTCACGTGATTTCTCCTTCCAAGAACTCTCCGTCCATGTTGAGTCACCTCCATCCAAAAGCGGTTTCCTCGGTTGCGAGCTGGCTCGACTACGCGCCGTTCTCCGGCGGAGAAGGGGGAGATTGGCGTCCCGTTGCTAGGCGACGCAGCCGCGCCGGACACAAGATGGCGAACTCGTTCGCCGGTGTGGCTAAGTGTCGCTACTCTGTCCCCTATTTAGTGACTCTAAAGAGTCATCGTGTGACAAGTGTGACACCAAGAGTGACAAGTGACCGTGGTGCTCCAGAAGGGTACTACGGGACCCTCTTGCCCTCCTCATGGCACACCCATGGTAGCGGACAATCGTCGAACATTCGAGATTCGTCCATGCTTCGTTAAGGAACAGAGTGTACATCCATGGCCATTGGCCAACCTGAACACACACCCACACACACATAAATGGGATGATGATGTGGTGGTCAACCTGCCGCTCGAAATTCATCACCTGAAAATGAATCGCATTCGTGTTATGCTAACGCTAGCGCTGCCTGTAATGTAACAGCGTGTATTACTCAATGCACTGACGCATAACCCTTTAAGCTCAAGCCTAAAGGTTTTAAGCATATATGCTTTATCGCACCTGCACGTCGCAATCTTTAAAGTACGCATTACCCACGCTTGAGAATATAATTTCGAACTCCAAGGGACTGTTTGATTACACAACTTCATTCAATGTAGTCTGAACTACTTGAGCTTACAAGATTTGCATTGACTGCGCGGGAGGTTTCAACATCGCCTATTCTTACGTACGCACACAGCATGATTGAATTATGCCAGCCGTCGAAAAAGCCAGACAGCTGCGTGCACACAGTATTGGCTGCGTCCTACAGTGTGCTATTACGGGAACATTTATTAAGCATTATGTGCACGACATGTGTAGACAGTGCTTTGAAGTGTATTTTAGTTGAATCTTGCAGACATTGCTTTTACACCATGCATTGTATTTGCCCCTCCTTCTATGGCGTCGTAAGACGCTAGAAGTACACTTTTAAAAATGAACTTCACCGCATAGCACGCTCCTAGCCAACCATCACCTCGAATGATATCGTTATCTGCCCTGATTTGTTGAAAACGGGAGGCGTACGCCTTTTCTGTGACACTTATGCTGTTCATAATTGTCACAGAAAGGCGTTCGCCTCCCGTTTTCAACAAATCAGGGCAGATAACGATATCATTCCAGATAATGGTTGGCTAGGAGCGTGCTGTGCCGTGAAGTTCATTTTTAAGAGTGTATTCTAAAATAAATAATAAGAAAATCATTATGTGCACACATTCCACGGTGTACTCTTTACAACGTTGAGCCGTTTAACCGCACATCATTATACGAGTAAGCCGCTCTCACTAAGCCGTCTTACTCCAATACGGATAATCATCACTGCATTCGTACTGTTGAATTCACCTGAGAAGCAACAGCCGCAGGCAAAGAATGGTACAGCTTACTAAAGACATACGGGCGCCTTAGAGATACCAAGGGCCCCCAAGACCCAAATGTCCTTTTTGGGCCCCGAAATGATCCATATAGAGTGTACAAGAGATACTGTTCGCGTTCTGGGCATGCGCAAAGGCAACCCTTTATTTGTTTGGAGTCCCAAAGCTCCTGGGCGTCCTATTCTAAAACTGAGTATAATCAAAGGCCGCAAACAGCAGGGGAACGGCGATGCCACGGTCACGTAATGAAGAGCGCATCCACAAACACAAGAAAGGAAAGGAAATAATGCTGAAGCTCCACGCAGATAATGGCGGTGCTTCGCGTTTGATCCGCACGCTTATGCCCAGGAGGGGCTTTCTTCGCCGGGTATATTGATAACAGATGAATAGCTTCGTTATGTTATGCTGAGAATGCGTGTTTATTTGTCGGAAGAGGCATTCGGAGCTGGTATGGAACGTGAAAATCGATTTTTCTTTTCGTTATTCGAAGGCAGGTTTTCCCCTGCTCATGTGATCCAGGACCCTAGTAACGTAGAGGCCGCGTTGCATACCCAATGGGTCATACGTGTTTGTGTATCAGTTTATGTAAGCATTCATGCATGTCCGCAAGGAGCTTCTTATTGCTATAATTATTGTAATATTGTATTGTAATATTTGTGTATAATTTATAACAAGTTAAAATCACCGTGTGGTGCCGACACAGTCGGCGGGCTAGCTTATTGGTATAGTTCATAGCTCCTTTAAAGGGGCTATGAACTGTACCAAGCGAGCCTGACGACTGTGTCGGCACCACACGGTGATTTTCTGGTCCTATCCCACAAGCAGTCTTCAATGATCATTCAAACCAATTACCACTGAACGTGAGCATAGCGCCAACAAGCGTGGAACGTCACAACTTCTCAGAGTGCGTTGACTTCAACGCTCCCTCAGAGGTTGACACTCTACACACTTGGTGGCGCTTTGCGCATGTTCAATAATCATTGCTTGCAATGATCATTGACGGCTCGCCGTGTTGCTAGAGGTATTAGTATGCTAATGCTTAAAATACCCTTTTGGGGGGGGGGGTGATCAACGTCACGGAGTGACGTCAGCTCTTTTTTAGTTCTCTTCCGCTGCATGGAGTCACATCAAGCTCACTGATCCTCTTAAAGGCTTTACGAGGGAGTGGATGGGTTTCTAAAGCGGGTCCGTATGGAACACGTCTCTCGTGCGTACTACCAAATGACCATGTCGTACCATGTACCATGCGCGTCCGTATGTCTACGAAATTGCTTTTTATGCAAGTCACGTGCAACTCTTCCGAACACGGCGTCATTTGTAACCATACTTACTGCCATCCCAAAACATGCCTCTTTCACTGCTTCCCGTTTGGTGCCAAAACGACATCCCGTTTCACAGCAAACACGCTCTGCCCCAACCACTGTGCCGATTGATACAGTTATCGCTTCTGATTTGAGGAGAGAGAGAGAGAGAGAGAGGGTCGCATACGCCTTTTTGTGGCAATTCAAAATGCCACACAAAAGCGCTCGCCTCCCGTTCTCACCAAATCAGGAAAGCGAAATTCTGCATGGCGGCTGGTGCCGAGCTTGCTTAGTCGCGGAAGGACCGGAAGTCTTCGTGGCACCGGAAGTTCTGGCGGGGGATTGTTTATGTTTATCCAGGAATGTCATGTATACTAAAGATTACTCACTAACGCGCGAGTAACACCACGAATAGTACTAATGTGCTGACGAATATTTGCTCAATTCATTCATTCTGCGTCACTGGTTCCGCTGCCGAGAAGCACGACATGGGAGGGACAATAACAGCCACAAGGGGTTCTCGTGAACAAATTCTTGCAACTATGTTCCGTTTTAAAGAAACAGTCGCGCGCTCATAGAACGGCTTCCATCGCGAGACTAAAGCAGTTCGATCCGATGAGACGCCCCCAGCTGACATGTGACTGGAAACGACGTTTTCCTCCTCGTCTTCCTTCTCTAATCGTGACGCTTTCGAAAGAACCGATAATGACAGATGGACATCTACCCAATTAGCCCCGTTTGTGGCGGAAGTAGCGTCCAGTCACCTCTCTTCATTTATCACGTGACCTATTCAGGATAATCCGTTGGCGATTTAATTTTGATGGACGACGTATCATTGCCGCGGCCTCATTTGTCACGTGGGTCGGGCCCCATTGTATAGCAAGAGGGTGGCAGGCAGCGTTTTGCAGGAGCCTAATAAAGGAGAACGGGTCTTGGTCCTCCGCTGGGAAAGCTGTCCGAAGCAGGTCGGAAACAATTACGTCCCCGAAGGTCCGCGCTTTCTTCTATTTCGCTTCTTCTCGTTGTATTTCTTTTTCGTCTTTTCCAGGTCTCGTTTGCCCTTCTTTTGTTTTATCCTCTTCTTCTTTTTCTCTCAGTCCCAAAAACCTTTACCTAGATCTGCCCCCAAGTGAGCAATGTTGCCGCGGCACAAGAAAAAAAAAAAGAAAGAAGTACTGCAGGGAATAGAGAAATCGGTTCAAACGCTGCGATTTCTTTCTTGATTGGGTAGACCGGGACCCGTGACCGGGACAGAGGTGTCTCCAGCACTGTGGATGTGGGGCTGGTGTAAAGCTCAAGACGATGTAAAGGTGATGCTATGTGCTACGACAGTACGTCTCTGCTCATGAGAGAAAGAAAAGATTGATGAAAGCACGTGTCAAAGCCTCCGTCAACATAGGAGGCAGCAATAAGGGGGCATTCCCAGACGGGCCAGAACACTATGGTGAAAAAGATGAAGCAACGTGGACCTCACGTGCAGTTGTTCAGTTGTTGGGGGTGACAGCGGTCCAATGAGACCGTTCTACGTGCAAGAGGGGAAAGGGAAAAGCTGAGGGGGATCGCGAAAGGATACATGCATTTCTTCCCTTGTGCTGCATTTTGTGTAGCGTCACAACATTTCAATGAATAAATCTAACAATTGCAATATCTATTATAATATTTATAGCTAAAATTTGTGTACTCGCCTATATCACGAGGAAACAATGGGCATCAGCGGTGTGAAAATCGTTGGTCCGTGGGTAAATTTTGCCTCTTTAAAGCGTTAACCGCATACGACGATTTCTCGACGGAAAAACGGTCAACTTTCCCACCGGCACGACGACTCGACGGAAAAACGGCGGGACGAACCGCATGCACAGATTTCCACTGCGGTGAGCGGTGGCGATAAATTAGCTGAAAACCTTAACTGATAAACATTTTGCTACACATAGAAAAGTTATAGTGGCACACAGAAAAAGTTCTTGCGGTCAAAGCATATTCGCGAAGCAAGCGCTACAGAAGCGCCCTCAGACAGCAGCGGGCGGGCGACAGGATGCTTCCCAGCTCCCAGGCTAGCCATACGGGCATCCGAAATGCCCGCCACTGGCCCGCCACGTCGTGGAATGATAGCGCGTGGAGCGGTCCTATTGGCTGCCGTCGAGCGGCTGCTTTCGCTCTTCGCGGGATTTTTCTGTCAACCGCTGTCGTCGAGAAATCGGTGAAGTTCCCATTGCTCGCGTCGGCTCACCGGAAATACGGTGACGGTGGGCGGTTTTCCGTCGAGAATTCGTCGTACGCGGTTACCGCTTAACGCGCGCGCCAAAATTTCACCGTAATGGGCGTCCGCCTAGGGAGAAGACGCTTTTAGGCATATTGTACCTTGCCACCAAGTTGCTGGCAACTTCATGATCCTTCGAACCCACAGCCGCTCGGTCCACTATAAGGATGATGCTAGTGGAGGCAATGCCTCCTATATACTAGATGCTTCCTCAATGAGGCAAAATCGGCCGTTCTCGCTAGCGTATGGGGGCGCCAGTGTCCTAGGGTAGGAAACGTAGACAGTCAGAGCAGTGACAACCTTTGCCTATCCCGTAAGCGTACGCTGCCGTACGCTCTACCACTCTTATTAAAGTTCCACTCCGGACCCCATCTGTATTATCTCAGAACGCATTATCTTTTTTTTTTTTTTGATTGCGTGTTAGCGCCGCGAAGCAACTGTGGCTATGAGCGACGTACAGATGTGGACAGACGGAGAGGGGATAGCAGGAAGGAGTGGGGGACAGGGGGGTTAGTATGCGTCCTGGGCCGACTTCAGGGGGAACTGTGCCGACATTCGTCTGGAAAGTCTTCGGAAAACCCAGGGAAAACCTCAGACAGCACAGCTGGCGGTAGGATTCGAACCCACCACCTCCCAGTCTAGAGCACGACCTTGGTTACCACCAACGAGCGGACGCCTTAGCCCACTCGGCCATGCCGCTGGTAGAACGCATTATCTGATTCCTATGACTGTGGTATGCTCGAAATGGAAAAGCAGCGTTTATTTTATTTAGTTCATAACAAGATAGGTGCCTCAAGGATTCTATACGCGAAATTTCAATCCTGTTTACGAACGCTGTGCATTTCTGTCAATTTCTGAAGCCTTGCGCGCGCTCTGTAGGTCACCTGCGCTCATCGTCCTTTCGCAGGAGCTCATTTTATTCGTTGCAGAAGACGTCGCACGAACAAAAAAAAAATATTTTGGGGGTCACTTCCGTGCTTCTTAATTATTAGGGAGCAAAAAGAGATGACAGGTCGCAAGTTTAGCGTTCTTGGAAGAGGCCGGTAGCTTGAAGGAAAGGAAAGAGAGAGCGAAGTGCCCGGCACTGATGCGGAGGGGAGCTCCACTGACCAAGGTCTTTAGAGAGGCTAAATGGTCTGTGGCATAGGAGTTGCAGTTGAAGCACCCCAGCCATGTTCGTTCCCAGGATTTTCTCTAGGGGAGTGGGAGGCAATGTTCTTCCAGGAGCAAAGCGTGCAAACCCCCACCTATTTTTGCCTGGAGACGGACGCGACGGACTGTGCGGGTGCTCAGGGGATCATATTATGGCATCTGAGAATAATCATAGAAATTGATGTTCTGAGGCTGGAACACAGAAGAAAAGACAACACAACACACGAGGCTCAAGTGCCTATGAACAATGAAAGCAGGCAGTCACTGAAAAGGTTAGCCAGCTGTAGGACTCATCGAACCCACATCTTCTGGATTGCCGCTCCAGGGCTCTACCAATTGAATCGGCAATCCAGAAGATGTGGATTCGAGTCGTACAGCTGGCTAACCTTTTCAGTGACTTCCTTCTTTCATTGAGAATAGTCATGACGACCTATGCCTAAAGAGCACCCAATTTTCACAAGTGACCTTGAAGCTCCACGGGGAGGGACCACGGCCCCCTTGCCCCCCTCTCGGTACGGCCATGACCCCAGCCACAGCCAATGTTAGTTAATAATAATTGGGGGTTTACGTCGCGAGACAACTGAGATCATGAGCGACGCCCAATGTTAGTTGCTGTCCAAAGTAAACTAGAAAGCAAACTGCGCTATTGTAAATATTTGCGCCTCCTGTGTTTCCTTCTCAAGATACCCATGCTCACTCCTGAGTGATTCATGGGACGGTATGATGACAAAATACAGCGACTTCCGTAGGTATTGCATGTAATAAGGTGTGACTGGATTCCGCTTCGCGCGATTGGGTGATTTATTAAACTATCGTCTCGTGGTTAGGGATTGATGAAGGTAACATTTTATGCCACGTTTGATGGACTTGATTCATAAACTATTCGTCATAAACGATGCTTGACTGTGTCATATCCGTACGCATGCCTCGCTTCACATTCCATTTATCTTTACGGTATACTTACCATTGATGCCACTTGTTGCAGAGGTAAGCGAAGTGGCAACAATCGTGCAATCGTAATGATACCAGCCGTTATAAGGAATTGTGACAAAGTCAAATGTAACACAATTTCACTTGAACAAGCCGGCCCCTAGGTTGTTGCAAGAAACCGCGCCATACTTATCTTACTATGCCTTACTTCTTTAATTGCTTTGGTTTAGGTAAAAAAAAAAAAGAAACACGAGAAAAATGTTAGGTTTACCCAACTCTACAACGAGCCCGCTAACACAACATCAACAACAACAACAACAACTTTATTTTATGGTGATGATTGAGGAGTTTCATGGCGAGACACGATAAACTACCCCAGTGGCACAGTGTATAGAACGAGCCCCCTTACTTCGAACGCCGTGCTCGAAACTCGAAGTCAACATGATACGTAAGCAGGGAAACTACGAGGAGACGAAACTTTTAATTAGTTACCATTCCAGCTATTCCACCTTTTATGGTAATGGATAACGATCGCTCGCAAGACGAAGATTAATGGCAGACAAGGGCGAAAACTTTGCTGAATCCACCAGAAACTTTTCTTGAGGTCGAAAATAAAATTATGTCTATACTTGCGTACATGCATTCTCCGCGAAGAAGAAAACATGTGCTTCAAAGGCGCATCACTGGAGGCCTGCTGACTATAGTCTGTAATCTCATACTGATAAGACAACAAGTAAGTTTCCATATACTGATGACAGGAGGGATCGGTAGGCATCTGGTTTGATCAAAGCTTCTGCCCTGCCTTTATTTTATTTTTTTTTTGTTACTGACTTCGTTTTATTTGTGTGGCAGATATTGATTGTCACATTTTGACGCCTTTGATAGATTGCTTCGTTTGCGCCTTCGGATGGAAATTCCCATCCCTCACTTTTGCGATGACATACGCACACACAAAGGAGACGACCACCATCTTTGCTTTATCACGGTTCCTATAACCGTATGAGCCTTTCTGTTCACTTTGCATGGAGTGCCGTCTGTAAGCATTGGAAGGCATCTTTGGAAGGCTATGCTCGCCGATTGTCGAGATAACTTGATGCGTCAAGAAAAGCAAGACGAACGCGACTATTGGTGGTGGTGGTGGTGCTACGGAAAGAGCATGCCGTTGTCGGCCTGACAGAGGTGTGCAACGTCACGACTAACGCCCTGGGAGAATGTGCGTCCTGGGCCGACTTCTAAGGGAACTGTGCCGACATATGTCTGACAGCGCCTGAGGAAAGCGCAGGAAAAACCCCAGACAGCACAGCCGGTACCGGGATTGGAACCCGGATACCTCCTAGCCTCGCGACTATTGGGCAGCTGGGACCACGACGCTCTCCGCAGGCCAATAGGCTCCACCAGCTGGCCTGGCTGAGTGGCTAGCTTGCTGGCCATGCCACGTCGAGACTGGGAGGTACTCATGTTCGAATCCTGGTGCCGAGTGTGCTGACCTGGGTTTTTTCCTGGGTTTTCCTCAGACGCTGTCAGACATATGCCGGCACAGTTTCTTTAGAAGTTGGCCCAGGACGCACAGTCCCACACACACACTCGTGACGTCGCCCACCTCACTCAGGCCGACAACGGCGAACGTGAAAATAATTTTCCGACGGTGCTGCCAACCCTCGCCGGAAGCGAACGTTAACTAGATCTCTTAACTTAAGATCGTTAACTTAATGCGTCCGACGCAAAACCATGGAAAAACATCCAGACAGTTTAGCCGGTGCCGGGGATTTCAACCAGGATCACCTCACAGACTCCCTTTGTCACTTCTGAGTCACTTTCACGGAGGAACATTTTTCCAGCAATTAAGTGTCCCAGCTAAGCGTTACTTCCTTACGGAAGTCTATGTAAGAACCCTCTAACTAAAATGCGCTTTCTCCCATCCTCCTGGCTCCAGTAAAGCTACCCGTTATTGGTGTCAATCAATTTTCCGTGCTCGGTGAATACCATAGACGTTTAGCTTTAGAACGCGGCGTCGCCTGCTTGAAGAGCTGCCTTCCCGCGATTTCGTGTTGAACAAAAGAAAAGGACGCTCGTGAGGACGGCGCCGTTTCTGTCGTGCACAGAGATCTGCTGCCGCAACCACTTATGCAACCTATTGACTTGACCATTATGGTATCGCTTTCAACAGGATAGAAGCGAACATACTTTGCAAAAAGGCCAAATGTTCCGAAAGGACACAGACAGGACAGAGGAACAAGCGCTGGGAAAAGCTGCTCTGTGAGCCCAGTGTTGCTCCTAGAGGCGTCTTGCCTGTCTTGCGTCCTCGTTATCCCCTCGTACGCCACTCTCCCGGATATGGGGCGTACTCCCAGGCATTTCTTCCCCTGTATCTCCGCGGAATCAGTTCCGCTCCCTGTCTCTCTGTACATCGCAGTCTGAACTACAAATTGCTGAAGATTTTTGCGCAAGACTCACCACCAGCTCCCCCAGACCAGCGACGCCTGCAGTCCCACTGCATGCGCCAAGTACTCCGGTTCTGGACAGGCCTTTCACCCCCCACCCCCCACCCCCTGAACTCGAAACGGCACTTGCAGCCGCTCCTCTGCATGCCTCCCACGGGGCAGATCACGTAACCCTATAAGGCCCTTTGGCACCTTCCCCTGTCGCTTGCACCCCCTGCGGCTTCTCAATGAGAGTTGGTGCACAGGACAAGTTCCTGAGGATTGGAAGACTACAGTGGTAGTCCCTATCGTCAAACCGGGCCAATCGCAGCACCACATTGACTATTTCCGTCCCATTGCCCTCACCAGCTTTAACCAGCTGTACAGGGAAGACACTTGAACGTCTGATTTTTACACGTCTAAGCTGCTTCCTTGCTCTCTCGTCCCCAGCTCTCTCTCCACAGCACCATACGCACTCTCCACGTACTCATACTTGAAGCTATCACCCAACTCGCGGCCACTGGCCATTCTGTGACGCTTCAGTGGATCACGGGACACGTAGGTCTTCGTGGTAACACCCGCGCAGACACAATGGCGAGACGCGTAACACCTCTACAAGAGCTCTCCCTGCTACCCCTCTACACCTAAAGGCCTCTGCCTGCTACCTGCACCTTCACCCTTGGCGCTGTGTCCGTACCCGGCAGTTATGGGCGGACTCTACCTCATATGACCATTTATTATTGACCCCTGCATGACTTCACTATTGCCTGTCGTTGCAATAGAGCTGAAGAGTCACTCCTCCATCGTCTTCGAATGAATGTTGCACGCACACCCTCACTCCTGTATAAAATGCGCCAAACGAACTCCCTCAATAGCGCAACTTGTTGCGTGGAAGCCGACATTGAGCGCTATCTATTATATTGGAACCGGTATCTCTCTCAACGACTCGTCTTCCAACGCCACTTGCGACAACTTGGTTACCCCAACCTCTCGTCGGCCACTATGCTCGGCCCTGTGCTGCACAACCAGGAGGTACGACTACCCTCTTGCGCTTTCTTTATGCCCCCAGCTGCTCGACGAGCCTCTAAGGCCCCTTTTGTGTATGTGTGTGTGAGTGCGTGTTTTCAGGAGTATCAAGTCGGCCTACGCCTGACTAAACTTTCCTCACTTTCCTTTTCAATAAACATATCCCCCCCCCCTTTTTTTGCAGAGGTGGCGTGCCCTCTTCCTAATAAACTCATTTTAACGAAATCTGCGCACATTTGGAGGGAGTTATTTCGTACACATGTTCCTGACAATCGAAAGGTCACAGATATATGAATTGAATTGAATTGAAAGGAATTGAAACTTTACTTCACATTGCATCAAGTACAATGTGGGAGGCCCAGTGCAGGCCCAGGAGGCCCAGTGCTGCAAGAAGCAGCTTGACAAGGCTCAAATATAGCACGACCTTTGCAGTAATTTTGTAGTTGAGTCGCACTTTAAGCGAATCGACACAAGGAAGACATAATAAATCGACAAACACAAAATCGACATCACAAATCTGCAACTGAAATGACTGCCAGTGTTGGTCCGGGGGTGTACAAAGAACGTATTGAAATCCTAGCCTATTCCCTTATTGGCTTGGCACACGCGATAAGCCATCTACAAAAAGAAAAAAAAAGAACAATGTTTGTGTTTCTGAGTTTCTCGTCATTGGGCGAAAGGGTGAGTCTTTAACAACACGAGCCTTCGTTTAAGGAGGGGAGAAAGCTTATTTTCTTTCGTGAAGCTCGCTTTCTGGGGGTGTGAAACGATCACGCAGTGACCCCCGTCGCATTGATTTTGGCTTTACGATTATCACTTCGCGTGATGCCGATAGCGAAGACGTGGTACCCTAGCGGTACATTCATACTTTTGTGGAAGCAGCTGCCATGAAAGTATAATATCGTTGTTCTTTCCTAACGAAAATAATACTGTTCCCTCAGTTTTTGCATCTGTCCATGTGATGACGTCGCTGTACCGTTCTGAAATTTATTCGAACGAATTTCTTCTTCTGTACATACTTACTTGTTTTTTAAATCTCCAAGTGTCCTTGCGGAAATTGCATCGATGAGTGGGAGCAGCACATATACGTACACGGTATGACGCATGACATAATAATAATAATAATAATAAAAATAATAATAATAACAACAACCAAAAGAACATGATACAAAAAGGATTTATCTCAGATGAAGTAGTCGTGAATGTGTTTCAGAAATAGCTTTACTTTGTTAGCTTGATCTACACTCTTAAAAATGAACTTCACCGCATAGCACGCTCCTAGCCAACCGTCATCTCGAATGATATCGTTATCTGCCCTGATTTGTTGAAAACGGGAGGCGCACGCCTTTTTTGTGACACGTATGCTGTTCATAATTGTCACAAAAAAACGCGTACGAATTTTTGATACACCCTTGTGAATGCACGCTGTATGTGCCCGAACGATGGGGCATATAACTATACCGGGAGCGAATCAAGAATAAGTAAATGACGAGGTCCAGAGGGATACAATGCCACGTGGTCTTATGCGCATATCTCTCCCATGGATCGGAGGCAGCACAGTGCAACCACGTATCGACCAGGGCAGGAAACCGCAAGCAACGAACCATGTGCTGCCCTCTGTGAGAAAGTGGCGATACTAGAGGAAGTGTTCTTGACGAAACTCCCACTTGGTGCCGTGCAACTCCACTTCCATACTTTCCTCGTTGCATCGCGTCATTTCTTTTGTTTTTAAAATACCGAACTCATAGTCAAAGTGAACAGATCGTATTCTTCTAGTTTGGACGCAGCAAACGCCGTTGTGTTTGCCAGCAAGTTTTGAACATGGGAGCTCGTATGGCAGGTGCTGTAGCAGAGAGGAAGGCAAATAAAACGGGGGGAAACGCCCAGCATTTGCATTAAATTCTACTACCTAAGGAAGGACAACCACTAAATCCAAATAACTCCGGAAAGAGGTGCTAACGCCAGGACTCGAACCTGGACCTTCTTGATTTTGGACGTGGAGGATTATGTGTTTGCGTCGCCCATGTTTCCAGCCCGCTTCAGCTTATTCTCATTGCTTACATGCTCTACTAATGCAGGAAAAACGTTGATGTTGATCTTGATGAAGAAAAAATAACGGGGAGAAATTGAATAACGAAAAAGTACAGTCAAGCTTTCTGTATGTTTTTCGCTGGTTAATGCCTGATGCCTTCCAATACATAGGTGACTGGGGAGTGTATGCGTCCTGCCGTGGGGTGACCCCCGTCCTTCAAACATGACGCACAGACCGTGCCCGTCTCCCAAAGCGCCGGTACTCCCGCTCTTACATCCCTCTTTGCTCGCCTCTCGCTCTCCCTTACTAGCTCGCCTACTGGTGCTAACCACTCAGCGCGCGCGTTCTTTCAGTCTGGGGAGTCAGGTTTCGCGCGTTTTTGAAAATTGTGTTAAATTAAATTTAAATTAAATTAAATTCGGCTGATAACCCTAACCATGTCCGACGACATGCTAAATGTCACTTTAGTAACTATCATTTATGATAAAGGACCTTTGTATCCGTGTCACACGGCAGTGGAAATGGCCTTTTGCAACAATAGACGATTTCAGAAATTGCATGGGCGGCCCACCAGAGAGCGCCGTGTTGCGAAAGTCCCGCTGCATCTTGGGATTTAGTTTTCATGAGTCAGAGAGAAGAGAAAGAGCGCAAACGGTTTCGGTTTTCTCTCTCCTTCACCTCCCGCAACCTCGAGCAACAGGCAGCGAACACGAATGTAAACCATTTCCCACGACGCATTGCGCGATGCACGTGACTTGGGCGACGGAGGGCCCCCGTGCGGAGCACAAGGGCAATATCTGAAATCGCCTATTGGCATTTTTGGCTAACAGAGCCCACTAACGGCCTTTATAGCAAAAACGGTGTAGCCTCGAAAGCACAGCGCTAGCATGTACCCTCGAACCAAGAGATTTTTTACGCTTTTTAGCGCGAACGGTCTCCAATTGCATCTTGCTTCTGCTCTACGCTCGATTGTGTTCATTTTGTTGTTTTCTATTTCTGTAGATATTATTTTCCAGTATATTATAACAATTATTTGTTTGTATTGACCAATAATTATGTTTCCTAAACTTGAAGTGCTGAAAGTGTCAAAGTGCCAGGCAGGTTCCGATGGTTGTTCATCGCTGCGACGCCGTCCCTCAACAAGGCCACCATTTCTCACAATGAACACGCTGCTCCACTTTAATACTAAGAGGGATTAACACGCTAAAACACGCTTTAGGTACATTTTCCCTTGACGTCGAGCGCTGCGTTTGTATCGGATATTACGCGACTTGTCTTCCACCTTGTATGTCAAAGGATTATTTGGTTATCGCTATGGACGTCACTGGCCAGGAATGTCAGTTAGTGCTCGTCGGACAGGTGTCAACCGTAAAGGGCAGTTAAGTAACGCGAATGTCAGTTTACTAATTGACATTTAATTCACCGCGTGACAAGGGTTTGGGGCCAAGGCATTACCACGTTCGTCGGCATCAGAGAAGAAGTCACCGGCCTCTATTGCTGACGACAACGAGGAGACCCTTCATGGTTACCCCCGAAAAGCCGAGGCGTGTACGGTCAACTCTCGTTAATATGACCAAGGCCGTTTCCCCGTGTTTTGGTCATCAAGCGAATTGTCATATTAACGAGCAACAGGGATCATGCTCCAGGTAAGCCCTTCATCAAGGAAGTCCGCTTGATTCCGTCTCATTTATTGAAGACGCAGATTTGCAGGTACAGTATTTCAATTCAATTTATTTTATTATACCAACACAATTTTCTATTTTTAACATTATAATTTACAAATTATCGACGAAAGAAATCCGTTAAAAGCGTAGAACTCTCAACATGTAGCTTTTCCGTTGACTCAATTGCAGTGCGATGATGATGATGATGATGATGATGATGATGGTGGTGGGAGAAAAGGAAATGGAGATGGCAGCCCCCTGGTGAGTACATACCGCGCGTACCTTTTCCCGAGGCCGCTGGACTTTTGGGTCAGGAAGATGAGTCGGTCTCTGTGGAGGACGGTCACAATAACGGGGGAAGAATACGCGTGCTCTCCTCAGTACGTCCCCCGAAACCTTGGTCATAGTCGGATTACCGAGTTGTCACAGTAACGAAGGGCCTTTACACAGGACCTCCATTGGGAACGAACGTTGCCCCACAAAAGTGGTCATAAAGTGAGGATGTCATACTAACGGGTGTCATACTAACGCGTGTCGACTGTGCCTACTTCGTACTCACGAAATGCATTTTGCGAAATGCGAGACGTTTGATTTGGTTCGATTTCCTCTATATGCGTCGCATAGGGGATTGAGAATGAAGACACCACATCACCTCATTACATCACATCTCATACTGTCCAATGTGCCGCTGGTTAAGCGAGTTCCAAATGAAGTTCCTAATTTCCTCCCTTACCGCCACTAGTCGTGTATATTTCTTGTTGCTGTTGGGAAAGATAAGGTGCCGGCGGATGATTTGCCACGTGCACTCGGAGAACAGCAATGACCTCCAGGAGCGTAATAATACTATAATGCAATACGTTTCCCACAAACAAAGACCCAACCTCCGTTTTTACGGGGCAGTTTATTGCACATCTCTCTTAAGTTTATCGTTACAGTTGTTTCCACACTTCCCCATGGTCTTCACTCGCCTTGCGATTTCTTTTTCGCGGGCTTTCTTTTCAGGCCGAAAAAATGAAACATGAATAGCCGCACAAACGAGTACCTTGCTGGAAGGGCTTTGGTCACGTGTGTCTCAATGCACTCCACACCTTGCCGCTATACGCTCTGCAAGGTGGTCACGCTTCCGCGCAGCTCCTCAGTTCCCCCTTTCCCTCAACTCTGACGCGGCACATGATTGGCTGCCCCCCCCCCCCACACACACAACAAACTGGACGCGGGGAGCCCACGTGGGTTCGTTCACGTGGAAGAGAAGCAACGAAGCAACCGCAACCACAACATCGAGAACGTTGGTTACTCCGCGCCGACCGGTGAGTGGAGGAACGCTGCCCTCGTGATTTCTCCCCCGATTTTCCCCTCTCCTGCGCAGATGTTCAACTTGCACAGAGTATGGACCATTTCCCTCAGAAGGCGCAGGGCATGCGCCGCTCTTGTTGTGGCTGAAAACAGCCGCAATCATTACTATATTCTACATTAACGGGCACTTTTTCGCTCCTGGAGCCCTTCCGTCAATGAGTAAGGCCACACTTCCTGGGTTTCGGTACCTAAAATGTAGGGAAACGACTGAGGAATGATCACGAACAGCCTAACGCAGAATGGATGCACTACACTCAAGAAGTGCACGCATCATTTTCTTCTTCTTCACTACAGCACAGCACTATTTCTGCTGCCGCGTGTGACCACGAATTAGGTAAACAAACATTCGTTTCCAGGGAACCTCAGAGATAAAAACGTCAAGGACATTCCATCATTTTTGTTCTTCCCTGAAAAACTATTTCTTCTCAGATATTTCATATGCACATCCTGCAGCGACATAGACTTACGCTGTTCTTTTGCCTGCGTACGTTGTCATCCGCCATCATTTCACATGCTCCCCTGTTTCTTCTCTTCACATTGTATTTGTGTTGTGCCATTGTTTACTGCGTCTAATGCTGGGGGACCCGTATTCTAGCTCTAGACATACAGGGCCTTCCTTGCTATGTGTAGAATTTTTTTGGCAAATAAATAAGACTCAACAGCGGCACGAAAGGCGCTGAACGAAAGGCACGAAAACGAAACCGTGACGCCTCTGTACGTGCATTTGTTTTCAGCCAGTAGCAGACGACAGCTAAGAGGGCGCCACATCTCAGGAACCATTGCGACCTTAGCTCTTAAACAGAAGGAAAGTGGACGCATCCGTCGCGTCGAAAGGGATTTGTGCGCGAACGAAACAGCAATTTACGTCTTCGCTCTTCTCTCCTTCTCAAGAGGCCCGGCAATGCGGAGCGGTTTCTATTGGTCTCCTCAAACGATTCGCAAAATCATCGCGGGAGGTCGCCTGAGGAAACCAATGACAGGCCGCTCCGCTTTGCCGCGCTCTTTGAGAATGAGTTTCATTCGTGCATAAATCGCGAGCGACGTCACGAATGAAATCTGTTCCTGTAGTACTGTAAAGGTACCGGCATCTCTGAGAAATTTCTGGACTTTAGCGCCCCTTTAAAGAACAGCAGGTGGTCCAAATTATTATTATTTTTGTTTATTTATTTAAGACATTTCTGTCTTTGGAGACATGGCAAAAGGCGCTGGTGCGTGACGTTGCCATGCCCCCAACAGGTAGGCGCGCCGTGACAGCGACACATCTAGTGTCATACGTTCTGTATAACACACTCCAGTGTAACACACATTTAATATACCCATGGAGGAAGGAAAGAGAGGAGGAGCCCTATTGCGCCGAACAGTGAAGCCGAGACTGGGGACCACTCCAGTGGCATCACCGCTGGCTTTCCTGTTTCAGTTACATATACACCTCTATGGGAGCCCCCAACGCATACACTCTTAAAAATGAACTTCACCGCATAGCACGCTGCTAGCCAACCATCATCTCGAATGATATCGTTATCTGCCCTGATTTGTTTAAAACGGGGGGCGTACGCCTTTTTTGTGACAATTATGAACAGCATAAGTGTCACAAAAAGGCGTACGCCCCTCGTTTTCAACATATCAGGGCAGATAACGATATCATTCGAGATGATGGTTGGCTAGGAGCGTGCTATGCAGTGAAGTTCATTTTTAAGAGTGTACACTCTTAGAAATGAACTTCACCACATAGCACGCTCCTAGCCAACCATCATCCCGAATGACAACGTTCTCTCCCCTGATTTGTTGAACACGGGAGGAGGAGCCTATTTTGTGCCATGCATAATGGCACAAAATAGGCTCCTCCTCCCGTTTTCAACAAATCTAGAGCGAGAACGTTGTCATTCGGGGTTATGGTTGGCTAGGAGCGTGCTATGTGGTGAACTTCATTTCTAAGAGTGTACACTCGCGCGCTACCACCACGCCCCGGCAAGCCCTTTCACCATCACCACCACCCACCACCATCATTTCTAAGAGTGTAGTTCCCAAAGTGGCAAACCAACCTCATTGGGCTATTCAGGTAAGGTGACTTCCGCGTGGCTCCAAAGAAGCTACAGCTCATCTCCTATCCTTATGTTTCTCGCCCCACGCTTCTCTCTTCTGTCGAAGCGCCGTTTGGACGCAAGTAGGTTTCTGCGCAGCAGAAGAGGGCGAGAGTGTAAAATGACGCCAGGGCCGCTGTCGCCGCCACGTGCGAACAATAGAAAGGTAAACAGTGGGGAAATTGTCATACGTTTCGTGTGTTTTCTGTTCTGTTACGCGATACGGTGTTAAATACCTACTGTATTTATGACTGTACTTCGTCGCATTTGGATGTAGAGTCACTTTCCTGATTTTTTGTGTTTTTTTCGAAGCACACATGGAAGCGCGTCTGCGCATGAGAGGAGGCAGTGAGAGGGAAGAGAGAGGGCGCCGCCGTAGCCAATGGGGCCTTCCGAGTGGAGTAAACGGGAGAGGAGATATGCGCAGAACGCTCGGTTACTTGCAAAGCGTATTAACTGTTGCTGCTGCTGCACTCTTAAAAATGAACTTCACCGCATAGCACGCTCCTAGCCAACCATAATCTCGAATGATATACTTATGCTGTACATAACTGTCACAAAAAAGGTGTACGCCTACCGTTTTCAACAAATCAGGGCAGATAACGATATCATTCGAGATTATGGTTGGCTAGGAGCGTGCTATGCGGTGAAGTTCATTTTTAAGAGTGGTGCAGGTCCAAACGGCATTCTACACTCTTAAAAACGAATTTCACCGCATAGCGCGCTCCTAGCCAACCATCATCTTGAATGATATCTTTATCTGCCCTGATTTGTTGAAAACGGGAGGCGTACGCCATTTTTGTGACGCTTATGCTGTTCATAATTGTAACAGAAAAGGCGCACGCCTCCCGTTTTCAACAAATCAGGGCAGATAACGATATCATTCGACATGATGGTTGGCTAGGAGCGTGCTATGCGGTGAAGTTCATTTTTAAGAGTGTACTGCTACGGGAGTGTTTGTGTGATTGTGTCTTGTGCTGTGCTTTATGGTGGTTACAGAAACAGATGAAACATGGCGCACTACCAAGGCTCTGCCTTCGTGGCGGAAGCGAAGTAGTACACCCTGACGGGTCACAGTTTAATGTGCTGTTTTGAATGGTCCCATAGAAGTTCTAACGCAATAACAATGGAGTCTCACAGTTTACCAGGAACGAGCCTCATCTTTGTCCGTTCGGGTGCCGCTGCCACAGTATGAAGTTCCTGTTGCCTCACATTGTAAGATGCAAGTTCGTACGCCTACTGAGGCACGGTTGTCTTAACTCTCGTCGTTCACGGTATCTTAAGAGCATTGTAGCTGCCCTGTGACTACATTGTCACTTTTATGAGGGGGGGATATGTTTATTAGACGAAAAGGGGGGAAAAAACGGGGAAAGGTCAGCCAAACGGGACGTCGGCTTGCTATTACAGAAATAAAAAATAATAATAAATAAATAAAAAGAAAAGAGAATAATTAAAGAAAGAAAGAAAGGAATAGGAAGGAATAAGAAATAAATAACGAAAGAAAGAAAATTAAGAAATAAGAAAATAAAGAAAAAGAAAAAGGAAGTAGGAAAAAACGAAAAACTACCAGATGATGAAAGAAGGATGAGGTAGATTAAAGACAAAGATGACTAACAAACGGCACTGAGGGCACTCGCAATCGGCCCTATATAATTATCTACTGCGCGAGACCGTAATCTGAACAGAATGGGGAAAATGTTTTGCAGGAGGCTCACGAACGAACTTATATACATGCCATTTTCGGCTATACGTAAACAAGCCCCCGCCACAGCTTCCGGTGCCACGAAGACTTCCGGTCCTTCCGTGACTAAGGACGCTCCGAACCAGCCGCCTTGCAGAATTATCTCTTTTAATTTTCCCGATTTGTTGAAAACGGGAGGCGTACGCCTATTTGTGGCCATTTGAGTTACCACAAAAAAGCGTATACGACTATCTCTCTCCTCAAATCGGAAGCGATAACTGTGTATCAATCGACGCAGTGGTTGGCGCAGAGCGTGTTTGCTGCGAAACCGGATCACGTTTTGGCACCAAACCGGAAGCGGTGAAAACGGCATGTATACACGAGCAGAATAGTTCAAACTTGAGCAAACATATTGCGTTAAACTCCCGTTTGTCTTTCGTCGATAATTCAGAGCTGTTTCAGCCCTCCCGGATGCGCTCTGTGGATCGAGTGCTCCTTTGTTTACTTCTATGCAGCCCGCATATGGCTCCTCCAGCCAATCAGGAGCGTCGCAGGGATACCACCGTGACGTCATGCGCATTGATCTCGCGGACTTGCGGAGCGTATACATACTATAAGCGCAAATGTGGTTACATGGATTCAAATAGAAGGGTTCAGTTACAGCTTCAGTCCAACACAGTTGATTGATAATTCCAATGTACCTCGCAGACATTAATACATATCATAAAAGGCTGAGACACACAGAGGTTTTGGGATGCGAAACTTGGAGGAACAGCAGCCGGTAAGAAACTTCCCAATATAATAAAATTGAAACTCGTACCTTGCAACACATCCAGCGTGCATTCACTTATTATTATGAATAATGTTATTATTTTAAGAGAATAGTCTGTATCTTGTAAGAACTATATATATACAGGAAGAATTGTACAATGTTCTACAGTTCTCTTGTTAGGAAGCGAATGAGGCTCATGCCCCCTCTCCTCGCTTCTTTATCTTCCCTCGTGGCACCCTAGAATAACGACATGAACAACAACAACAATACAACAACAGCAACAACAACAATAATAATAATAAAAATAATAATGTTAAATAGGTTAGGTTAGACGCAGGAAGGAAAATGTCCCCACGTTGGCTCCTGTAACGGTTATTATTATTATTATTACTATTATTATTACTATTATTATTATTATTATTATTATTGATCAGGAGTAGTCAACTCCTCCAACGTATGCACATTTTCCTTCCTGCGCCTAACCCAACCCAACCTAACCTAACCTAGGCCATTTGGCACCGCACCAGCCGCTCTGTATTTTCCATTATACGTACCCGTAACGAGGTGCCTGACTTGCTCGCTCAATCCCCACCATCATCGAGAACCCCTTCCGAGCCCCGCTAACGCATATGTACTTTGCCCTTGGGGTCATTACGACAGGAATTTTCCCGCAGAGAACGCCTTTCGTGGGTCCGCAATAAAAGTTTGCCACTCTGCTCTTTTCCTTTAGCGGTACATTCTTAACTCCGTCGTCGAGTCGTTAGACCAGGAATGGCTATCATCTTAGCGATGGGAAATAAAGGAATCTTCTGGGTCGAGTAGATCGTGTCCCAGGAAGGCGACAGGGGGGCTGCCGTTGACGTGGAGGTGGGTAAGGAAAAGGAACGACAAGGGGGCCTGGCCGCTCAGATTCTCGTAGCGCTGGTTCGAAGAATGGCCGAGAGAAAAAGCGAAAGAGAGAGGTTGATAAAGACTTTCTTAACAAGGAGTATTTTGCGCGTCTGTTTCACACTCGACACGTCACTTGATTCGGTTGGTTGGTCACATGAGCTAATGCTACTCCCCCCCCCCCCCCCCACTTATAGACTTAACGCTATAGGCTTTCGATACGTAACGTTATCGCCCTTATATTCTAATGCAAACACCTGCGACATGCGCATGTTTTCAAATAACGGAAATAGTAAATGTGATCTGTAGCTTCTGCCTGCAGCGACACACGAATGGCAAGCTGGCACCATATTGAAAATGGCTGCTGTCGTCGCCTGCTCCGTTCGTTCCATACGAAACAACATCAACGTCAACTTGAATTTGATTATGCTGATTGGGGTGTTTCACCCCCACAGGCAATTCTCAACGCCGTTGCTCGAGGTAATTACGGGGTAACTGCGTTCCATTTTCGCGGTTCCATTGCACATGCGTGTTGTGAGCGCACCAACTCCAGGCATGCGTTGTGCGTTTAAAGGGATCATGAAATGATTTTCGCGAATTGCGAGTATACTCTGCAGGAAACCGTTCCCATGATCCCTCACTATCGTACACACGTCGACTTTTAACCGTATTCTGTACAACGGGGGCGCAGTTATCAGACAAAAATAGCAGGGCGTGACCGCTGGATATATGCCTTCGAAGCGGGCTTACGCCGTCGCCATCCAATTCTCTCAGCCAAATGTGAACGACGAGGAGGACACACGCCGCGGGACCATGTGGGTGCAGGGTTTCGGTTTGGACAACAACGACGTCGTATATCTGCCGTCGAAATCACTCGAAATATGGCGAAAGGGAAATTGTCAGCAATGGAGGAAGAGATTATTGTGCACACACACACATGTCTATTGATCGTTCGCTAATCAGCAGCTCGTAAAATGTCACCGACGGAGGTATGTTCTAACGAAGAAGTATAGTTCAAAGAGGAGAACGTGCTCCGGTAACCACGCTGACAGTCAACTGCTATATTACATTTCTCGTAGGATTCTGTGTCGACGGTTCCATACAATCTTGTCTCCAGGTCAAATTAAAACATCGTATTTCACGGCGAAGCATGCAAGCTTGTAGTATGCAGCTGAGGCCTTGTATGTATTTGTCTCATGCAAGCTTGTTTGCAAATTTTGCAGTTTGCTCGCAAAAGCCGGTCCACGAATCGGCAACATGTTCTGTGTATGTCACGGCCGGTTCGCCTCGGAGGCGGGCCGTATAGCAGCTGCCGTTCACGCCCGTGGTTAATATAGAATATCTTCGCTATTTGAACCATTTTCAGCTTCATATTTCACAGAGTGAATACTTTAGTACGGGGGAACAAATTAAAAAAAAAATCGTGGGCTTCAACAACTTCAACAAGAGCAACAACAACAACTTCATTGTGAAGGTGATGAATGGGGAGTTTCATCGCCAGGGACGATACTCTACCTCATTGCTAGTGATGATGTGGGGAATGAAATAATGAACCCTTTCACAATAAGGATCGGAGTCCTATATGGTGTCCGAAAAGGTCAAGAGAACTTTGAGGGAAGAGCGTTGGTGGGGGAGGATTTGGCCAGGGACCAAGTAATGAGAGAGAGAGAGAGAGAGAAGGGGGGGGGGAGCGAGAGTCCAGCTGGTTGAGAGACACGGAGGGTGTGGTTCGGGGAAGGATGGTAGTGCAGGCAATGAAGAAGAATGTGCTCGAGGTATCCTAGAGCACCGCAGTGACAGCAGCTAGGATGTAAACCAATGTGATGATGTGGGGGACTAATAAATAATACAAGTTGTGTTGTCTACAAACAAGTAAGTTGAAAGTTATAAAGGAAAACGCGCGATTCCCGCGTCAAAACAATCACACAATCAAAACATCAAATTCAAGTAATCAAAACAACCAAGATGGTGGTGCATAATGTAAAACCTGGAAAATAGGGAACACGAAGGGACAGACACAACACGAGGTTTCAATGGTGGTCTCAAGACGGTGGCGTTGCGAACGTCAGTTGAGACGCTGCTCCGCTAGACGCACAACACTGAAGCGGCTGCTATTGCAGAACAGCTCACTGCGATGCCAGCCGCATGAGTGTTTGCATCGCGACGCCGTCTGGGGATCAGCGCCTCAACTGCTCGCCGCAACACCGCCACCTTGATGGTCTCAGTCAGTGGCGTATAGCCCGAAACATATTGCGAGAGGGGCTCTACGGGAACTTTACACGGGGGAAAAGATTTACCCTCTCCTTTTCCCTCTTCCAAATGCACTACTACGATTTCGGAGTGGTTTGAACCCCCGAACCAGCACCACCTAGATACAGAAAGCCTGCGCGATCCTCGAGGTGACGTAACAATTAAGAGTCAGCCAATCAGGATCGTGTTTTCAACGGTCGTAGCCAATCACGAACGTGCTTTCAGCGATCGTGGCCAAGGAGAACCACCACCGTCGACTGCGAGTTGTGATTGAACGCCCCCGCGTGCTAAATGGGAAAACTTTGAAATAAAGAGCACAACGGTCTCAATCTTTCTCAAGACTGATTTTCTGGAAAGCGTCTTGCACTGGTTGTCCAAATATTTAGGTCTGCAGGTTCCAGGTGAGCTGCAATCATTCGCGCGTTCTTCAATTCACAGAAAGGTGAGTCGCAGTAGCAGACGAATTCTGACTATATATGTCCACGTAGTGAAGGAGGGAGAGGGGGCAACGCGCAGGCTTTCTCTATCTAGATGATGTTTCCCGAACCCCCCTCTCCCTATAGTGGCTACGTCACTGATCTCGATTACGGGACTCGCACGTTTCGTATTGTTACTCGGCGCTGAGTTCTCAATGATTTCTAAATTTACCAGGATCGAACGTACTTCACGCTTTGTATGTAGACAGCACAATGTTCCACCTGCATATAGAGCAATGGAAAATTTCAGGAAATCCACCCGCACGCGTTGTATCTTGGGAGATTACTTTCACGAGGAAAGGAGAACAGTCCTTTACGTTTAGTTTCCGCTGACCTTGACAGCTCGTGAACAGTGGGCGGCGGAGAAAGGAGAAATCGAAACAGTTTGGGGACATTATCATTGTTTCTGATAAGGAAGTACCCATAATCCAGGGCAGCGCTAAGCTCTGCGGGATTTTCTGAAGTCGTCTATTGGCCAGCACGGCCTGCCGCGGGCGCGGGTAGATTATTCTAGGGTAACACCCTGTATTACATCTATACTTGTAATAATACAGGGTGTTAATCTGTTCTTGTATACAAGAACAGCAACGACAACAACCGCCGTTTCTACCTATTCTTCTTCTTCTCGTTCTCTGTTACTACTTCTATCTGGATATCTCGTGGAGTTGGGTGAGCACATCGAAAAACGCAGCTTCTTCTTCTTTCTTCTTCTTCTAATATATGGATGGTTTCAGGAGCTATGTAGTTAAACAATTGTTAATGTGGTTAAGGGGGTGGTTGTTTAGAACAGCTTGATACGTGCGCTCTGCGCCGACTTCACAGAAAACTGTGCCGACATTTTTTTTTTTTTTTTAAATGTGGTTTGAGCTTCGCCGGGCAACGGGCTCGAGGCCAACTATAGCATTCAAAATGATGTCGCTGTGTCTCCTGACCTGCTGAAGGAGACGGAGGGTACGCCCTTTTCGTAACACCTTTTGTGTATGAAAAGTGTTACAGAAATGTCGTACGCTTTTCGCTTTCAACAACCGGAAGGCAGAGCGAAATCGCTCTGTGTACTGGTTGGCCATATGGACGTATTATGCGGTCGAGCTCATCCAGACTACAATCGTGACGCCCCCAACGCCACCGGATATCCTCTGGATGTACGAATAATGTCCTAATTAACTCGTATGTCCGATTGATATCACTCGGATATCCATTGGACGTGCGAATTTGTTGGGACATTATCCGTGCATTCAGAGGATATTCGGTGTTGTTGGATGCTGCCCACACAAGTGAGGCCAACAACGGCAAGCCGGTTTCGTCAACACCACCACCATCTGTTTTCAGAGTGCAGGCGTAAATACAAAATTGCCCAAATCTGGTGAGCGCGCTTCCAGAATAAAAACAGAGAGAGAGAGATAGAAAAAAACTTTTCTTTTTAAAATATCTATCCATCCATTCCATAAGACATGAAGGCAGAAGGGAAAGAGAACGTATTTTGAAACGACGCACAAAAAATCAAGGTGGTGCAGCAAAAAAAAAAAAGAGAAAATTCTACATCCCTTGATGTGCAGAAACCCCGCCAGAAGACAAACGAGACTGGAGAACCACCAGGGAGACATGTGCAGAAGACCACGTGACCTGCTTTTGTCATTTCCGCTACATTGGGCAACGCTATAAACCTTCCTGACAGAAAGATGGCTTCATATGTCATGGCACAGATATCTCGGTCGTCGCGGGCATAAATCTATACGGATGAAGCCGAGGCGAATGACACAGGCTCATGAAGGTCATCCAGATCATGGCTGTGACCGGTGCTTCGTCATCATTGGCTGGACATATCACGTGGGCGTAGGCCGTACTTGAGAGCTGAAGTATGCGCACATGTACCTCGGCTCTCACACGTATGTGCATTTCTCAAATATTCCGTAGCTACGCTGCCCATGGTTAGCTTTATTTCATTTCGTTGGAGCCGAATTTGTGTTTCAAATTGGTGAGATTTCTCATAACAATGCGTATACGTCAAAAGATGATGGTGATGATGATGATGATAGAGAAAAATAAGCTGGCGAGATTAACTACTTACTGGGAATTTCTTTTGCTCGAATGCTTCGTTCTCGAATGCATACTGACAGAGATTTGGCGCTTGTATACCGCTGCAAATTAAAATATACCTGTTCTTTGCTAACGTTTGCTGTACATTTGTATTTCCACTCTGGCTACGCATGCAAATCGTTCGATTTGGCAACTATTCGCTTCGTATTCGCTTCGGCCCTGTAACTACGCTTTTAAAGGTACTGTAAAGGAGCAGAGGCCGAATTTCATTTATAGCGTGGCTATTCGATAGTCCAAGCCATCAGTACAAAAACGGCGCAAATTTCATTGCAATCGGTGGAGCAGTTAATTAGAAAATTAAAACTAAAGATTACGGGTAACACTGTATTAGGTATTCGGAAGGGATTCGTACTCTCAGCCGCGTCCGGCGGCGACCACGTTGCATGCGTATAACACTGGGCCCGACAGCCGAACAGCGCTGCGTTTCTTTTTCATTTTATTTCGGAAAAAACACACTAAGCAGGGGTCTCTGCACTCCTATGAAAATATGATACGAAATAATATAGCCACCAAAAGAACAAAACGCGACAAAATAGGGCTGCATATACAATACATATTCGACAGTGTTGCCCGCTGCACAGGGGGTTGTTGGACACCAGGCGTCGCGCCGCTGCACTACGCCGGATTTTTCATGATAAATCAAAAATATTTAGGGGGTTGTCGGTCGTATGGTTCCGCATATGTGATTTACAAGCAACAAAATCTCAAGCCACGTCGCCAGCGTACCCTGCTTGTCTACTGCTTTACAGTATTTTTAACTAGGTACTCTTTATTGTAACTTTTAGCGACGTGTAACCTGTATATAGACATAGGTTTCAATATATTGTAGAGGTTACACGCCTGGTATCTCTATTTAGAGGTTGAAAACGACTTGTAACCTGACACTGTTAGGAGTACTAGAAGTTACTACTGAGTTCAAAGTCAAATCCAGTCAAATCAAGTCAAATCCAATCATCGTAACTTATAGATGTGCCCTCTATATGGACGTTGTAATTTCTAAACGAATTCCGCGCTCGCGTCTCGCTCGTGTATAGTATATAAAAGTATATAATAAGTATATAACATAGTATATAAAAGGTCCACTCAAAAGTTATGTTCTAGCCGCATATAATGTATATACGAGGAGTTCAATACCAGAGTTTCGGATCAGTGTTATTGTATTCCTGCGGATCGGGTTCCGAATTATAAAGAAAGCACAAGATTGAAGGAATGGAACTTTATCAGGGTATTTGTACCATATGTTCCGTACACAGTTGCTATACGCTTTTGTTTAACAGTCTACCAACACTGATTGCAGTGTCTGTCTGTGTGTAATACCCCCGCGTCTGTTCAACGAGGTTCAACGGAGCACGACCTACTACTATATACTAGAGACCCGTACATCCGCAAAGCTCCCAGCGCTGAGGTAGTAGTTCTGGCAATCGCCGCTTGGCTATGGGATTTGGCGCTAGTTCGCACTATTCGTTACCACGTGACTTGCCGAAACCGCGGCAATGCATGGTGGGCCGAGTTGACGACGAAGCAGTGAGAGAGAGAAAATAGCGCGTGCTTAGCAACAGCTTGGTAGCACGAAAGACGGTGGCGAGGGCGACAGCAACATTCCATCTCCCCAATAATGCTATGTGGCGCTTGCAGTGGTCACTACTGTAACTATCCCATGACCCGGCTGCCCCATAGGCGATTGCCAGTTGACCAGGTCTCTAATATAGAGTAGGTCGTTCAACAGAGTGTGTTACGTCCCTTATCTGCTTAATCCATTGCAATCCTTGTGTTTTACTTCTCCATGTGCCATGATTTACCACAGTCGCGTCCCTGACATGTCATCCTGGGATATCGGAAAGGAATAGGAACGTTTTTGGCGTACTGAGAAGGCAGTTGCAACAACGTGAGGGTTGTAAAAGGCATACACCTCGTTGAAAATAAATGTCGTTCATACCACAGTTGAAGTGTTTGTACGTCCTCGTGCTCCTGCCTGTGCTGTAGTGCCAGGCTTGCCAATTAAATAATAAAAATTTTCCAATTGAAATTATTTCTTTTTCATTTGTTGTGCATGTGAATCTGTGCATGTAGTGATCACTCGTTTTTCGCCACTGGATAGCTGTAAATGAATTACGTATGCTATAGCTATATGTTGCAAAAGACAGTTTGCGTTCTGCAGTGATGAGAGCTGATTTTCAGCACCATTTGTTGTGTAACGTCTGTATAAAGAGGCGGGCGTCTTAAAGGCATCCATGCCTGGGGGCCAAACTGTCACTTTCACGTCTGTGTGGCCGGTAGGAGACAGTAGCCTCTATTTATAGGTGATATGTGTAATGTTCACAGAGGGTATTGCCCATAGGTTACAGGGTAACAAGTTTGTAATTTTGACCCTTTACTAGACGGTACTAGACTTAGAGTGTATTCGCTTCGTTTGTCAAACCACAATTCGCACGGGACTACCAGATAGGCCTCCTCCCATTTTGAACAGAGCAGGACACATAATGAACATAGGAACATGTTACGTGGTGAAGCTCTGTTTTCCGGGCACCTGCTGTGGCGAGCAGTTCCATCACCATCACCACCTCTGTTTCAACAGTCCACACAGCCTGAGCAGTGAAGGCCAAGCGCCCAAAACCGGCACAGGATTAAACGGAACTCTTATCACCTTTCTACATAGAAATTGGCTTGGTTGAGCGACAGCGGGCTAATTTGCGTGAGGGCGTCTGATGAACGGCAAGTGAAAACATAATTGACAGCACCATCGGTGGCGGACGTTCGAACGTGAGTCACATCCCAGCCTCGACTCGAACTCTGAATCAATCGCATTGCATTCCATGGAGGGACCCTGAGGAGGACGGAAAAGCGACATGGCGGAGAGTACACAGCATTGGGTCGCTTGTGAAAGCACCAACGGCATGCTAAAGACGTTGACGTTAAATGCGTTGGGTTCGTCTCCTTTCACTCGCTTTTGGCGTCTGAGGTTTTCCCTGGACTTTACCGGCTGGCTTTCGCGTTGGATGTCGGCACAGGACGAATACTAAATTACTAACCACCCCTGTCTCCCTTTCGTTCCTCGACTGTGTTCATGTATCTGTACCTGCTCACAGCATTAATTGGTTCGCGGCGGTAACGCGGAATAAAAACAAAACAAAGGAGGAGGTTGGGGCTGAATTCGAGTGCGTACCAGACATGCAGACCGGAGGTCGAGGCAGTAGAACGCAACATACAATGGGTATGATTTCGGATCCTCTTTTCACTCTGTGTCTTTCATCGTTCCTATATAGATACGTATACCCGTTTTGATCTACATCCGGCTTAACAGGATTACCGCAGATTACCACAGATGACTCAAGCTGACCCGGGTAGTTTGTGTTGTGTCGTTCCTCTTGTGTTCTCACGCTCTGGCGTTTTTATTAAGGAGTCTTTTGTGTAAGAAGCATACGAAGAATTCAATGCGGGGTGTTTTTTCAGTGACGTTGAATATCTGAAAGAAGAACAAGCCGTCCCTCAACCTGAGATGTGCGACTAATGAATGGCTGACTGATGGAAAGCAACAAGGATGTGTCCTGGAGCTCATAACCATCCAATCGAGTCACGAGTGTTGCAGTTACGTCGTGGCGCATACGTTCTTATCAACGCTTCAAGCCTCGGCCAGATATACACAAGAACACGTTTCCACCTTCTACACATCCGCTGTATTTTTCATCCGAGGGGCAACGCTCTTATCAGCGGGCTTGCACCGTGCATATTATTGTATTCATGTCAGATTCTTTGTGTGTGTGTTTGGGAGGTGGAAATTGTTGACAAATTTCTTCTCTAGATTACATGTATCTACTCCCATTTACTTATCCCCGTCACACTGACAGTCACGCAGACGAGCACAGTTGAGAAAAACCTGTTTCTGCGGTTCAGGTAGCGCGAGTGAGCAGCAACGTCAGCGCTCCGAAATATGCAACGTAGTTGGCACACGACGGCTGCACTTTCAAATACATGGTCTTGAGGTGTTCGCACTTGGCGAGATGCACCGCTTTTTCTGCGGATTTCCTACAGGTTTTGTAGCTTTCTTTGGCGCCATGCCGCTTGAAACACCACGCAAAACCCACTAATGAAACTACCTACTGTTTGGATCCCTGGCCACTTGGGCCCCAAAATGGCGCTGTGCAAACTTCGCTGCAACAGCCCTATGGGAGGCATCTCTAGAGGAGCTGGTGTCCCTCTACATGAGTCCTGACCGGGGATGATGGAATGTCCCAGCGGGCATACGCGTGTGGCCTCACGCTAAGACGGTGCCGGTAGAACTAGCTGTCGGTGCAGTGGCGCACGCCAGCAGAGGCACGTCTTATTCGTCGTCCACTAGCCGCCACATCACTCCCCCCCTCAGACGCTGAGCTGCGCTTGCGGTTGAGTGGTTGAGGTTCGCGTCAATACTAAGACGGGAGGAATGACACTTGCGCGTGGATAAGGGACAGCTTGGCATACGGCTCGAGTTCGTGACAGCGGGCGCGGTAGGATAGCGGGCATGGACGTTCGTTGGCGATGTAGTGCGCTGTGCGTCGCGCTGCTGCTCCAGTCGTCACCTCGCGTCGTGTCAGGTGGTAGCAGGACGATGGGGGCAACGTGTGGCATTTCTGCGAGCGTCTTCCGGAAAGCGTTGCCGAGCTGACGCACGTGCGGCGTCAGGGCGTAAGGACAGTGACGTACCGAGACCGATAGTGGAGCGTGTTGCTCATTGAACAGTCGATGGTGATGCCCGGGGGTGCCATCGCGAAGTACATGGAGGCCTGGAGAAGAGTGCAGGACCACGGCGTACCGTGACCGGTACGGGGCGTTGAAGCCGAAGGGTGCCGGGTAAGAAGAAACCAGCGTAGCCTCCTATTACGAGCCCCGGTGGAAAGACGTGCTCGGTGACTCACGATAGGCGGGCCCTAGCATCATCGTCTGCTGTCTTGAACATGTGTGCGGATGTTGCTGCCCGATGATAGTGGTCGTTGCGAAATTTGGGATCGTAGAAAGCCGAATTGTACACCGGACTGAGGTGTTCGTTGCCCGGGTCACCAAATGTAGAGGAGATGGTGTACCTCTATGCATGAGTCCTGACCGGCGATGATAGAATGTCCCAGCGGGCAGATGTGCGTCGCCTCACGCTAAGACGGTGCAGGTAGAACTGGCTGGCAGGCGCAGTGGCGCGCGCCAGCAGAGGCACGTCTTCATCGTCGTCCAGTGGCCGCCACACATCTATGCCAAATGAGACAGTACAGTATAGTGATAGCACGTGACTAACCTATGTCTCTAATGTGCTCCTACACACATACAAATACTTCGTTGTTTGCGCCTACATTTGTTTCATTATTACAACTATTTCATTATTAGCAACAGCTTTCTGTGGCTTACACCAAGGTGTACCCACAAACAAACAACCTCAACACTGTTTATGCTTATTTGCACAGTGAGAATGCCGAAAAAAACCTTACGAGGAACAGAGAATGCTCGCGGTGAGACTCTTGTCCTCGTCTCTTTCAAAATAATACTACTTTTGTACAACATGCCTATTTCACAATGACCCACAGATCTGGACACTCGTGTTGAATTCCAATGGCAGAGTCGGAGCAAGTGGCACACTCCGCAGTGGAGCGGCTTGATCTGGCATAGAGCATGTGATCCGAATCTGCGACTGGAACACTTGCGCCCAACTTGGAGTTTAGCCCTGGCCAATCTTCCTTGGTGGATGGCGGCCAGAGACGGAGGAAGAAGAAGAAGATTGTACTCATGTCCCCATACAACGCCATGTTTAGCAACATCAAGGTTCTCCTAATCTCCTAACGTTGCCCTGGTGATGTCTGGCTTATTGCTTTCTTCAAGAAACAAAATTGCTAACGTACGACGCGAAATACTAGTCACGGCGAAGACACGTCGGGAAGCGGCTATGTTGCCGAAGCAGAGACAGGAAATAGGAAGCACGAGCGACAATTGACACGCCACGTAGAGTTCCGGTTGAATCTGCCTATTTTGGCGGAGCAGTCTGGGTTGCTCCCTGGAGCGACCTTGGCTCGAATGCCGCTCCGAAGGTCCCATTGGAAGACTCCAGAACTGTTCCCAATCTGCCAATCGAACAGACTTGCTCTCGGCGGAGCAACAAAACTTGCTCTGGAAACGCTCTGAATCTGCCATTGGAATTCAACATCGCATAAAATGAGGTGTTAATGATTGTTTGTTGAAGATTGCACTCCCTCATGTAGCAACTAGTGCCGCAAATGTGAACAAGGCACGCGTAAACAGCACCCATCCCCAAGGCTGGCGTAAACAGTTGTAGCTATTTTACACACGAGGAATAAGTAAAAAGCAAAGGAGCGAAAATGGCTGACGACAAATCACGCGCCGGAAGCGGCGAGGAAGCGACGCTGGCAGGAGCATCAACAGCGCAGAGTTGCGTCAACCTCGCGCAGTGCGAGATGTTGCGGAAGATCTATGGACGACACCCTGTTTACAAACATGTTACATCACGAGACGACCTGTTCGAGGATATATTTTGCTGCGGTAGGCAAGAAGCGGAAAAAAAAACGCGTCAGCTGATAGGTCGAAAAGGCTGGTAAGGTTCATAGGTGCCCACCAGCATGCTTTGCGCGGCGGCGAAACGTGATCGATGACGTAGGGACGCAGGTCGTCTGTTCGCTGTGAGATCGACCTATAGGGGGCGACAGCGTCACCTTTCTAGTGTGCATAACACCTGGGAAGATGGGATCACTAATTTTTGTGACTCATCTAATCAGTCAACAATACAACACGTGGGCCGATGTTCGGTGTTGTTGGTTCTTTTCCGTAATCTTAGTATATATTCACCGGAAGATCACTGGTACGCTACTATTCGGTTCCCTAAATGCTCCACCTACAGCAGTAAACGCTGAATAAACGGGTAAAAGCAGACGACGCGTCCACACAATGGTAGTTCATGGTTTCTCTGCAGAACGCCGATACTGTTCGGTCTCGGAGCGAGTAGGGATACGAAAAAGAAGTAAAGGAAAGACTAGAGTCACTAAATAAGCTACGCTTCAGAGTATCGACACTGAGCCGCCATGTTGTTTCGGATGACCTCCAGCGCCATCCATGTAGCGCTCTTCGAAGTGTTGTCTTCTTCCACTGCTGAACTTCACCTTCTTCTATTTCTACTGCCAAAACAGAGGTGGGGCTGGAGGTCACCCGAAACAACATGGCGGCTCAGTGTCGATACTCTGAAGCGTAGCTTATTTAGTGACTCTAGGAAAGACATGTCTTCACAAAGCGGTGTCCATGCGTGCCTCGCTTGCAGCGCTGCTACTGCTGACAGAAAAGAAACACAAGTTAAGGAACAAAATATCGCCTTTTTGTAAACATATAGCGCCGTTAGTAGCGCAAGTAATCGTCATCGCAGCGCAAAACCTTTCTCTTTATTTTTTTTTTCGTTGTTGTTAATGTTTCTGCCCAGACACACTGACGCGGATTCTCGCCGGCCGCGAGGACGACCCAAACCAGTTTTGGGACCATGTTAGAGAGTTTCAATACATCGTACGCTATCGGCTTTCCGTATGTAAGGGATAGCGTTGGTGGTTCCGCGCACTGTGCGAAGCTCTCCTTCTGTTATGGGCGTGCGTAGAACCACCAACGCTATCCTTTACGTACGCAAAGGCGATAGCGTACAGTACACTAAAACTCTCTATTATTTTTCCCGAAAAATAGCGTGCGCACCCAAAACTCAAGGCGCGATCTTTTGCTCTGGCAGTGGCGACGACGCTATTTCTTTGGGACCTGTAGTTAGTTGTTAGTTTGTAATCAGAATGATTCTGTTCGAAAGAGCATCGCTGCAACAAATGGCTATAGAATAACGTTGCATCATCAATCTTCATCGAGGTTCAGCTGTGAAGGGACATTCGTTGTTGCTTGAAACATGTTTCTTTCTGTTTCTGGATAGAGAAGTACCTCTATACGAGCGCATTTCACATCTTTTCTTGTTTGTTGACAAGTGTGCTTGTAACACGTTTATGTATTCCTTGAGTGCCTTCAGATGCGACCTGCAAAACAAACGAACACTTGATCTCGGGGAGTTCAAGCAAAGACAAACACTAAACGACGCTGGAAGGATATCCCTGCTTTTTGAGTGAAGAAGAGCTACAACAAAGTTTGTTTGTTAGACCTCTTGTCTAAACATAAACATATCCCCCCCCCCTCCTTGTCTTCATCCCAAACTCAGGGATATGCTGCCTGTGTCCAGCTTACACAAGCTCGCTTGCATACGAGGGGAAAATGCCCTCACGATGTTTGCACTCACCTCCATTTTCATCGCAGTTTTTTTTCCTCGCCTCAGTTTTTTTTGGGAATATTTTCTTCGCCTCACCTCAATTTGGGGGGATTTTTCCTCTCCTCACCTCACCATAATCCTGAAAAAGTTTCCTCACCTCACCTCAGCCCCATTTTAAAACTATTTCCCTACCTCAGCTCACCTCAATTTTTTCTGAAAAATATTCCTCACCTCACCTCATTTTGGGGGGAAAATTTCACCTCACCTCATTTTCGGGGGAATATTTCCTCACCTCAGCTCACCACTTTTCTCAAAAATTGTCCTCCCCTCCCCTCAACCTTCGTTCTAAAGTGCAAGATGACAATAAAAATATAGCACACCGGGTTAACACAACAGAATAACACGTTTACTTAGACGTTTCGTCTTTCATGCGGCTGCCTTCCGGAACTTTACACTGGCTTACTTAAATAGCCCATGTTTGTTGTTCCTCATTCTGTTCCTTACTGATGATGTCTTCTGCATGGAGGACGAAACGTCTAAGTAAACCTGTTATTCTGTTGTGTAATGCCGGTGTGCTATATTTCTATCATGACGAATCCTGTCTTTTGGAACATCTTTGCGTGTAAGATGATGATGATGACGCTGATGGTAGAAGAAAATAAAAGGAAGTGTAGAAGGTGTAAGAATTTTGTAATGTCCTAGGCTTTTTGACGAAAGAACTTCGCAATCACGGCCACCCGGTGCAGTACTGCGTACACGCGGGGTGGTCCGGTATAATTGAATTTGAAAGGAAAACAAGAATGGTGACCGTGTTGTTCGAGAAGTACTAATGTCTCGTCTACTCGGGTTACCTTTGTCTAACTGAATTATCAATGTGTAAGATTGAGAACCCTGGAAAGCAAATTTCGGGGTAAGTAATAGTCGGCCTACGATACGTCTCCAGAATACGTCTCACGTGGGAGCTGCAACAACAGCAGCAGCGTTGATTCGCATGTGTTCCTCAACACACACAGACATAAAGAGACGACCATGAGATGGGGCTGATGGCGGCCAGCAGGCTGGACGATGCCCCAGTACCATTTCTAGATAGTGAGAGATAATGATGGAGATGAGGGTTCAGGTGGTCAAAGCAGGGTGGAGAGACCTGTATATGACAGGAAATCCCGAAGGTGACGGAGACCTTGGTGCATTGCATATATACAGCTTGTCCCACGTGACATGCGCCAAGCTTTAAAAAAAATTAATAAGAACAAAGCTTTCTTCGTGGATGAAACCAAGTGCATGTTGTTAATAGAGTCGCCGAAGCTGATAGCCAGTATTTTTTGTTTGTGCTAACTAACTAATTAAAATTAATGAACTATATTTTTAATTAGTGACGTAAGAGCAAAAGTTTCAATGAACAGATTGTACAGCAAGTTGAGATATTTTCGAAAATTCTGTGGCGATTTAGCGGTAAATGCGAGTGAAATGCGTTTGCATTAAGCGCCTTTTCCGATCTGTACTTGACTTCCGGGTATCCACTTCCGGTCGAAACTTCACTTCCGGTTGTCCACTTCCTGTCGATACTTGACTTCCGGGTATCCACTTCCGGTCTAAACTTCACTTCCGGTTGTCCATTTTCCGTCTATACTTGACTTCCGTTTATCCACTTCCGGTCTAAACTCCACTTCCGGTTGTCCACTTCCCGTCTATACTTGAATTCCGTTTATCCACTTCCCGTCTATACTTGACTTCCGGGTATCCACTTCCGGTCCAACTCGACTTCCCGTTCTGCACTTCCGGTCTAGCCTGCAGTTGAAGTATGCGACTGGGCATTGTGTGGCTATTGCTGTGTTTGTCCTTCTATGTTTAATTGCCTCATCCGCTACAACGTTCAAGGTTAACCTCTCCCACATTGCCAGTGTCTCCCACCGTGACCGAATCCGAGATCTCGAGCTCAGCAAGCCAGCCCGCTACCGACTGAGCTAACAATGCCGGCTCTCTGTCTCTCTCTCTCTCTCATACCTGTGCTCACACCACATCTATATAGGCTACTTTGCAGAATAGATACATAGTGCTGCAGTATGTATGCCGGCACGATGTAGACCGAGCGATGTGGCCTCGTAGTGAGTCCCCAGGGGGCGTTATACAGAGGTAACGAGATTTCGCTGTATCTTTCATGGAGCGCTTTCTCGTCTGCTTTACTGCGATCGAAGGCCGGGGATCCTGCTTGGGATCCTGGGGATATGTGCTTTGCGCGGGACACACGTGGCCGCACATGAGGATCTGAACAGCACGTGAATGCTATTGGACCCTCACTATAGGGGCGCCACTGTGCCGCCTCCTGGTGGGGATTCTCGTTTCGGTTTTGTTTCTGTTACTTACAGTAGAAACTGTCATATTGGAATGAAAACGCAACTTACTTGAACCACATGTGTCGTTTTCGTCATGCATTAGAGTTAAGTTCCTCCTCGGGGTGGGCCTAGCGATGATGAGACATTCGGCGACCCAAATCCCGGATTGTGCCGGCACCTTGCTTGAAGAACGGACTCGCAGGCGACGTCAACAGACAAACAACTATTTACATTTATTTACAACATATGATGGCACGTCGACAACCGACAATCAACCTCAATGATCAAGAAGCGTCGCCTTTTAACGAAAGGCCACACCACCTTCACCAATCAGAGAATTAGAAACTGACGTCAAGGTTTACACGTGAACATGAGCTGATACAGAAAACTCTCACTTTCAAACGTAGCTTTCTCCGAAGTGGGTAACAAAAGCTTACTGGTCCGGCTGACCCGCTTTCCACGACTCCCAGCCGGCGTTCCGAGGGTCTGAAAGGGACGCTGGCTCTGGACGACCTTGCAAGCACCATAATCCCTATTGAGGGATCCAAAAGCGTATGCCATTCTACTAACGTGTCCTTCGCGTGGGCAGCCAACTAATACACATTGAAAGTTCAGTTAGAAAGTTGAAAATTATATGCTTGCTCGGCTACGTGCCTAACAATTACCAAGAAATATCAACGCTGGACAGCCTGTTACACGTGCTATGCCTTCATACGCAATGCAATGTGGGAATACTGCTCGGGAATATCCTCACGATACGGTTCGTTCAGTGAACACCAGGGGGCGACCCCCAAAGTTCACGGTGCCAATATACCGAGCAGATATACCGTCTTATCCAAAAATGTCAATCCAAGCAAGAACACTGTTGCGCACACGATGTATACTACCCGAGGTGCATCGGTGATAAGGCGGGCTATGTAGAAATGCACGTATGTCCACATAAAAATGTGCAGTGTTCCGATCTATAAAAGTTTACCCGTGCTCAGCAACTACTGAACTTCTTTTTGTGACTATGGCAGCTACAGCAGACGTGGCTCGGATTTTTCCGGTTCATTTTTGAGAACAAGTTGGGTCTGCGGTATATTCGGTAACTGACAAATTACGTTATGTGGCCATGCCCAATTAATTGTGTACGTGTCATTTCCTCATACTGTTAAATGCCTATAAAATTTTTCAGAAAAGGTTTTATTCACAACGATTACTTAGGTGTCATAGATGAAAACCAATCGCCGCCTATTTACACGAGGGTTGCATGCCTATGTCTTCAAAACGACCTTTCTCCTTCTATTTCTTTCCTTTTTACGGTGCACGTGAATGAATCGATGGTTTCATAATTAAAGCCCTCCGCTGCGACGACCCCTCAAAGTTCCAAGAACAGACATTCATTTCTACCATAGAGGAACAACCCCTACTTAAATCACCTCCGCTCTTCAAGATACCTAATCGGAGGCGGCAGACAGAAAAGCAAGTCCGATCTGATCTAAATTTCCAGGGCTCTCCCTTCCCTTTCATAACTTTTTATAAGGTTGATCTGCTAATGAAACTTGGTGCCTCGTATCAGAACGAGGAAGCGAGAGACATTTCATTCTTTCTCTTCTTCTTCTTCACCCTTCTTTCCCTCGGATGTGGGCGTTGACTGTTCCCAGGGAAAGATTTATATCATCTGTCTCGCGAGGTCAAAGACAAGACGCATGGTAAAAGCGAAATGCTTCTTCTTCTTCTATAGATCATTGTAGAAGGCAACCAACTGGATGCGGCAAGTCTCCTCTCCAATGGCGTGACCAGGGGGGCTGCAGGGGGTGCCGTCCTCACAGGGTGACGCGACGGAAGGGGGTGACGCCGCCGCACCAGTAGCGCCATTTACTCTCTGTACGCAGTGACGTCAAAAACAACTTTAGTAGCCGAGCAGCCCTCTGCGAGCTCGCGATTTTTTTTTTTTTTTTTTTTTTTTCTGCGTGTGGTGTAATATCGTTATTTATTGTTCGGACGTTCCTGTGGTCTTGAGCCTGGCGACGTGACGGCATGCTGCTTGGGCGCAAGTGCAAGGAAGCGCACGGCGTCACCGTGCGAACTTTGTGGCGAACCGTATACCGGTATGCGCCTTTGAGCCGAGACAACACAACCGCTGATGGGATTCGAGCCCTGACACCTCCCGGTCTCGATATGGAAGCTGGTTATCCCTGCCTATGAGCCAGTGCACTTGTTTCTCTTTCTCTCTTTCCGCGCAACAACCGTCCAGTAGTATACCTCACCATGCAGGGTATTCTGTGTTTTGGTCTTCTCAATTTAACATGCGCTGCAAATAATTTTTACGCGTTTAGCCGAACGTGATGTCCTCAAGTGTATCGCGCATGTAAAACTATCCCAACGATATTAGATTGATTGACTGGTAAAAGAAAGAAATAGAGATGTTAGTTCCAAACTTCTCAGGGCTGGCTACCCCAGGACGCGTTAGTAAAGCCGCATTATATATGAAACAAATGAAGGGAAAGGGAATGATATTAGAACTCATACCTTTTGTCGCGTGAACGCGTTAACCTCTTGTCGTGTTGTGAGCGTTGTTAACTATGTATTCGAACTGATGAAGTCCAGGCTCTACAAGCAAACTCGCTTTTATTTCATTTCATTTTTTACTACGTTAAATGATCCCCGTGGGGAGTATTGCACAACGAAGTGGGCTTGACTGTAGAGAGGGAGAAAAGGTAAAAATATAGCATACAATAATAAGTGATGGAAAAACAAAAAACAGCAACGCTAAACATACAATACTGACTACTAAACTGAACTACTGATAAACTAACAGATGGTATTAAATAATGCACCAAACATTGTGCCTTTTTTTTTTCTGAAGTGAAGTTCTCCAGAATGCTTCATTTCTTGCATTCATCGTGTTTCTGTGCTATCTGACTAAAACACTTAAGGAAGGTAAGAACCCCTATCTCCACCGTGGCTAACCTTTCCGTTCTCTTTTCTTCTCTTTCTTCGCATTAAAAAAATCCTCCCCCCCCCTATCTCCAGGTATTTAGTTACAGGTGTAATAGGTGTAATATTCTTCTTCTACGTTTCGTAATTCTATTTACAACTTATTGCGATACTTCTCCTTCATAACTGTGCAGCGTTAATACAAAACGCACTTTTTCTTGGATACGGCGAGGATAGACGTACAGCCTTCCAGGTACCTCTATCCATTGTTACGTCATCTGAAGAATTGTAGCACCCAATCAGACGCCAACGAGGAAGTAAACATAACGTTTCGCTCTATATACACTGTTAAAATAGAACTTCACCACATCGCATGCTTCTAGCCAACCACCATTCCAGCAAATAAGCACACAGAATTATATCATTCGGAATGATGGTTGGCTGCGAACGTGCTATGTGGTGAAGTTCTGTTTTAGCAGTGTAGAGCAGAACGTTACACTCTTAAAAATGAACTTCACCACATAGCACGCTCCTAGCCAACCATCACCCCGAGTGACATCGTTCTCTCCCCTGATTTGTTGAAAACGGGAGGCGTATGCCTTTTTGTGACACTTATGTAGAAATGTTTATTGTCACAAAAAGGCGGACGCCTCCCGTTTTCAACAAATCAGGGGATAGAACGATGTCACTCGGGATGATGGTTGGCTAGGAGCGTGCTATGTGGTGAAGTTCATTTTTAAGTGGTTAGCGTGCGAGCCATGTCACGTCGAGACTGGGAGGTACCCGGGTTCGAATTCCGGTGCCGGCTGTGGTGTCTGGGATAGCCCCTTTAAGAGGCCTTATACAACACGAAGCCACTTTTGCATTCAAATCCCCCTTGCTGCATAAAAACAAAAAAAAAAAAACAAAGAAGAAAGGAAAAAAAAAAACGTGAAAGCGAGCAGTTACACGAGCAGTCACACGAGCAGTCATTAGAGAGTTTTAGGTCATTAGAGAGTCGTAAACCCTCTTCGATTCAGGCTTCACGTCGCTGTCTGAGTGCCTGTCAATCAGAAAGGACAGCCTGCGAGGAGCCGGAGTGTCTGGCACGCTTTACGGGCCAACGACTCCGTAAACCTGAAAGGAAGCCCTTTTCTGAGTCCGTCTCGTGCAGTCGAGACGGCGACTCGGCGAAGCGCGACTATACTGCTTCGGTAAGACCCTCTCGGATTTCACGCATAACGCTTTCACGGTGGACGATGATGTATTTCCCTTTCAAGAAATGATTGAGATTGAGCGAAACGATGGGAACCACGCGCATATAGCAACGGAAGCTGAGGGCACCGCAACACAGTACGGAGCATGCACTCTAAAAACTGAACTTCACCGCATAGCACGCTCTGCGCCAACCATTGCCGCGAATGATAGGGTTATCGCTTGTGATTCGAAGAGACAAGGGGGCGTATGCCTTTTTGTGTCAATTTGGATACATGATAATTGACACAAAAAGGCGTACGCCTCCCTCTCTCGTCGAATCAGAAGCGATAACCCTATCATTTGTGGCAGTGGTTGGCGCAGAGCTTGCTATGCGGTGAAGTTCAGTTTTTAGAGAGTTTTCGGGAACCGGTTGGGCACACCCGGTACACTCTTAAAAATGAACTTCGCCACATAGCACGCTCCTAGCCAACCACCATCCCGAGTGACAACGTTCTCGCCCTAGATTTGTTGAAAACGGGAGGAGGAGCCTATTTTGCGCCATTATGCACGGCACAAAATAGGCTCCTCCTCCCGTTTTCAACAAATCAGGGGCGAGAATGTTGTCATTCGGGATGGTGGTTGGCTAGGAGCGTGCTATGTGGCGAAGTTCATTTTTAAGAGTGTACGATCAGTTGAGAGAGAAGGGAGCGAGTCGTGGGACGAAAGTGGGTTGCTGTACGCTCTGCAAGTGCGTCTCTGCGCATGAGAGGAGGCAGTGAGAGGGAAGAGGGAGGGCGCCGCAGTAGCCAATGGGGCTTCTCGAGTGGAGTAACCGGGAGAGGAGATATGCGCAGAACGCTCGGTTACTTGCAGAGCGTGTTAACGTGGGTAGCATTGCCACTGGATGAGGCCTTTTGTAGCGAAACACGCAATCCGTAATCATTACATGGCAGCCTACTATCTCCAGAAGGATGGCTAGTTAGAAATAATTTATTTTTATAAAACCACAAATAGCTTTATCGCCATTGGCAAGTGGTGGTAGTGGTGGTGGTTATGAAAGGGCTCGCCGTTGTCGGCCTCACAGAGGAGGGCAACGTCACGACCGACGCCCTGGGTGCGTCCTGGGCCGACTTCTAAGGGAACTGCGCCGACCTATGTCTGATAGCCTTTAAGGAGAACCCAGGACAAACCCCATACAGCACAGCCGGCACCGGGATTCGAACCCGGGTGCCTCCCAATATAATTGTCATTATGGCAATAAAGGCACACTGTCTGACCCTACACTGGCGCCACTACAATAATAATGGTAATTATTAAGAACAATAATTCTCACTGAAAGGCGTACTCCTCTCGTTTTCAGCAAATCAGGGAAGAGAACGAGGTTATTCGGGATGATGGTTGGCCAGCAGCGCTTTATTCGGTGAAGTCCCGTCTTAACGGCGTTGAATAAATGCAGACGAACCGGAAGATGAATGCAGACGGCCTAGACTACGAATGCGAAACGACGGCCACAGGTGAACCGAACAATATCTCCGCTTACTCGCAAAGTAGCGTGCATTTCCCCGAAAACTTTTCCGGCACATAAATACGCCCCGCAGGAAAACGAGCTCATGCTCCCTATACTTCTGTAGAGAGGCGAAACGCGTCTATAGGGAAACAAATAGAGATAGGGATTGCGACGTGCTGTTGCAGGAGTCTTACCTCGAGGGGTCTGCAGGAGACACGCCGGGACGGACTAATTCGACTGCGCTGAAACCGATCACGTCTCAATGCAGCGGCACTGATTGTTTCCCGCGCGGAACAAAATTCCTCGTCCGCTGAGGACGAATCTCGGTTCAGCCTCATTGCATCCCTCGTTTCTCGGAGGGCGACGCAGGCGACTGTCGCTTGTGTCTTACATTCTTCCGCGACGCTGGTATGCTCTCGCAAACGGTCTTCGAAGGGGAGAACAAAGTTCTTGCGCAACCGAATTAGGGAACAAACGAAGCGACCTCATATTGAGGAAGACGCGCCTCCCATCTATGTTTTTGTTGCTTCCCCCGCTCTTCTTCTGTGCACACTGTAACAAATCGCAGAAGCGTGAGCAACGCGTGAAACGTAATCGTTCGCGGGGATCCACGTTATGCGGTGCAATGCATCACGCGCGGACGGCATTCCGCGACGCAGGGAAGATTCTGGGGTGCCAACGCAGCTTGGATTCCGAGGCTTTTTTTTTCTTTTTTCTTTTTATCCAGAACACTGCAGTGATGTGGAAGGAAGACGTTTTTTTTTTTTTTTTGCGCGTACTATGTTTCTCGCAGCCCAAGTTCCAAATCATACGAGCTTGTTTTATGCAGCGATATGTTTCATTTCATTTCATTTCATTTATTTAACCCTTAAAGGCCCGAGGGCATTACATAAGGGACATAGGCAAAGCAAAACACAGTAATGCTAATTACAACGTCACAAGTTATAATAATAACAATAACAATAATAATAACAATAACAAATTACAAAAAAAATGACTACGATGATGATGCATCTCATTAGTGTACAGCCTACTTTGCAACTATCAAGGTAACTCTAGTGATAATGAAAACATCTAACAAGTTAGTTCAGTGTTAATCTTTCAGGTGTTCTGTCAGAGACTGTTGAAAGCGTGTGTTATCTTATGTTTGCGGTGTCAAGTGATGATTCTTCCTTGTTTGTGCCGTAACAGGCAGGGTTACTTCCTGACCACCTGAAACGTCCTATATATTCTAGGTTAAGTATAGTGGGCAGTTCTTAATTGAATTTGTCAAGTTTTTCCTGCATGGAAAATGCGAGGGATTGATTGATTGATTTTAAAAGAAAAAAAATGGAGATGCGAGGGGGATCAAGGGTTGCTGCTTGCTTCTCCCTCGCATTTAAAGGAGGTACGAAGTCCTATCTGCATGTATTTAGTTACGGGTTTAAAAGATGTAATGTTGTTCTACGCTTCGTAATTCTATTTACAATTTATTGTTCAGTTCTTCTCCTTCATACCTTGTGCAGCGTTAATACAAAAACGCACTCTCTTTCGTATTCGGGCGAGTAGACGCACCGCCGTCCAGATACCTCCACCCATCGTTACGTCATCTGAAGAATTGTAGCACCCAATCAGACGCCAACGCGGAGGTACACATAACGTTCTGCTTTACCCCCTTCAAGATGATGGTGGTGGTGGTGATGGTGAAAGGGCTTGCCGTTGTCGGCCCTTCAAGATGAACATCACTACATGGCACGCTCCTAGCCAACCATCATCCCGAATGACAACGTTCTCGTCTCTGATTTGTTGAAAACGGGTCGGCGTAGCCCATTTTGTAGCCGTGCATAATAGATACATAATAGGCTCCGCCTCTCGTTATCAACAAATCATGGTCGAGAACGTTGTCATTCGGTTGGTCAGATGGTTGGCTAGGAGCGTGCTATGTGCTAAAGATGCGCACCTATCAAGTTCACCTATACAAAGGTGTCACACACTCTTAAAAATGAGGGGGGGGGGGGGTCGAGGTAGCTTGCCGTTGTTGGCCGCACTCAAGTGGGCATCGTCACGACTATAGTCAAAAAAAAGGAAAAGAAGGTGGGAGAAAGGGGAGTTGAGGACTTCAAAGTGATGTAGAAGCAGGATGACCGGTACTGATGGGACGGAAGCACACTGTAGGTGAGAGGTGCACTAGAGTGGTCTCTCCGCTAGGCCCGTTGCTTGGAGAAAGCGCACGAGGCCGCGAGTTTTTGAAAGTCGTTCCGCACAAGAACCTTCGGGGAAGAGGACGTCCGTCAGTATACCAGGCCTGGCGTGGGGAAGATGGGTTTCCCGCATGGGTGTCCCATCCAGATAGCTCTTAAAAATGAATTTCACCGCACGAAGAACAATAAATTGCAAATATACACTCTTAAAATTAAGGTGGTGGTAATTAAATAGTTAATTGGTGAAAATCAATGAGCGCAAAGGCTCCAGGAGGTCACTACACGATTAAAACAGAACTTCACCGCATAGCACGCTCCTAGCCAACCATCAACTCGAATGATATCGTTATCTGCCCTGATTTGTAGAAAACGGGAGGCGTACGCCTTTTTTGTGACAATTAGGAACAGCATAAGTGTCGCAGAAAAGGCGTACGCCTCCCGTTTCCAACAAATCAGGGCAGATAACGATATGATTCGAGATTATGGTTGGCTAGGAGCGTGTTATGCGGTGAAGTTCATTTTTAAGAGTGTACTTACGAAGCGTAGAAGAACAATATTACACCTATTACACCCGTAACTAAATACCTGCAGACAGGAGTTCTTACCTCCTTTAAGAATGATAATTGACGAAAGGATGAATATGTGACCAGGAAGACCATCTGTACCTTTTCACCAGAGGTACCATCTCGAGCCGTCGTGCACGATTACGTTTACCTTCGTTTACGGTTTTATGACCACTGAAATTAGTGCACCGCGCTCTCCTTTATTCAGGATTGGGGGACTGGGCAACTGATTTCCAAAATGCGATAGTGTTTGTCGGAATTGAGAAAAAAATAATATAATTGACACATAAGTGACATAACTCATTTCGGGCACGAACCTTTTGTTTCCTTTATTCCGTACCGTCTGTGTCGTGCGCACCCATTCGCGACGACGGCTTGGTGAATCATGCGCTGAGAGCGTCCGTGGAAAGACCTTGTCGGCGTTTGCCAGGTGCACTAGAACGGGCTCTTGCTCCGTCGGACATCGATCGCGTAGCGGCTTATCGTAACGTACGCAAAGCTTTAGGGTGCGATTCGCACTGAGACTCTCCATAAATGCGAAACTGAGATCATCACTACTGACATCGTTCTTTCCCCTGGTTTGCTGAAAACGGTGGGCGTACGCCATTTTTGTCGAATTATGCAGTTCATAATTGCCACGAAAGTGGCGTACGCCCCCCCCCCCCCCCATTTTCCTCAAATCATGTGGAGATTGACGATTGATTGACTATTTAAAAGAAAACCAGAGAGAAATTCATGTGGAGAGAACGTTGTCATTCGGCATAATAGCTGGCTAGGTGCGGGCTATGTACAATGTTAAAACGGAACTTCACCACATTGCATGCTCCTACACTCTTAGAAATGAACTTCACCACATAGCACGCTCCTAGCCAACCATTATCCCGAATGACAACGTTCTCGCCCCTGATTTGTTGGAAACGGGAGGAGGAGCCTATTTTGTGCCGTGCATAATGGCACAAAATAGGCTCCTCCTCCCGTTTTCAGCAAATCAGGGGCGAGAACGTTGTCATTCGGGATGATGGTTGGCTAGGAGCGTGCTATGTGGTGAAGTTCATTTCTAAGAGTGTAGTCAACCGTCATTCCGAATGACATCATCCTTTGTCCTTATTTGCTGAAAATAGGAGGAGGTGCCTATCTGACACACGTTATGCTTGTCCCAGATAGGCTTCTCCCCTATCATGACAAATCATGACACAGCATGATATCGTTCGGTATGGTGTTTGACTAAGAACGTGCTATGTGGTGAAATTCTTTTTTTAACAGTGTAGTGATAAGCTCTGTCTTTAGAGGGAGTTAAACGGAGAATTACATCATTCGCACCGTTAATTCGCAGGGGTCGCTTCACACGATGCAACTGGGTTGCCGAACCACGTTGCGCCGTGAGAACGGGTTGCACAACCTGGCTGCAAGAGTTGCAGGACGAATCGCCCCACACTCTTAAAAATGAACTTCACCACATAGCACGCCCCAAGCCAACCATAATCCCGAGTGACATCGTTCTCTCACATGATTTGGGGAAAACGGGAGGCGTACGCCTTTTTGTGACAATTAACATTTCTGCATAAGTGTCACAAAAAGGCGTACGCCTCCCGTTTTCAACAAATCAAGGAAGGGAACGATATCACACGGGATGATGGTTGGCTAGGAGCGTGCTATGTGGTGAAGTTCATTTTTAAGAGTGCACGAGCGATTTTTCTGGGAATCTTAAGGCGCAACTTGTCAATCAGTTGGCTCCTCCTCCTCCGAAGACATGCAATCGCAATGGCTGGCCGTTGCGACGTCACTTCCGAGACGTAAATTCCGCAGCCCAGACAGGAACACGCTATAGAGGCACGGGAGCGGCCCGAGCGGTACACGTGAAACATTTCACATTATGTGTTCAAACTTGTTGAAAACTGGAGGAGGCGCCTTATGTGGGACACATTATGCATGTCTCAGATAGGCGTCTCCTCCTCTTTTAAGATGATATCATTCGGTATGGTGGCTGGCTATAGGAAAGTGCCACGTATGCTCTTAGAAATGAACTTCCCCGCATAGCACGCTCCTAGCCAACCATGATCTCGAATGATATCGTTATCTGCCCTGATTGGCTGAAAACGGGAGGCGTACGCCTTTTCTGTGACAATTATGAACAGCATAAGTGTCACAAAAAAGGCGTACGCCCCCCGGTTTCAACAAATCAGGGCAGGTAACGATACCATTCGAGATTATGTTTGGCGAGGAGCGTGCTATGCGGTGAAGTTCATTTTTAAGAGTGTACGCGTAGTAAAGTTCTGTGGTGTGGTTGGCCGTGTGACGTCGAGACTCCGAGGTACCCGGGTTCGAATCCCGGTGCCGGCTGTGCTGTCTGGGGTTTTTCCTGGGTTTTTTCCTCGGACGCTTTCTGACATATGTCGGCAAAGTTCGCTTAGAAGTCGGCCCAGGACGCATATTCCCCCAGGGCGTCAGTCGCCCTGTGAGGGCGACAACGGCGAGCCCTTTCACCATCACCACCACCACCACCTGTGGTGTGGCCAACAAAGGCGAGCTCACACCTCTTTTAGCAGTGTACACTCTTAAAACAGAGGCGGTGGTGGTGGTGGCTTGCCGTTGTTGGCAAGCCGCTGGCGTTGTTGACTTAAAACAGAACTTCACCGCATTGCACGCTTCTAACCAACCACCATCTCGAATGACATCGTTCTCTCCCCTGATTTGCTGGAAACAGGAGGCGTACACCATTTTTGTGACAATTATGAACTGCATAAGTGACACACACACAAAAAGGCGTACGCCTCCCGTTTTCAACAAATCAGGGGAAAGAACGATGTGATTCGAGATTATGGTTGGGGAGGAGCTGCTATGCGGTGAAGTTCACGTTTAAGTGTGTCGGATGACGAAGGGAAGAGGGAAAAAAACATAAAAGATAGCACCGTCTACGACAAGAAAGCGTTAAATCCAAAACCAAAGTGCGTGACAAGAAAGACAACCAGAAAAGAAGAAGAAAAAATCATAGCAAACAACAATTTTATGTTGATGATGATGATGATTGGAATATCAAATATTGAATAATACATCGTACACTCTTAAAAATGAACTTCACCACATAGCACGCTCCTAGCCAATCATCATCTTGATTGATATCGTTATCTGTTGTCGTTAGGGATATCGTTATTGTCACAGAAAAGGCGTACGCCTCCCGTGTTCAACAAATCAGAGCAGATAACGATATCATTCGAGATGATGGATGGCTAGGAGCGTGCTATGTGGTGAAGTTCATTTTTAAGAGTGTAAGTGCCGAAAATCTCGCACGCACTTTCGAAGCGCGAATGCGATCCAGGGAACATGTGACGGGAAGCAGGGTGCCGAGAAACGGCCAGTTTAATCGAACATGCCAGACGTCTGGTGTAATCCAAGCGCCGGGGCATCGTCTCGGAGCACTGTAGAGCGTAGGTATTCAGACGCAGTTCGAAGCCTATTTCCGGGCGGCGGTAGAAAGGGTTTATACGCCATTGTATACGTCAGCAGAAAGCGCAGGTATGGAAAAACGAAAGAAGAAATCTGTCGGGACCAAATACAGCCCGGAGCGTTTTGGGCGACGCGGTGGTTTTCGATACGCACCGCCGATAAGCCGCGCTATTTTGGGGGGCGGCGAGCAGCCGTTGTGATCAGCCCGCTCACAATGCACTGGAACAGCACAGTGGCGAAATTGGCGCAGCGGAGAATGAAGAGAGAAAAGCGAGTTAATATGTTTTCGATAGCTTCCGCTTTCTGCTACAAACAGATGGTCGTGGTGACGGTGACGAACAGTTTATCAACCCTGCGAACATATTAAAGGAGAAGTTGGCCGTCTAACACGAAACCAGCCATCGTCCCGAATTATGTTGATGAAGGAACGAATAACCGAGAGACACGGGACACGAAGACAATCACGTGAAGACAAGACACGAGACAAGACAAGACACGAACATAAGACAAGACACAAGACAAGACACAAGACAAGACACAAGACAAGACACAAGACAAGACACAAGACGCGAAGACAAGCACTTCGTGTCCCGTGTCTCTCGGTTATTCGTTCGTTCATCATCATGCACCAGTTAGTCTGCGCCCTATCTCTTTTACCGAATTATGTTGTTCGTTCACTCTCATAAATCACCGGTCCAGGGCTCTTACCAATTGAGTTAAGCTAACACCTCTTTCTTATATTTCTTTTTCTTCCGACAAACGATACCCCCTGATGAATTCATCGAAAATGGGAGTCTTACGCCTCTTTGTGACAGCTCACAACAATGTTGGTTATCACAAAGTGGTCTATATCGAGCTGTCCCCTGGAACCAAGAGTGATAAAAGGAACGAATCTGTGAAGCGGTAGGCATTTCGCGTGTTATGTGGTTAATCTCTGCTTTTAAAAGGTAACGTAAAACAAATTGAGGCACAATCGTATAAAGTGATCTCATATCATAGCGTCAGCGCTCAGGACGAAAAGCTCACAATTTTCATCACAATCATCCTCATACAGTTTTTGTGAAATCAAAACTCAATACTTCAGCCAACACTGTGCCGAAAGTAGACACCATCCCCCCCCCCCCTTCGTTAGGGTCGTTCCGATTTGTTGCTGTGTGTTCCGCCTGACGCTATATGAACACGCTGTCGATGGAGGGAAGTGCAGTGGGTGCCAAGCGGACTTCTCAGGAAATCGACATTAGTTCCACCCCCTCCCGTCTTCAAGCGCCTGAAGAAAACCAGCAGGATAAACCTCCCCCGTCAGCACGGCACTCGGTTTCGTAGCGGCCTATGGCAACGACGACGTGCAACCATGGAGGAAGGAATGAGAGGAGGATTATTCCTATTCCACCAACAAGCAAGCTGTAAATGGGTGCCAACGGTGTGACGTCATATGTATAGACTTCCTGTTCCGGTCAGAATTTGCTTGCGGTTGACCCGCATAGAGCGTATACTTTCGGAATGCTTGGAGAGGCGTATTCCTAACGTGCCCATAGTGCCGTGTGCAGAGCATCCCCGTTATCTTTCTCGGGCAACACGACTCTCCCTTAGAAGGCTTCAAGAAAACTCAAACCATCGACTTCTGTTCACGTGTCACTTACCATATACGTTTTTCTTGGCGTTTCCTTGCCTCAATTGCCCCACCACAAGTAGATACCCTGTATACCCAGGTCCTCCGAGGCATAGCCTGTAACACACCCAGTGCATACCCCAGTACATCCAGCAGTTATACACCGACTAGAGGTCACGTAGAGACCGGCCCATCTGGAAGGAAACAAGTGAATACACTGAAAGCGCTCATTGGCTGTTTCGTACTTTACAGTTACGGTTACAAAATACCCAAAAGCTTACGCGTGGGATCACTTTTGAATAAATTATACCCTAGTCAGACGGCATACCTAAGGCCATTAGCGGAATGGCCATTACTTGACCTGTAGTCCAATTATAATTTCGAATGACACGGTTCTCAGCCCTGATTTGTTGAAAACAGGAGGCGTACGCCTTTTTTTTTTTTGCAATTATGAACTGCATAATTGTCACAAAATACGGCGTACGCCTCCTGTTGGACTATGTTGGACTCCTGCTGTTGGACCTTGGTTGGACTATACAGGTGAAGTAGAGGCCGTTCTATTGTAGACGGCTCCTGTTGTCTTGTAGGCCTTAAAGTAGCACAAAAATCTTTTTTTTTCTTCCTGTAAAACCGTTAAGTAGGCCAGTAAGATGCACCATGAGGAGTAATTCACGCCACAGAGTCATAATTATCGCAGGAATTGAATTTAAAGCACGCCGCAAAAAGCGACCGTGATCAACGATGCTATGGAGAGCAGTATCACTCTAAGAAAAAAAAAAGTATGATTTTCTACCCATTTCGGTAGAGCTGCATTGCAGCCACATTGCTACTCCAAACAGTTTTACCTTTTGGGTATAACTGCAGAGTAGAAACAAACTACAGAGTAGAAGCTGTCGTTCTACCAGCTTGGGCAGGAAATTCTACCATTTTCTCTTAGAGCAAACGTGAGAGAGAGGAGAAAGGGACGCCGCCGCTTACACCCTCGTGGGACACTCTTAAAAATGAACTTCACCACATAGCACACTCCTAGCCAACCATAATCCCGAATGACAACGTTCTCGCCCCTGATTTGCTGAAAACTTATGCAGTTCATAATTGTCACAAAAATGGCGTACGCCTGCCGTTTCCAGCAAATCAGAAGAGAGAACGATGTCATTCGAGATGATGGTTGGCTAGGAGCGTGCTATGCGGTGAAATTCATTTTTAAGAGTGCGGAGCTGAGGTTCTATGTTCTGTCTACGTTACCGCGCTCTGTTCAGAGGTGTCGGTTGAATATGTGCCTTATGGCCGTCATTTTCTTCATAAAGTTCGAAGGGCCGACTCATCGAATTGTTCGGTTTGAGCAACGGTGGCGGATACTGAGCATATTACAATGCACTGCACTAGGTATACGTCTGAAAGAGCTATACTCTGAATAGAGCTACACTTGCTCGGCTAGACAGCACAGAGTCTTCAATATAGTGAAGGTGTTGGGACTTTGGGCACCGAACAGGGATGCTGCCTCGGTGGCACTTGCACAATTTCGTCAGAGCTGTGGGATGGACACAACCTGTTAGGATTCTCTCCGCATGATCTTGGGATAATTGTGAATAGTGGACTTCTGAATAGCGAACATGTGCACAGTGAATAGCGAGCTTGCGAGTACAGCACATGAGAAGTATTTCGGTGAGAGGGTGGGGGGGGTGGGGGGGGGAGGTGAGAATTTACAAGTCGGGAGACGAGTTCAATTTCTCCTCTTCTTTTTTTCTTACAAATAAACAAACAGACAGACAGACAGACGGACAAACAAGTCACTGAAAAGGTTAGCCAGCTATAGGATTCGAACCCACATCTTCTGGATTGCCGGTCCAGGGCCGTCCTTAGGCAGCTCGGGCTTGTGTGTTGCGTTGTCCTTTCTTCTGTGTTCCAGCCTCAGAACATCGATTTCCATTATGTGTATGTGAGTTTTTTTTTGTTTTTTTTTTCTGAGAAACAAATTGCACACACACATCAAAACCTTTTGTGCTATCCGGTAAATTGAGGCACACACTTTCATCAGACGTCTTAATCTGATTTTTTTTTTTTTGATGGCCCTCTGTACTACTATAAGCGGATCCAAGTCGAACTATATACAGAGCCCAGTACAGTGAACCCTCGTTATTATGACCATGGTCGTTCCCGGAAATTTTGGTCATAATGCGGAATTGTCATATTAACGGGGGGATTTGCAGGGGTTTCACTGCATTGTTGCCCAGGAGTATGGTCGTAAAGCGCGTATGTCAGATTATCGGGGGTCATATTAACGAGGGTTCACTGTAAATGAAATAAGGGTCCAAATTAAGGGCTCCCATTCATCAGATGGACCCTGCCGTTCTTTTCTTTTTTCCCTCCGGTTGTTCTTCTTTTTTAAATGCCTTTTGGTCATCTTGAGGTTATTGTTTTTATTTGTTTCACCTTTTATGCCTCTTGGTAACCCTGAGGTTGGTTTTTCTACTTTCTTTTTTATTGACGAGTTCTGGAGTAGCCTTCTCCATATTTTTATATCTCAATCAGCCAATCAAATACTAAGGGAGTACTTATGTAACCGTAGCGAATACGAAACGAGTAGTTGTATAACCTGACATAGGCATATGGAATATTACACACGGACATATACGGCATAAATTGGGATGTATACATATCTCGCACTTCTCTATAGATATTTCGGCACCAAATACTTTTTCTTCTAGATTCTTATCTCTCTGCACACCTATATACTCTCGCGGCGTGTTCCGGCTTTCGGATTCCTCAGAATTATTCGAATATATTCAGCTCGGAAAGCACACCGCCTCGATTCCAAGTTCGAATATATAGAATTCCATATTCAACGCCAGATTCGTATCGAATGCACAATAATGAACGTCTGCACGAAATAAGTGGACAAGTCCGAAAAGCTCAAGCCGTGAAAAGTTCAAAGGGAGCTTTTGTTAAGGCAATTGAAGCTTATATTTCCCGAATAATGAAAACAACAACAAAAAATGTGCAGTAGACGTGTAGGTATATACCGTCTACAAGCACGTGCTGTTAGCACCGTTTGAGAGTGTGCGAAGGAAAGACACAAACTCCACGAACGTGACTTGTTCCCCCTTTTTCGGTATAACACCGCATGCGCACGGCTTTGGCGTGTAGGAGAAAAGACTTCTCGCGACTCGGACCCTGATTGCTCAACACCGGTGGTGGGATCAAGTCTCTCCGTTTGCAATGGAGCAACTGCGATAGGGCTTTTTATACATATACTAGTGCTGCTAAATTACCACGATTGAAAATAATGGCCAGGATGTGCATTATAATATCACAGATCAGCATGAGGTCAGGCATATTTTCTGGCTACAACACGCATTAGCCGTGATGAAGCTATTAGGTGAAGCTAGAAGAAGAATGTCTCTCTATCGCGGCAGTCGTAGTTCACATGCGTGCCTCAGCAAAGAGGTTCCATGGGTGTGTATAGAAAAGGCAACAGATATAATACATCACCATCACCAGATTAACATCTTTAATTAATGATTACATTAGATAAAACCGTTCGTTCCATTGACACACATGGCATTTCTCATTTCTTACCCTCCTCTAGCGGGTCCATAAATTGTAATACAGCCCTGAATATTTTCGTTACCAGGTACACTCTTAAAAATGAACTTCACCACATAGCACGCTCCTAGCCAGCCATCACCTCGAATGATACCGTTATCTGCCCTGATTTCTCTAAAACGAGGGGTGTACGCCTTTTTGTGACAATTATGAACAGCATAAGTGTCACAAAAAGGTGTGCGCCTCCCGTTTTCAACAAATCAGGGCAGATCACGATGTCATTCGAGTTGATGGTTGGCTATGAGCGTGCTATGCAGTGAAGTTCATTTTTAAGCGTGTACGTGTGGGCACTGACATGCAATTGCAGCAAACGTGCTGAAAAGCGGATACATCGACGCATCATATTGCCGCTATATGAGATTAGTGTCATTAGTGTATCAGATTGGTGTCATCATCAGATTAATCAGATTAATCATCAATCAGATTAGTCATCAGATTAGTCACGCATGCATCCGATTAGTGACACTAATGTGCTGCGTACCTTGTGACCACAAGAGTCAGCGCGCCATCAGCATGTCTGCCGGCCCGCTTATTGCGAACAGAGGTTCAATTACTCACTTCGGTGTTCGTAAAATCCGAATATTTGCACATACAGCCCTGTTGAAACCAGAACTGCGTTATACACGGCACTGCACTACAAGTGCAGGTGTTCAAGATGATTCCCCAATTCTTTTTAAATTTGAAAATCCGAAAGTGGAACGAGAAAAATACTGAGAAAAGAAACGTCATCAATACCGAATTGAAGTTATTTTATTTGTTTGTTTTTTAAACATTTATCCTCGCTGTTTTTTTGCTACCGTGTAACGGCTTATTCATGTTTCAGGTGATGTCATTGTCCTTGGAATTCTGCGGATGGGGTGGGGCATCAGTAAGTGTTGAGTGGGGGGGGGGATATATTTTTTAACGAAAGGAAACGTATTATTTATATTTAGGGAAATATATTTTTTGACGAAAAAAAAAAAGACGGGGGAAAGGTCAGCCAAACGGGACGTCCGCGTGCTATTCCGCAACAAAAAGAAAATTAACGAAAATGAAGAAACAAGAATGAAATAAATAAAACAGAAAAGAAGAAGAATGAAGTTGGAGAAAGAAGAATAAAATAAATAAAAGAAAGAAAAAGAAAGAATAAAAGAAAAGAATGGAGATGAAGAAAGAATAATAAAATAAAAAAGAAAAGAAAAGAACTAGGAAGTAAAGGATAGACCAACAAAGGGTGAAGGAAGGATGAGATGGATTACAGAAGATGACTTTAAAAGAAAAGCATGAGGTTAATGTGTTGAATGGGATTCCTTAGAAGTCGGCCCAGGATGCACATTCCCCCAGGGCGTCAGTCGTGACGTTGCCCACTTCTGTGAGGCCGACAACGACGAGCCATTTGACCAACACCGGAAGCGATCTATATATATATATATATATATTGTACATATATTGTATACATATATTGTTGTGTGTGTGTATAGGGACTGTGCGACAAACTGATGGCTCCGCGATTCGGCCTCCGGAGAAAGTACCTGGCGTGATAGCCGCCGGGTAGCAGCTTTGTTTACATGTGAAGTGCGGGCGTCTTTTTTTGCCACGCTGGAACTTTTGCATCGCTAACTGTGTCAGCACCTAAAAGAACTCTTCATTAGGGACCAGATGTTTCATTTCTCGTGATTTCTATGCTTCCAATACCACCGAGGGCACTAGACTCGCAGCGAATAGCGTTTGTGACGCGCGTTCGGCCATTGCATGAGCTGTGCACAACATGAGCGAATATATTCTATTTCTTTTGTTCTAGTTTCAATGAAACTGAATGAGGACCTGCAAAATGATCAATGATTTGCAGTTGCCACTTTCGTGACGGTGAAACGCCGCTGGATACAGTATCACCGTCAAATGCACCGACCAAACGGCAACCTATTTCGAGATAATGGTTGAGGTGTTTCATCGCCAGTGCCCAGACCTGATATTGCTCCCGGTAATCTGGTTGACGAGTCTCACAGTGAGAACGGGAGTTCTACGTTGTCCAAAAGGTTTGGTATTTACGCACCGACCATTTCACAGCCGTCGTGCCGCAAGCCTACGGCGGTAGCCGAGGTAAAAACTCATAGAATTTCTTCTTTGAGGATCTCTTTAGCGTTATCTGAAGATACTGGAAAAACTGCAGTACAAGTTCAGACAATAAGTTGTGACCTTACGTGTTTATTTGGGATAAAACGGACGCACGATGTACATTTCAGTGACGAAGGTATGTGTGTGGAAAGGAATACAAGGCTCTGTCAACAACATGATATTACAAATGGCTGGAGTCAGAGAAATACACGTATATAACCTTCGCTAGCAAGCCAGGATTTTGTGAGTCCTCAAATAACCATTCTCTCGACGTATCACTTACAGGTGTTTTGACCAGACAGACGCCAGTGGCTGTTCCTTCCGCGTTGTTGGATACATTATAAATACAGTGGTTGCTTCTGTGCAGTTTGGCTCCATTCTCTTCGTTCGCACCCCAGAAAGGTTCCACATTATTTGCACTTCGAAAATTAGCCCTTCTAATTACGGCGGTCGCCACACAAGCTACGGTTCCACTTGAGGATGCATAGAACGGGTGGCGTGGTATCACGTCGGATACGTCCAAGACAGCCACTGGCGGCGCTGTCGCGACGGAGCAGCGCGCCCCCTTTAGGTGTCGCACGGTCCCTATATATTGTCGGGTTCAGGCGTGTTGGCTCGGTTTGGGTTTAACTCCCCTGAACCAAAATTATCAGCTTGTACCGGTTTAGGTATGTGTGTTCGGGATTGGGTTCGGCTCAAGAGGAAACTCCCCCCCCCCCTAAAAAAGAGGAAGCGGTTAGCAGTCGGGACATTTATAGTGATTGGAACCGTTACTTTTTTGGGTCCTGCTTTAAACAGTTCCGCGGCAGTAATTTTGCTCCATCAAAGCGAGCTTACCCTGGCCGTACACGGTTGTAACAGTGGGAGGTAACAAGACGAGTAATAAACACATTCATTATTTACTTGACATTTTACTGTATTGTACTCTCCTGGTCGTCTGCTGAAAACGAAAAGCGAAGTGCCTTTTGGCAGAACCCAGTCAGGGTCCCCTTTTGCTCCGGAAAAAAAAAAAAGAAGAAAAATGGCGTCACAAAAGTCACAAACTTTTACTCGCATCTGCCATCGTACAAAGAACAAATAAACAATCACAAAAAAATGAAAAAAAAGGTCGGTCGGTCGGTAGTACAACTACTTCACCTCAGAACCGGTTCCCGCACCGGTTACCGTATCAAATTTTTTTCGGTCCAGTACCGGTTCGGTTCAGGACAAGCTCGGTTCGGGTTCGACAGAAAATAACGTGTTTTTCCGGTTTTCGGTTCGGGTCCGGTTCCGGTTCCGATCCCTTCCACTACCACCACCGCGTGGGATACGGTCATGCGCGAAAAAGAAGACAAGGAAAGTTCAAATTCCACGCTGTCGAGAGGATGCCGAGATCCTCGTTTACCGCAGAATGGGGATTCGTAAATCACATAACATTCAGGGCACCGATCTGAGCTCAAACCTGATGAATCATGAAAGACGGCGCATTGTTAATTGAATTACCGCGTTGTTTAGAGTGACGGGAAACTTTAGGGCTTTTTCTTTGGTTACGTGTTTTATGTGTTTAATTAAACCTAATTAACTGCGAGCGACGTAAAAAGACAAAACATAAAACGTCGTCAGGGCCATGAACTGGGTAGGAGCACTAAGATTTAACGACAAGCTTTCGCGCAGAATCTGAACTTCAGCAGGTAAAAAGTAAGCACACAGTGGAATATATCACTGGCAAACAGGAAGGTGTGAATCAGAAAAAAAAAAAAAAAATTAACAAGACATTCATAAAACACAGAAAGGCAAGAGAGCTTACAGTGCTTATGCGTGCTTTTTGTGACTCTTTGTGGAAAGCGTTCGCTGATAGCCTTTACATGTGTGTAAAGAGTGTTTAAAATAAAGTCGCCCACTAAATTCTTGTACCAAAATTTTGTGGCCACGTGCACCGAAATCGCACGTTGGCAAAAAAGTGTGTATTTGGATGCCTCAAAGTGGAGCAAACCACAAACACTCTGTGTCACTAACCTGTTGCTGCAGTGGGCAACGGACAAATATATGCACTCAGTTTTGCAAGCTCTGCGGAAACATACTCAGATGTTTCAGAACCGCGTTCATTGAACGTCACCAGCATTAGAGGGCAGTTACGTTCAATTTTAATCTTCAAAATGACCTCGTGCGTTATTCTGACTGACTAAATACAGCTTAACGCTTTGAAGGCGTGATCTATGCGTTGGGATGAGAAACAGGCCCTAATCATGTCCATTTCAGCATGATCCCATATACGGTTGTATAAGTTGTGGAAACTGGAATACTTCTAGGCGCAGAAATTTAGCGCAGTTCTAATTTTGTTATTTCTTTTTTAACAGATACCTTCGTCAAATATACAGAAGAAGGTAAACCATTGACATCAAAGGTGCCTGTACAGAAACGGAAAAAGCTCATCAAAAAGTATTTGGCAATCTTTCTGAGGGACCTACGTCGCGCCAGTACCTGATTGATTGATTGATTGATTTTAAAAGAAAGAAATGGAGATGGTAGTACCTGAATAAACCGGTATTTTGTAATCACGTGTTGTCATTTTGGCTTAATCACGCATGTTGCACGTCTGCTCAGACTGTTCATGTGCATTCATGTACATGAATACGCTGTATAAGAATGCTCATATGACTCATAGGCTGTATGAGAGTGTTCATATGACTCACAGGCTGTATGAGAGTGCTCATATAGCTCATACATGCTCATATGATTGCTCATACAATAAACACATATATGAGCTCGATGTGATTGCTCATACAGATGGCTCTATGTTGTTGTTTTTTTTCGACAGGGTAGCAACAGGAGAAAAGGTTTTGTCTGTGCTAGTATTGTGCCTGCCATTTATTACACTGCCATTATTGAAGTTGTTGAAAACGGGAGGCGTACGCCTTTTTTGTGACAATTATGAACAGCATAAGTGTCACAAAAAAGGCCTACGCCTCCCGTTTTCAAAAATCAGGGCAAATAACGAGGTCCTTCGAGATGATGGTTGGCTAGGAGCGTGCTATGCGGTGAAGTTCATTTTTAAGAGTGTATGTTTACCTGGGTCAGATACCGTTGATGGTGCTCCGATTGCAACTCCTTCTATAGATGACATTCTCGGATAAACATAAACAAGCCTCCACCACAACTTCCGGTGCCACGAAGACTCCCGCTTCTTCCGCGACTAAGGATGCTCGGAACCAGCCACCATGCAGAATTCTATCTTTCGCTTTCCTCATTTGTTGAAAACGGGAGGAGTACGCTTTTTGTGGTAATCCGAATTGACACAAACTGGCGTATACGACCCTCTCTCTTCTCAAGTCAGAAGCGATAACTGTATCAATCGGCACAGTGGTTGGCGCAAGGCGTGTTTGCTGGGAAACCGGATGTAGTTTTGGCACCAAACCGGAAGCCGTAAAACGACATGTATTTCTTCTACGTCACGCTGTGTAATGTCTGTCAGGCAAATACGTAGGCAAGTCAAAGTCGTCACGTTTAATAATCACAAATAAGACGCAACAAAAACTCCTAATGTTCCAGTCACTCGACATGTGTTAAGCAGCATGGTCATGTTTACCACTATAACTACCAACTGGTCGGTCCTTCTATCAGGCAGTGATGGCCAGTAGTTAACCACATGTACTTAAATTTAGTTAAACTACCCTATTGTAGTTAAAAAGTAGTTATGAACTACTTGTAGAAATATAGTGGCAACTATTAGTTAAACTACTATTTCGAGTAGTTAACTACAGTAGTTAGCTTAGTGCAGGCGCTAACTACTTCCGATTTTGTTGCAAGCTTTACGGCACGATTGTGCTTCCGACTTTTACCTTGAGCTACTTGTTTGATGAGAACGGAGGTGCAGAGCAATTGTGCCGTGCATGTGCACTAAATCTTCACTTTTATCACTGCTGGTCATTGATATTGTCTAGAAGTCCAAGAACACCACAGAATGGGATTGGTGTTGATGGACAACGTTACGTAGTTATAGATGTAGTTAAAATACATTGCAGTAGTTAAATAAGTAGTTTTAACTACCTCCCCTGAAAAGCAGTTGAACTACTAGTTAAACTACTCCATCGCGAAGTAGTTAGTTGTTATAGTTAAACTACTGTAGAAGTAGTTAGTGGCCATCACTGCTATCAGGGTTTAGCGCAGACAGGAAACGGCGCGAATCTTATTTCATTTTCAAATCGCATTCTGAGACAAAGGAAGATTGATTGATTGATTGATTGATTGATTGATTGATTGATTGGCAAAAGAAAAAATGGAGGGTGGAGGAATATGTTTAATGCAAAGTAACAAAAAAGGGAAGCGAAAGGTTAGCAACGGTGTGGAAATGTAGGTGTTAGTCCCAAACCACTCAGGACTGACTACTCCAGGACGCGTTGCTTAGACAAAAGAAGGCATCCTCTCGACAGTGCGGAATTTGAACTCTTATACGTATTCTCTGTTATTTCTTCTCTCTCTCTTCTTTCTCTCTCTTTTCTTTTTTTTTCAGGCGTGACGGAATCTTACCAAGGACTTCTTGACACCCAAACACACAGAGAGCATTTTGAAGTCGAAGACATCACTCGGAATGACAGACTTCTAGAGCCTTGTAGAATGTGACATCGACAACAACCACCAGGTGGTGCCGAGGAAGCAGATCGTGACGTCGGCAGGATGAACTTTAAAACTGGTTACGATCCATCAACCTGTACATTCCCGAGGAAAGCGGAGCTTCCGCCTAAACGTTAACTCGATCTGCGCCGCTTCTCATAACCCTACAACTGTATCGGAAATTGTCTTCTTAGCTTACAATAAACGTCACGGTTGTATTTCAATGCAAGTTTCAGCGAAAGTCTCTCATATTCTCATTTCTAGGTAAGTAGACACTCGGTACACTCTGTATTCTTCTGAAGCAACAACGTCTACAATATTTCCACAATCCATAGTTCACATTGTTTTGTATATCGTAGCGAACGAGATATGTATTATTCCATTTGCTGTTCTTCTCCCTCTTGTTCGTTTCTCGAGAAAATAACGATACAGAGAAACACGGTTAAATCATACTCGCCATCAGAACAGGTAAAAAAAACAAACAAAGAATACATCATGAAATGTGCAACATGAAACTACATGAAAATACGCTTTCGCCAACGCTCGGCCCCACCATTTCGCAACTCAAAAATTTTCCCACAACACACAGCCACCGGTGCGGAGGCACAAACCCAGCCGTCCATCCCACCGGCAGCAGCAGTCGCGCCAAGACGTCACGCATGCGCACTCTCCTCCACGGGGGCGCTGCGGGCGGCACCCCGCCGGCAGTTTGCGCCCGCGCGGGGCTGGCGCCACGTCCGTGCGAAATGGTAGCGTCTCCATGGGTGCTTGGCGCGCGACGGCCGCCTTGAGGCCATGGAACGTAAGCGGTCTTCCCGTCGCGGGCCCCGGGGCGGTCGGGGGGGCCACGGGGGGCAACCCGGGGGACACCCGGAGAATAAGTGCAAATCATGCTGCAGGAAGTTTACGGCGTTTCTCTTCTCGCACGTGGGATTGTGCGCGCTTGTGGTGGGCTACAGCCTGTTGGGGGCGTTCACGTTCCGAGCCCTGGAGGCACCCTACGAAGTGGAAAAGGCCAGCCAGGTGATTGAGATGCGCGAACGGACCGTCGCCAAGCTGTGGGAGATCACGGATCGGCTGAATGTGCTCTACAAGGAGAATTGGACCGCCGCTGTGTCGCACGAGATCCTCGACTTCCAGAGCAGGCTCATCGCGGCTGTCAAAGATGGATACGACGGGAAGGAAATCGGAACGGGGCAGCAGTGGTCCTTCTCGGGAGCTTTCCTCTACTCGCTCACCGTCATCACCACCATAGGTACGTCACCCAAATTTTCTCACCGCATCCTCTGATTGGAGTGACGTGACTGTCGTTGGCGCTATGTACCTTTGGAAATTGGGTTTTGTGGAAGGTATACTTGCTCTCAGTAGCATACGAAGTTCGTCGTCTGCGATGTATGGCCAACTGATAGTTGCTTCGGTGCCCGTCATTATCTTCTCTGTGCTGACTAATGCAAGACTGAACTGCGCTGCGGAAATTCACGGGTGTACTTCGATGCGAAAAGGATTGCCGACGTAGCAAAAGTACCACTGTGGAGAAGCGAGTGATCTCTCGTTTGTTGAGTGAGACATCGAAGATGTTTTATGTCACACTTGAACCTTGGAAATATTTCGCGCTCGCGATATATGTATCTTGAAAAGTTGAAGTTGATGTCGGACGGCTACGTAATTACAGTGAAAGTTGAGATATATGGGAGACAGAAGACAAAAGTAGGGGAAGTAACAAAAAAAGGGTTTAGTAAAACCTAAAAGTTATAAAAGCTAGGGGCGAGGTCTACGTTACGGCGCAAGCTCCGCCTTCGTCAGGACGAAATATATATATATATATATAGATTACCATGTACATAGGACAGCAGTACTAAAAGGCTCTGCCGGCAAACTTTCGTTCAGCAGCACCAACAGACCTTGTCATGCAGCGCGAAAGATTAACACTAAATACTTCCAAGCTTTCCAATTCCAAGAAATTCCAAGCTAAGCAACGCTTGTCTCACAACAACAAAAAACGCTTATCCACTAAAATCTGATAAAACATTGACGTCGATTTTAAGAACAGAGAGAGAGAGAGAGAAAAAAAAAAGAAGTGTAGCAAATGTTTCGAAGTCGGAAGACACTCTGGCTCTAGTATGCTCACTTTTCATACTATTTTTAAGATGCAGAAGTGCATATTCACGGACAGCGGGGGTTTAATTCCTCTTCTAAGTCGACCAGCTTCCACTCATGGATGGCAAGTGATGATTGAAGGCAGCATGAGTTCAGAAACGTATAGTGAGTGTGGAACAGTAGGGGGATCATCTCGTTCCGCGCTGCCAGGCCTGATTTGCCATTCAATCAAGTACGGACTACTTTCTGAGGGGACTGCACAAGCTATCACGAGAAAGCTGATCTAAATGTGCATTCATTGAAATTTCCAACTGCTTTACCATACATTTAAGCATTTCGCTGTTCGACCAATTATTTTGGAGGTGATCATCCAAATTGGATCTTCCGAAAGGAGAGAAAGATGCCACGTATACGGAGCTACATTGAAGTCTGCTGTAGACCGCTTGGACAATAGAACCTTCGATATAGTGAAGGTGCTTGGTGTATGGGAACACAAGAAGAGAGAGATGCGGCGTTATCAGATCTTGTGAATTTCATATTGAGCAGTGATATGGAATCTGTGTTTTAGTACCGCATTCTACGCATGTGTCGTCGAGTTCGTCGTTCCTGTTACTTTCTCGCAATTCATTTCACTTCTAGAGGATGAAGCTACGCATCTGGACGTACGGTTCGGCGACCGTGAGGGGTGATGTTTTGCTATTTTTTTTTCTTTTCATCTTTTCAGTTTTCGTTTTCCTTTCATTTAGGGGACCTTTGTGGGAGTAGCAGAATTCGTCCGGTGACGAATAAAATATATACAATATCTTCCATTCCTTTTTTTTTTTTCTATAATCAAACTCAATGCCACACTCTTAAAAATGAACTTCACCGCATAGCACGCTCCTAGCCAACCATCATCTTGAACGATATCGTTATCTGCCCTGATTTGTTGAAAATGGGGGCGTACGCTTTTTTTGTGACACTTATGCTGTCCATAATTGTCACAAAAAAGGCGTACGCCCCCCGTTTTCAACAAATCAGGGCAGATAACGATATCACTCGAGATGATGACTGGCTAGGAGCATGCTATGCGGTGAAGTTCATTTTTAAGAGTGGACGTGTACGCTTAGAAATGAACTTCACCGTAGAGCACGCTCCTAGCCAACCATCATCTCGAATGATATCGTTATCTGCCCTGATTTATTGAAAACGGGAGGCGTACGCCTTTTGTGCGACAATTATGAACAGCATAAGTGTCACATAAAATGTCTTACGCGTCTCGTTTTCACCAAATCAGGGCCGATAACGATACTATTCGAGATAATGGTTGGCTAGGAGCGTGCTATGCGGTGTAGTTCTTTTTGAAGGCTTTCGGAAACTATCCCTCGACTTCGTTATACACTCTAAAAACTGAACTTCACCGTATAGCACGCTGTGCGCCAACCATGATAGGGTTATCGGTTCTGATTCGAGGAGAGAGGGAGGCGTACGCCTTTTTGTGTCAATTATCATGTATCCAAATTGACAGAAAAAGGCGTACGCCCCACTCTCTCTTCGAATCAGAAGCCATAACCCTATCATTCGTGGCAATAATTAGCGCAGAGCGTGCCATGCGGTGAAGTCCAGTTTTTAGGGTGTACAAAAACCTGTCGCCGCTACATTTTTCAGCGTACCTCGCTGCTATAGGTTTATTTATACCACCACCTTGAGTCCGGAAACCCCTCAGGGACACGTGCGTACATATAACCCCAAGGCAGCAAACGCCTTTTTCCGGTATAGATTTCACACAGAAGGGATATCCTGAAACAATCTCCTAGTTTGCCGCACTCTACACGTGAAGCGTCTTTTCAAACCGTATATCTACGCCAACATCATTGCGCAAAACACACCTTCATAGGGGGGAGTATGTTTACTTTGAAGAATAACGAAGTGAAATGAAATGCCCTACAGTGGGTTGTATACTCTACTCTGGTTCAGATGGATGTTGTGCCGACACGCCGTTTCCAATCTTTCAGTTGAGTCTACAGGAGAAGACTGCATTGACTGGCTTGAAAAGGCTTGCTTGGATGCATCTAATTGGTTAGTTTTCTGAGAATGAAGTATTCTCCTAAAGCGGAACTCCGCCACGCGACTCGCTGACGGTCAACCACTGCCCAGAATGATACCGTTATCACTCGTTCTGTTTGAAAAGCGCATGGGGAGGCGGAGGTCATGTGTTTTACGCAAAGAAAAAATTAGGTCGGTCGTCCGGGAAGGGCCGCAAGTTGCCCCCCGCCAAAAAAAAAAAAAGATAAATAAAGAACACACAATGAATTGAATTAGACACACACACACACATCACCGAGTAGCGGGAAAGAGCAGGTGGGTATGCGCCCTTTTGTGAAAGTTAACATGTATAACTGCATGAGTGTCACAAAACAATGTACGACTCCCGTTTCAAACAAAGCAGGGGACGCCATTGTTAGGTAGGGACGTGCTATGCAGTGAAGTTCTGTCATATCACTTAACAATGAAACGGTAAGCCGAAGGACTCAAAGACGAAAATCAGTGCGTGGACAAGCGAGGAGATTAGGGCAAAACCTGTGTGGACTTAGTGCAGAGGGTAGTTAGAGGGAAACGTTGTATTCCGGTTTGGGGTCGCGTGCACATGTCTAGAACGATGAATAACTGCAATGCGGATGACAACCGGACGGCCTGTATAGGTATGCCTACGTATATCCTTGTATACCGGCGTAACCATAGAGGTGTGCACGGGAAAAAACGAACCCCGAACAGGGACAGCTATAGTTATCATACACGGAAATTTGTATTTCATGTTGTAGATGGATAACTGTAAAGATTACCGGACATAGAAGATCCGTGTGACAAGAGTGGGAGTAGCCTACTTCGCGGTGGGAGGGGGGGGGGGGGGATATACTTTTATTTCGGAAAGGTCAGCCTGACCGAAGGTCGGCTTGCTATTCCTAAATCAAAATATGTCAAGTAAAACCAAATATAAGATGATGAGGAACTTTCAGTGGAATCTTTGGTAACGTTTGTAATCGAGAAGGAAGCACACAACTGTCGAAATACACCCCACTACAACAAATCACGCCCTCCTCTCCCCATTCTCTTTCCTGATTTGTTCAGCAACAACATCAACAACAACAGATAAATTAATGATGATGAATGGGGGAATTCTACACATGTTCATGATTTGTTCAAAGTGAGAGGTATACGCCGAATTTGGATACTTTGCATTTGCAGTTAAATACTCTGGGTCAGTTCTCGCGGCCGTGTTAGCTACTTTGTTTAATAGGTATTTGCACGAATATAACTTCCCTGATTGTTGAAAGTCCCCTGTTATTGTATACCCGTTCCCAAATCCTGATCGCCGGTTGAGTCCCTTTAACTACAGGCCCGTATCTCTGCTTCCTTGTGTTTGTAACGTATTTGAGAAAGTGATCTTCAAGCAGCTGTACTTGTTCCTTCGTACGAAGCCTGTTCGTCGAGCAGCACGGTTCTGGATCCGGCAGGTAGTGTTGAAATGAACCTGGTTACCTTCCTGCATTTCCTTGGGATATGTTTATCTAACCGCCAGCACGTTGACATTATCTATTTCAAGCGTTCGACCTTGGTAGTCAATCATCCGTTGCTCTCTCAAGAAGTTTGTTAAACATGGACTGCCTGAACATGTGTATGGAATATACGTACCAGGGGCCAGTATTAGCCCCTTGCTTTTTAATCTATTTGATTTGATAATTACACGTGTGTTCTTGCGTTAAACATTCTCAGTTCATTGAGTACGTCGATGACGTGAAGCTTTACCGCTGTATTACTTCGTAGAATAACGATTATGACTTACTGCAGAATGACATCTCTGCGCTATTATCTTCGTGCACGCACAACCTGCTTCGTTAAAATTTGTCCGAGACTACGTGCATTTTTATTCACGAAACGACGTAACGCATTGTTGTACGATTATGCATTATAGCCGTCACCCATTTGCGACATGACATGACACGACGTTTGCGCATGTGGGCAATTTCCTCATTCATCATCATTAATTTATCCGTTGTTCTTGTGGCGACATGATAGTGACCTAGGTCTCCTTGTTGCTCCTAACCTAACTTTCACAGTACATATCTCTCACATTCTGGTGTGGCGTACGTTGTAGAGGACGTAGAACACGTCCTTCTCAGGTGTCGGAAATACGTCGATGCTCGAAGGGTATTAGAGACGAGCCACTCTCGTGTGGACTCCCGAGCCTTCGACATCGCGAAACTGTTAGGTCCTCCGTCGTCCGACAAGGCGCTGAGGGCACTTGAAGATTTCTCTATACGTACAGCTGGACTTATATGGACATTCTATGACTCGCTGAATGTATGCTGTGTGTGCCCCTATCACAGGAGCTGTGAGCTCGTCAAGTCACCGAGGTGACTTTATTTCACAGTTCCCGCCACATGTTATGCTATGTGGAAATAAATAAATAAATTATTATTATTATTATTATTATTATTATAATTGTGCCCCTCGTGCCTTGCCTGTGCCCACCGACTGGACATTCGTGCTGTACCGCACTGCACTGAGTGCCTATTTTTCTTTCATTTTTTTCCTTTTCCTTCTTTCTTTTTGTTTATTTTCAGTTTCGTTCTTTATCTTTTTCTTTATTTCTCTTTTTCGGAATAGCAAGCCGGCGATAGCCTGGCTGACATTTCATTTTTTTTCTTTTCTTCCTTTTTTCTGTCACTCTATTAAACATATCGTCCCCCCCCCCCCCCCTCCTAGCAAGTCCGACATTTTGTACTTATTTGGTCGAAACTTTTGAACTCCACGTTGAACTCCATCATCATCTCAGTAATTCTCTGGTCATCATCTCTTTGTTTTGTCATCATCTCATCATCTATGAAAGATGAAAGTCACTGAAAAGATTAGCCAGCTGTAGGGATCGAACCCACATCTTCTGGATTACCGGTCCAGGGCTCTCCAGTGCCCCTACAGCTGGCTAACCTTTTCAGTGACTTTCATCTTTCATCGTTGATTTTTTAGGCAATTTGAGGCTTTGTTTGTATCTGTCCCTTCTATGTTGTTCCAGCCTCAGAACATCAGTTTCTCCCTTATCTTATCATCTGTTTCTGCTTTCCGTGTGTAAGCGTATACTGGTGCAGCCAGTTCGACTTCGTCGAAACTCACATCCCCGTCTTTCTTTTTCTTTCTTATCACATCACCATCATGACCATCATTACCATATTCCTAAAAATACATTTTGTGCTTTAGGCACGATTTTGCTCCCGCTCAAATCGTTCACTACTCCTAACAGTCTCTTCTGCCTGTATATATACGATGCTCTTAGATTACCGAAACTTCAATATGCTTCCGTCCCATAGAATTCTCGCAATATCAACAACAGTGCCCCCCTATGACTCGAAAGTGTGCGGAAGCGCTTAATACGCATTCTTTACGATCGATACCTCGGTCCGTCATCGTTATACGGTTATGCTTGCATTCTCAGAATATTCCACGTGCTTATACTTTATCCCAGCGGTGTCCCGTATACGTTACGCCACATTTCTCCATAAACGACTCCACGGCAATATTGACTGTCGCGAGTGTTTGTCCTGTGTTTCTTTTTGCTTTTTTTTTTTTTTTTTTTTGCGTTCCCGCGGTCATCGCCAGACAGCGTCCGACGTTTTACAGCCACAGCCGTCCCACGTTAAGCACGTTTTTGAATCGAGCCCTTAAAGACCGTCGATAACATCTGCATCGTTTATAACCTTGACATGTTTTCATGTGTAGCTCCGCGGGAAGGTATCCGATAAATGTTGTTGTAATGTATTAATTATCGACTGTATTTGTTTGATGGTATTAATAACGTCACTGCATGGAATTTGAGTTTGAATATAAACGTATGGCTGCATTTGTTCTATTAATGGGTACAGCATTGTTTGTATTAACTGTATTGGTTACAGACTATGAATTATGCCTTATTTTTAATCAATTGTGCTGTATGTGGCACACCTGTTCTTCATGAGCACCAAATTAATATAGATACCTGAACTATACGTGAATTTTTCAAGAAGGCGTATACACTTTGTCTTTTGGACGTGGAAAACCTCCCCGCTTCATCCTCTGAACATAATTGTTGTTGTTGTTGTATTTTGGACAAGTCAGAAGACAGGGAGATATTATGGTGAATGGTAGTTGAGTCGGGGCAGTGTTGTGAGCGAAGCTCTCGTTTAACAGTGATACATGTAACGAAGCAAGAGCATGTTCCTTTGTGAATCAAATTTATTGGTATTGTCATTTTGTCTCTGACAAAACGACAAATCATGTTTATATAGAAAGCACGCAATAATTTCTTTAATAGATCGAATGCAAGCGACCTAAGTAATTTCTAACGCAGTTTAAGCGTAGTATATGTGATGAACAGAGGAACAACCGTCCCGAGTAATGTCAGTTTAATGAATATGCCTGCCAGTCCCGAGTGGCTCGAGACTAACATCTCCATTTTTTTTTTTTTTCAAAAATCAATCAATCAGTGCCTGCACATGCACGAGCGTGAGTTCGGCCTCTTCGTCGTTACGTCACATATACGTTTAAAAATGTTTAATCGGAGAAAGTCTACGATGTGAACGACTTAGTGCGGCAAAGCGGGTGGCCCAACTGCAGGGAAGTTTATCACAACGGGGGAGATGGCAATAGTGCATATTGAAATACAGCACGGAGACAGGAATAAAGTGTGTGGGGTGGGGTGGGGGTGGGGGGGTTAAAACATACACGGACACACGATCTTCCAACCTCAACTGGCGAAAATTTTATTGTCATGAGCCTTTTAAGCACTTCAACTGCGACCTGCGCTTCAACAAAGATTTCATCCGGGATGTTTCATGCGATGTTTATTCAATGCGTCCACTGAGCGTTGCCCCATGAAAAGCGACCACGGTGGGGTTAACTCAGAACATTTCCCCCACATTTTTTTTTTTTTTTTGCTACTCTTAACCTACATAGGGATCTAAAAAAAATGCGTCTCAATTAGGCCTATTAGCGAAGGTAATCGAGCCGGTAAAGTGTCCTGAAGACGTTTCCGTGTCATTAAATATTGGTATAGCGCGGATTATTGAAAAGAGCAAATGTTTAGAGGGACAAAAAGAAATGAGGCATAACGCTGATGAAAAAGAGTACAATTTTGCGGTAGGATAAGCTCCACGATGTAACAGTTGGGCAGGCTGTTAGAATTCTATTATGGGGACAAAATAACGACTTATAGAACGCGTATATGCAACAGGTCCTGCGTATTCTAGTTTTAGTTGATTTTTGTCGCCGTATATGATGAGGTTAAACTAGATTTCTGAACTGTGCCTCTTAAGGATGAAATGCATGCTTGGTGTTCGGCAAGTTCGCGAAATTTAATCGTAGATTCATTATTATTTGTTTCAATGATTTATGGGTCAATTGAATGGCTCTCTGGATAACGATGTAAGTGAAAATTTCCACCTTGAAGGAATAGCGAAAAGAAGATTCGAACGAGCTTCCACAGAAATTGATAAGAATACCGATAAGGATATAGCAAATCAACGTTTTGTACGAAAGGTGGGCAACATTCACCTTGCGAAAAAATGCCACTGTCGTTAACAAAAATGTTTCGAAGAATTGCACTAACAGCGTATTTCCAACAGCTCACTTAGGTCATTATACTGCTGAAAGATGAAAGATTCCCTTCCATTCTATGTTGTTCCAGCCTCAGAACATCAGTTCTCCCATGTTCATCATTATACTGCATAGCGGAGTAGCTCTTGAGGCCGAGCCATTTCTCAACAATATACGCGTATGGTTTATTGCATATAACAATAAGTGATACAGGTATTAGTTATTAGAGTTCGTTCATTAGTCCAGTGCTGGAGAGGAACTCAGCAACGACTGGCCCTGCATCAGATGTGAGGAGTCCGACCATGGCCCGAGAATTTTGGCTAAGTCGAACTGGCGTTGATCGACGCGTTGCAGAGCAATTTCCATGAGGGCGCACTCGCGATCGTACTGTCCGCAGACCTGGAGGATGTGATGGAGATCACCGCGCACACCACACGTGGAACAGATGCTTCGTCCACCATTTCAGACTCATATCTTTAATTGACTGCGCCCATACATATAAACAACTTCCCGGATTCGTGATGCAATATATCTCAGAAACGTAAGCCCATCCTAGGGGGGGTATGATATGTACGTATATTAGAACAAAGAAACGAATGGGGAGGGAAGGTCAGCCAAACGGGACGTCGGTTTGCTATTCCGCAAGGAAAAAAGAAAGAAAGATCAATAAATAAGCAGATAACAAAGAGTACGCAATAAAGGATAAACTAGGAAACGATGAAAGGAGGATGAGATAGATTGGCTTTTCGTTGGCCAACGTTGGCTTTTTTTCGCCAGCACTCATGGACTCGGTTGCGGCTCGGTCGGCAACTGCTCCGGTCTGCCCTTAAAATTAATGGGGTATACGTCTTAGCACCGATGATACTGGAGCTTCCTTGAACGGTTTTTTGAGTTTCTTGAGTCTCCATTCTGACTGTCGGAATCCTTAGGAAAGGACTCCGATGAGAAGCTGCTCTGTGAGCTCTCTATACGGATAAAATACAACGCCGTAGGGGCCCTCCGAGCACTTGCTGTCGTCTGCTAGTGTTGCGTCGTCTGCTATTGCGTAGGCGCCGCCTATGAGCGCCACCAGGCATTACAGCGTTTCTGAAACTGGAGTTTCTGCACCAATTTGTTCTTATGCAGCACTGCAAAATTTTATCATACCGATGTAAAGCGGGTCTGTATTTATTTAAAACATTTCTTATGAAAGCGATGTAAATTCGTTTACATCGTTATTGCAGAGAGCTATTCAATTGGTGTCCTAAGCTCTTCTCACACCGACATAGCTAATAATAATATAAACGTTGATGCTGTCGTCTGCGATAGCCACGCACATGGAATCAGAAAGTGACAGAACAAGATAGAATGTAATTCGCGTTTCGCGTTGTCGGAAATTACCCGGAACCGACCACGATACCATTTTGTGTGTGTTTGGGGGCAAGGCGGCCCAGATGCTTCCAAATTGACATCCATTCTTTTTTCTTTTTGTAATGGCAGTCGGGGAATTTGGAAACTTTTTGTCAAGTATGTATACGGTGAACGAACCTGATGAAATGTAGTGCACTGCATGAGAGCTTGTGCTGTAATAAACAGAAGCTTTAGTGTTTTTTTATCTTTCTATAATTCATAGGAAATTCAGCCTAAATTACAACCTTTCTGGTATTGTTAAAACAACAAGAAATACACGATTACGATAACATGGGGTGTTCTACCTCTGCTGCTGCGGTATCCCATATCATTACATATATGAAATACAGTACAATACAATACAATACAATGTTAATAGTGAATAGCGAACTTGAGAGTAGAGGACCTGGGAAGTAGTTTTGGGGGGTGGGGTGGGGTGATAATTTTTGTTAGGAGTAGCAGAACAAGTCGGGAGACGAGTTCAATTTCTCCTTGTTTTTTTTTTTTGTTACTTGTTTTTGTCTCCTTGTTTTTCTTACAAACAAACAAACAAAACAATGTTAATAGTGGACTTCTGAATAGCGAACATGTGAATAGCGAATATGCAAGCAGAGCACATGAGAAGTATTTTTGGGGTTTGGGGGGGGGGGGAGAATTTATGTTAGGAGTAGCAGAGCAGCAATAGCAGCAGTTGCAGTTAGTTATGTCTTGTAATTATGTGTGAGTGTCTTAATGTGTTATCTACATGAGTAATAAACAACATCCTGACCAGCAAGTCGGGCGACGAGTTCAATTTCTCCTTTTTTTTCTTTATAAACAAACATACAAAAACAATACAATGTTTATTACTAAAACAGAAGTCATACAAGCAGCCTTCTAAGCGACCGCTAGGAAATGAATGGCAAATGAATGAAGCGGAAGTGAAGCAACGTAGTGGTACGCCGTTTATAATGTGATGCAGACCGCACTAAGAACGTGATACACTGAATGCCACAGGAGTTCATTGTTCTGGTTTAGGAACTTATTGCACCACAGTACGTGCGGATACGTATTTTTGAAAGGGTGAGCTACTCGGATCACCTACTGTCGAAGCCATATATCAGCGGCGAAATTCGCCGATGAAAAGTCTTTTTCGCTCGAAGTTCTATACGCGGAGTATGCATGGGCATGTTGTATGCGAAGTGTTGCAGCCTCGTATCATATATCGCGAGGTTCCTTCCAGTCCTGGCAGCTGTAGCATCCCTTCGTGGTGAGGTACGAAACTTTCTGACCCGTGAGTTGCACCACTTGGACCTCACTGCTTTCTCATTGACGTGGCTAGCCACGAACGTTTTCACCGTGAAAAATTCCTTAATATTTTTCACGCACTGTTGAGTTGTCTTAAAACTCTCCTTCATACAGTGTTAAAACATCAAATGAAAGCTGGTCGTATCTTTCCTTCTTAGTCCTCTCTCTTCAGTAATTTAGCACTGTATAGGATTTCTTCCTCATAGTGTCAGTGGTTCATTGCATGTAATGTAATGCAATGTATATAATGTATGTAATGTAATGTAATGTCCTTCACTGGTTCATTGTATGCGCTGTTCTTCGCTGTCTCTTTTTATCTACCACTGTTTATTCATTGTATGTTATTAACTGGTTACTCTGTATATACTGCTGTTATTCGTTCTATGTTATCAACTGGTTTCTCTGTATATACCACTGTCATCCGTTGCATGTTATTAACCGGCTTCACTGTATATACCACTGTTATTTACTACTTGCACTGTACATATCATCAGGTTAATGTAATAAATTTTCTTTATATATATCGCGTAGATTGTTTCAGGTATTCGTTTTTTTTCAAGCACTATTCGCGATTGGAATTCGTTGCCACAGGCCGTACATAAGGTAACCAAATTACAGCAGTTTGTTGACGGAATCACCTGAGTCTGACCAAATGTTTCACACTCTTGTATTTGTATGCATGTGCTTGCAGTTGTCTGTGTGTCTATTCTGAGTGCATTTTTGAGTGAAATGTTATGGCCCACCCTATACTCTTAAAAATGAACTTCACCGCATAGCACGCTCCTAGCCAACCATCATCTTGAATGATATCGCTATCTGCCCTGATTTGTTGAAAACGGGAGGCGTACGCCATTTCTGTGACACTTATGCTGTTCATAATTGTCACAGAAAAGGCGTACGCCCCCCGTTTTCAACAAATCAGGGCAGATAACGATATCATTCGAGACAATGGTTGGCTAGGAGCGTGCTATGCGGTGAAGTTCATTTTTAAGAGTGTACTTGAACCCTTTGATGGGTTTGTAGTATATCTAAATAAATCTAAATAAAATATATGATTCTGTAACAAGAGCGGAACTTTGGCGGCATTTGACCTCACGACGAAGTAGGCATGTGCGAATATTCGCATTTTTCGAATAGCGAAGCGAATAAATCTTATATTCGATTCGATTTCTAAATGGAATAAGAAATTCCATATTCGAATTTTGAAATCCAATCGATGTTTCTTCCAAACCAAATATATCCGAGTAGTTTCGAAGCTGCATAAGTATACGCCTGAAAATAACACAAGAGACGGCATCAAACAAAGCGTGAGCTACTTCATATTCTGATCCGTATGAATATATCTACACATGAAAGAACTGATGTTCTGAGGCTGGAACAACATAGAAGGGACAAATACATACAAAGCCTCAATTTGCCTAAGAAATTAACGATGAGAGATGAAAGTCACTGAAAAGGTTAGCCAGGCTGTAGGACTCGAACCCACATCTTCTGGATTGCCGGTCCAGGGCTCTACCAATTGAGCTAAGCAAACACGCCTTCTCAGCGACTTCCAGGGTGCGTCATCTGAAGGGACAAACCAGCCACTCTCTCTCACTCATCCTCCTTTCACTCTTACATTTTTGCTCACTCATCGTTAATCGTTCATATCTACATATGTTTATATCCTTACATAAGCTGCACGCGTATCCTGCTGTCTATACAACTCCGGTTGGTTGTAGAACTTTTTTCTTCGTACTTAATTTGGCTATGTGTCCATTCACTTCGTGTCTGACTCGGTTTTATGAGCATTCGCTTCGGTTGTAAAATAATTACCCCCACATGCCTGCCACGAACCTATGCGGACAATGCACACACACACGCAATAACTCCCATGATCCGGGAGCAGTCCAACACACGTACCCCACTGTGATAGGCATTAATTCACCTCATTCTGTTGCTGCAACAACAACAACTATATTCTGACGATGAAGTGCCGCAATAACACTACGGAGTTAAGGGAAGAAAAAGAGCCGAAGCTCTTTGGCTGCACGTAGAACATGTGTTTAGAAGTCTCAAACGTCTCCACACCAGCACTGGACAGCTGTTTCGGCCTTATTGGGCTATCGTCAGCAGTGCGCAGGTGAGCGACGTTTGAGCGAGTGGCGTTGGAAGGTCACGTGGAACGTGATGTCCTCCCGTCATAGCTTTGCACTGGACTTTCAGAGGTGGTCTCACACCCTGACGGGAGGGCAGTATCAACTGTCCTTCACTTTTTGTATAAAAGTGAGGGACAAAAAGTGAAGGACACTTACTCAAGTCGGTAGGCATGGAGATACGGAAAAAATAAACAAAATAAAATGTAACAAAATAATGAAGTGTCTGTTTGAATGATGATTAATATTTGAATCAGTTTCGTCTAAAATGCGCGCGATGAGTCATAGGACTTGTTCACACGCCGAGACCATGCTCTAGTCAACATCATGCGAAATCAGTTTTTACGGCTTGCGCAGTCTACAGGTAGAAACAGAATAAGCCCAAACATGTTTTAGGATAGCGACATGTTTACATGTCGCTACCCCCGTTAGGGCATTACGTAAGCTAAAGGCGACAGGCACGTAGAAGACGTGTCTGTCCTCTTTAGCTTACGTAAGGCCCTAACGTGTTCCTAACGTACGATCAAATCAAAATGAAATGAAAAATAATCGTCGCTGTCGTTTTCGTGCAACGAACGTCGCTATCCTAAAACATGCTTGGGCTTATTCTGTTGCTCCCTTTATTTATTAACTGTCTTTTCATTTCTAATTAAGAGATCAACTACGCTCTTCTTCGTGAGCCTCACTCTCTCCAGTTTATTCAACCTTTCAGCAGGGCAGGGTCATGTTTCAGCTTGCGTGGTAGTGAAACAGGTTTTCAGTTGAGTCAACCGAAACGAAGTTGTACATTTAACGTTCGAAAAAGCGCACTGAGAGCGCTGTTGCTTTCCCTGTTTTCCGACGGTGCCACCACGCCACCTAGCGTGCGGGTCGATACTGCGTGCCGCAATCCCCAAACACGGGATATGTATTTCCATTACGCGCTCGCGCACGCCGCGTAATCGTGCGTCATGCACGTGCACGCGAAGGGTTAAGCTGGACGAGAGTCGTGCGATCAGGGCCGGGAAGTGTTCAGGGAGCAAGGCTTACCTGATCGAAGCCTGTCGCTCTTGAGCCATGCCGTGGCAATGCTATCCATGCCGTGCCAATGCCATGCCTCTTCTCTGTGACGGCTTATAAACAGAGACACGTTACACAACGGAAGCTGTAACGGTATAAGTTGAAAGAAACAACGATCTGTTCCTTTAAACGGTACTACAGACTAGTGGACATAGCCTCCTGGTACCTTGTGGTAGCTCAAGGACCATGCAGAAGCCCTGGATATGCCTTCACCTGTCCCTTCTCTTTTTTGTTACTTTGCATTAAACGTATCCCCCCCCCCCCCCCCCCTGGATATGCTGTTCTGTAAAATGGCAGATTGGGCCAGTTGGTACCTGATTTAGGTTTCGAACTACACTCTTAGAAATTGGGGGGGGGGGGGGGGGGGAGTCGAGGTAGTTTGCCGTTGTTGGCCGCACTCAAGTGGGCAAGTGCAGTCATCCTGTCCCTGTGTTTTGCGCCTACACTCTTGAAAATAACTTCACTGCATAGCCCGCTCCTAGCCCACAACTATCCCGAATGATGTCGTTTTCAGCAAATCAGGACAGATTGATTGATTGATTTTAAAAGAAAAAAATGGAGATGGTAGTCTCGAGAATCAGGGCAGATAACGACATCATTCGGGATGATGGTTGGCTAGGAGCGTGCTATGCAGTGAAGTTCATTTTCAAGAGTGTAGGAGCAAAACACAGGGACAGCTATAGGAGGACTGCACACCACACAGCTCCACTAATAAATTTAATGAAAAAATTCGTCGCATAGGGCAAGTCTAATAAAAACAGGTTAAACAACATAAAACGATGACGTTTATGGAAGATGAGAACTACACCCCCCCCCCCCCCCGGCTGTACAGAGATACTCTTTCTTTTTTTAAGAATGAAAGAGTATATTTGTACATTTTTTTATTCCGTGCTAGCGCCGCGAAGCAACTGTGGCTATGAGCGCCGTACAGACGTGGACAGATGGAGAGAGGACCGCAGGAAGGAGTAGGGGATAGGGAGGTCTTTGTGCGTTGTGTGTATATACTTAGTACAACTTAGTACATTTCGGTGCCACACATTACGATCGTATACCTCTGGTATCGTCCATATATACGATTCTCGCTCGTGTCACGTGGTGCGGTGGACGACGAGCGCAACGGCCTTGCAGGCGCAATACAGGAGCAATAGATTTGTTCTACAGGAGCAATAGAGTGGCCTGACTTAGTACTACTTTGAAGTTACAGGATATCGATAGAGTGTTTTTTTTTTGTTTTTACAATTTGCGCCATAACAATATTTATTGTCATTCAGCCTTTAGAATACATGTACAATAAAGGGTGATTCCCCTATGCAGCCCATGTAATAGTCGATGGAGTATAAAGTTTCTAAGTGAGACAACATTTTACATGTTGTGCACTAGTTTGCGAAAACAAAAATCTGGCAGCTAAAACAGTTCGAAAGAAAAAGAGAAAAGACAAAAATTATTTTGAGCACTCCATTCATCATTGACGAGATTGTCGATTCTGAAAGTTCCTATTTTTGCGATATTTTGGATATTGGGATATTCGGCATTGATTTATACCGTCTATACACGGCGAAGCCGATGTATAGCTCATCAGTACCAGAACGTTATCTAACATAATAGTCTTCCTGGAGCTTCAAGTGTCACGCATTCTTTATGACTTGTTGCACCCGCAAATCCCTCAGAAATAAAGTTTGGGCACCGATGCAGAGTATACACCAGCATTATGCGATGCATAGATAGATAGATGTGTCAAGGAGCGATGCGCTTACCATGTTTTTAACGGGATCACGTTCATTGAAGGAAAATCCAGGCCGAAATAAATTATGTTTGCGCCTAGGGGTTATCTGGCCTGCCTTCGTGAACTGCCTGGGGAATGGCTTGGAAGGCCAGGATTTCTGGTTGGGCTATTACAAATTGCAGCAGCGTTGTTGGAACTCCGGCAGGACTTCGCTTACTTAAATCCTGTTTCACATATACTGCGCAGAGTGCTTTACAGCGCACGGTATTAATTATTCACCTTATCTTATCACTAGATGCTCCAATAAGAAAGGGAAATCCACCACATAACGCGCGCTGAAGTCCTGCCTCGTCACGAATGATAACGGTGTTATCATTCGTGACGTGAGGAGCGAGTGGAGGTTACGCCTTTTTGTGACAGGTAAAGGAAAGGTTTCCAAAAAATGGGGGCACACCTTCCACTTTCTTGAAACTGGAGGAGACCACACTTTAAAAACAGAACTTCACCACATAGCGCGCTTAACAGGCGTGTCCTGGCAGTCCCACATTGCATTGTATGCATTATTGCTGACGGCAAATAAACGATCAATCCACCTTAGCCAATCACCATCCCGAGTGACATCGTTCTGCCCCTGACTGGTTAAACACAAGAGGCATACGCCTTTTTGGAACACTTATGTAGTTCCAAAAAAGGCGTACGTCCGGCGCTTTCCAAAAATCGGGAGTGATAAAGGTATCATTCTGTGCAATGGTTGGCCGTTCGCCGTGCTATGTGGTGAAGTTCTGTTTTTCGAGTGCAAGCTGCTAATAAGCCAATAATTTAACCGGTCTTCCCTTCCCCTCGCTGTCGATTCCCTCTCCCCCGAGCAATGCGCCTCTATATAGGCAGGCAAATCGCTCGTGCACGCAACGTTACCACATCACCACCGCGCCACACCCATTCACCACCACATCGCTCCCTGTATTGTGAGATGGTCGGTATGCGGAGTTTCTAAGACTGCAAAGAAGAAGGGGGAGGGGGATATATGTTTAATGGAGAAAAAAAAAGGAAAGGTTAGCCATACTAGAGGCATGCTATTCCCAAAAAGCAAAGACAAACCAAAACAACAACGAGAAGAAAAAACACAGGACACAGCAAGCTATAGAGAAATACAGAAAAAGACAGCGCTCATTCACTATAAGACTCTGAAAAACGAACTTCACCACATAGCACGGTGAAGGCCATCCACTGAAGAGAATGATACCTTCATCACTGCCGATTCGTGGGAAGCGCTGCGCGTACGACTTTTTTGGAACTGCATAAGTGTTCCAAAAAGGCGTACGCCTCCCGTTTTTAACCTATCAGGGGCAGAAGTCTGTCATTCGGGATGATGATTGGCTAAGAGCGTGTTATGTGATGACGTTGTGTTTTGGAGTTCTGTTGCCTTTTGCACTCCCTGACGAACTCACGCACCCTCCACGCATGTCCACCCGTCATCCTCGATCCTCCATCATATCTTTTTTTTTTTTTTGCTGTGATTGTGACGATGCCCACTCGTGTGCAGCCAACAACATCAAGCTATTTCGGCATCACCCCCCTCCCCTCTGTTTTTAGAGTGTATAGTCGCCGTGCAGGCTGTCATCAGGGAGGTATCAAGGAAGGGTTTATTTATTTTTCTTTTATCAATCAGTCAGAAGGATTTCGTTCCTGATTCTCCGCTTCCGTCCAGTTTCGAAAGTTCGTACCACTATACAGTGATCTCTCTCTCTCTCTCTCTCTCACACACACACTGGTATTCAGGTAGGTACTCAGGTATAAGTTCACTTGAGGTTCTGGTCTTCAGTTGCTGAATTAGGGCTACTTAGATCGGATTATAACAGTAGACACCTGGATGATAAGAAACACGTGTTGCACATAGCTTATACCATAGTCAGGTGGCAAACCTTAGGTCCGTTCCCGGAACGGCCGTTACTTCCCCTGTAGTCCAACCATCATTTCGATTGACATTGTTTTCAGCCCATATTTGTTAAAAACGGGAGGCGTGTACGCCTTTTTTGTGACAATTATGAACTGCATAATTGTCACAAAAAAGGCGTACGCCTCCCCTTTTCAACAAATCAGGGCAGATAACGGTATCGCTCGAGATGATGGTTCGCTAGGAGCGTGCTATGCGGTGAAGTTCATTTTTAAGAGTGCACCTCGTCCTTCATTCAACGTTTGTTAGTTTATCCATTATTTTCTAAATCCTTTCTTTTTATTTATCTTATTCGTCTTTCATTTATTTTTTTCTGCTTTGCGGAATAGCAAGCCGACGTCCGGTTTGGCTGACCTTTCCCCCCCGTTTTTTTTTTTCCTTTGATCTAATAAATATAACCCCCCACCCCCCTCTGTGTGTCCAGACTCAGGCTTTTACATTATGGCGTGCTTGTGTACTCATCTCTGCATCTTCTTGGTTTGAATGCAGAATGAAATATTTTGCAATAACACTCTAATTACTGTCGTAATAACAACTTTTATATCTCTTTGAGTGCAGAATGCTACTTTGCAATGCTAATTTGTAATTATAATTCTATTAAAAACCATTGTATGCGAAGATAATAATCTTTGTAATAATTAATAATAATCGAGCGAAAATAACGTAATTTGTATTAATGATAATAAAATGAGGCTGTAATGTAATGTGGTTTCTAATAAGTTTGCTACCCAACATCTCTGTAATGCGTCGAGGCCGTAAGGGGGGGGGGGGGATATGTTTATTATATATAAAAAAAATAAGAGGGAAAGCTTAGCCACCGGTATGGCGGCTTGCTATTCCCAGGAAAAAAAGGGAAAAATAAAGGCAAACAAAAAGAAAAACAAAGAAAAAGGAAAACAAATAAACAAAAAGAAAAACAAAAGAACAAAGAGGGAAAACAAACATGAAACTGGCCACAGTTCACCCAGAAGGCCACAGGACCGCAGAAACTGGGCAAGTGCCTTTGCAAGTGTGTAAGGGTGTCGTACATAAACATATGTATAAGTGAATATCCTGTAATGGAAGGCGAAGCATTAGGACTAGGTATACAGTTCACTTCCTTATTTCTCGGTGTGTTTTATTTCCTGTGCTTCATTTTTTTCCCCCGTCTCTGGACGTCATTCGTCAGCTATATATGTTACCATGTCCATGTTATCGATCCCAGAACAGCTTTCCCGCCGCACATGCGTTCCACTCAATAAACAGAGGCTCAAGAGTGTGCTTTTAGTACATCCACCCTCTTCCCAGATTACGGTGCTTGAGCAAAAACAGAAATAAAATCAAAATCCACCCACCGGAGGCTAAATCCAAAACACGTCTGAATTATACCGCTTAGCACCGTTTCCTTTCTTGGCCGAGGTAAACATTGCTTTCAGCACCGCGCGTCGGAGATTTTCGCCATCTTACAAGAGTGACACGGGCTTGTCAGCGTTTGTGACTTTTATACACTCTAGCGCATTGGAGACAGTTTATACTATATATAGCGCCGTGTGTTTCATTGTGCACTATGCTAATGGCTTCTTGTGGCATATGGGTAATGGCCTATATGGGAGTAGCCCAGACTTGTACGTATTTGGAGTATTGTATTTAAAATACTGTATTTTAAATACAATTTGCGGTATTTTGGTACTCTACTCAATACTTTTTGTTTTGTGTATTTGTACTCTATTTAAAATACATGTTATGGTATTTTCTACTCAATACTCTAATTACATATTTTGGATCTCCCTCTCAAACTTTCTGTGTCTCGTCTTTCCATTATCTTGCGTGTTCAGTGGAAATTTCCTGAGTCCCTCGGACTTGACCCGGACATTGGCCCTTCTTGGAAGTCTCCATTTAGAGATCTTGCCCCGTATGTACTAATCCTTTGCGGATGAAGGTTCTATTATGTGTGCCCTAATGTGGTAACGCCGAATTCTGACCTCGCCGAGCAGGGACCTGCTAGAAGTTTGATTTGTTCTGGGTCACATCACATATACTTAGTGGAGTTATATGATATCTCTTTGTCATCTTTTTGGGACTTCTGTTTAGATGACTCCTATCATACAGGGACGGCTTACATATAGTACGCGGGTTTTAGGTTATTCATGTCACATAGCGGCGACTCGCTGCATTGGCCGGTGACTGGTGACTTTTTGAGTTCAAGGATAAATAGTATCTTAATTGTATTTCAAATACTTTTTGAAGTATTTCGTACTCTATCTTAATTACATTAATTTTCATGTATTTATACTCTATCTTAATTACATTCTAACGTCAGTATTTATTATCTTATCTTAAATACATTTTTGAGTATCTTGTACATGTCTGGAGTAGCCGAATTCTTCGTGTGATGAATTCTATCTCTCCCTTCTATTTTTTTTCTTTTTAAACATCAACGTCATCCGCCGCGCTTTATAGGACACCAGTTTGTCGAATTTATATCCGTACTGTGCTCATGTCGCCACACACGTAGCGATCGACTGGATTGTAAGTGCACGTTTGTAAATCAAACTGTGAACACATACGTTCTCATGCAAATAAGCGCAGGGAATAAAGACCACTCTAGTGATCCTCGTTAATGTATGCAGACCTGTGGCAGGCTTGCTATATGAATCACTTTCGGCTCAGCGCCTAATGAGCTATCGGCTATTGTTGTTCCAAGTTGTAAATTGGAATTTTAATCGCGAATCCTAAATTAAACAAGGAAGATGTAGGTGCTCTTGCAACTACGTGGACGCAATAAAGAGCATTCGTCGTATGAAACAGACAAACAAACGAAAAGAAAACGAAACAAGAAAGATACCTGACTCACCTTAGGTGTAAATCTACTGAAAAATTTTTTAGCATCCGCCGTTGGTTTTTGTCGCCAAAAGCGGGCGTAGGCAATGGTGTGACGTCATACAATTTAAGTTTGAAGTCTGCAAATCCAGTGCGTGCAGCGGGGAGGTGGGGGGGGGGGGGTGCGGAGGCATATGGTTATTAAGAAAAATAAAAAGAAAAGGAAGCCATGCAAAGAGCCGGCTTGCTATTCCAAAAAAAAGGAAAAAGGGGAAAAGAAAAAGAAGGGAAGAAAGAAAAAAGAAAGAAAAAAAAAAGAAAAGAGACATAGAACGACGTCACATGCAGTTCACGAGTCCTGAGACTCGGAGAAACCTGAGGACAGCGGCGGTGACAGCCCACTAGTTGGGGTGCAGGACGGGGCCAAGGAGAGCGGCCAACGGAAAGTCATTGCAGTCAATACGGAGCAGACGGCAACGAGGCTGTTCCTACGGTGAAGGTGCTGCCGACAATGCAGGAGCTGGTATGGGATGTCAGCTTCCACGCCACAGACATTCCAGTTGGGTGAATTTAGCTGACCCATTTTGAAGAGAGGTCAGGGTGTACGGGCAACATTGAGCCGTAAGCGGTAGAGAAGGTATGCTTCTTTACGACTGCGCTGGCAAGCGATGACAAACTCCATCAATGGGTCGACAGACCGTACATGAATGGGTTGTAAGTCTGCAGGGGTGGTGAGGAGAACTCTGCACGAAGGCCAGTTTTGTTATTTCTTCGTTGCGCAATGTTTTTCAGATAAGCTCTATAGATCTCTGCCAGGAGAAATGACTACTTCGGTAGTGCACGATAATTTCAAATTGGATCGCATTACTCAAGGCGAGGGTTAAATAAGCACATTTTAATAGAAAAAAAAATCGCCTAGCATTTCTTCCGATCACTCAACGATCAATAATAAAATAATGGCGTAGCAGGTTCCTACAGATTTTTTTCTTTCACACGATTGTCGATGCACGGCAACATGAATCTGTCCTGACAATGTAAATCCTATCGCTATCCCTATGCATTCGTTCTGATATTTGGTGGCGCCGTTCAATTGATGCCGGCTAAAAAAAGAAAAAAGAAAAGAAGGGTTATGACAAGGTTCTAAAAAAATGATAAGTATTTGCACAAGCAACGGCTGAGAAACTCACTCATAAAGTGCAAAGGGCCATAGCATGTCTATTTTCTGTTAGAAATATTACCCGCTCAATATAATGGTGCGATACGCGCCCAATAAATCTTCAATAAACCGAGATAACCGACACCTACCTTCTGAGTTTTTTTTTCTCTCTTTTTCCGCACAAAGAGAAACCTAATAAACAGTTTTAAAATAGGGAAACCATTTTTAGCGTACCCAATGAACGAGGCACACGGCGTGCGAAGGCAACACGAGAGAAATTTTTGAATAGGGCTCCTTCCCCGGCGCCGGTCAAACCGGAAGCATCTTGCGTTAGTAGGACATTCAGGCGAAGTTCTAGATTTGCATTGCATGTGAAATTCATTAATGAAGGGAAGTTTCGGTACTAAATAACGTTATTGCAATCACGTTATACGACCCGTTGCTTGCGTCATTAACTTTCTTTATATTTTTACTTTTACTGCTTCTGATGTACGTCATTGAAGGAGCGGCAGAACGAGATATTACTCGATACATGTAATAACATCGGTCTGTCCCCTTTTTGTTGTTTGTTGAGAAGGTAGTCGTACGCCTTTTTGTGTTACATACCACGAAATGGCGTACGCCCCGCGTTTTCCTTCTTCTTTCTTTTTTAAAGTACAAGTTATGAGTGATAAGGGTAGTATTCAACAAACTTAAAAGCGCTAGAGGAGAATGTCAGAGAAGTAGACAGGACGAGCGCTCAGCGACAATTGCAAAGTTTATTGAAAACAGGGTTGCAAGAACATACAGGAAAGTAGGTAAACCGGTACAAAAAGGAGCGACCGGTTCATAGTTATCAAACATTACATTTATCTGAAAACGTGAACTCCTTATCCTGTAAGGCGAGCGAAGGTTGGCTTATAACTCTGTCAGACGGGCACACATACGGCCTTTAAGGCCACGGCATTAAGAAAAGGCAGTAGCTGAAATATGGCCTTGAACCCTAGAAGGTTGCCAGACGGTATCCGTGAAGGCGTTTTGCCGTTGATGTGTAGACACATCTGCGAACGTTGAACGAAATGTACTTATATCACATTTGTTCTCAGTGTGCGTACTCGGAAACAACGTTTCGTTTGCACTTAGCCAATTTGAAAAACAGCAAACGATATTTGTTTTGAAGCAATTTCGATGCTTCGTTGTGCGCGCACAGTTTTGGATGCAGACGACACGGAGTGCGGTGGTTCGAGGGTATCACTATGAACTGACGAGATATGAGGAGAAGCGAAGTGTAAATATTCACCAGAAAAACTCGAGGGGTTGAGCACGAAAAAAGTTCTCGAAACATTACGTCTGATAAAAACATTTTATTTCGAATCGAAGGAAATCTGCGCCATCCTGTTCATGGCGTTTGATAACGAGACTTGAACAGTTTCGGGGGGAACGCCGTAAACTGTCTTGCGAGAGCTCCGTTTCCCTTATACACCTCAGTTTTGTCGCGAAGGCCGAATGACTGACCGTCTTACAAGAATTTAATGACCGTATGTACGTAAGACCGTAACCGTTAGGTCCGTAAGTGCGCCCGTCCGACAGGGGTATTAACGCACAATGGGGCCCAATTTCCTTATCTGGTAGGCTTCAATTAGCTCCCTAGCTGTCCGGCTGGCTGAACGCCCTTTAATCAACGTGTCGCTGAAAACTGAGTGGCATCCGCATTTACTGTACAATGGACAGCAAGTAGTACTCTGTGCAATGGTTAGCCTTCAACGTGTTATCCGATGAAGTTCCGTTTTAAGAGATAACAGTCTAAGCGATCCTTGTCCCCAATCGGTGGTTGAAAAAAACATGATTTTTTTAAATAAATAATTTGAACGAAAATGCTATTGCTGAATGCATTTCGATGTGTATACGTAGCTCTATGCCAACCTCTCGTGCCATGCGAGGCCGGCACGAGATAAGTTTGGGGCGTTTTTGCGGAACTCACGCTCAGTTTCTTTTTTTTTCGACAAACAGCGCGCGTGCCCAAAAGTGAAATGTCGCTTTGGCGCATGCGCAGTGTCGACGACGCAATTTCTGCTCCGAATATATCTAATGAAGCGGGGCATACGGCGTCGTCTCTTTGCTTATGTACTCAAAGGGTTTTGTCTTGTTCAGGTTCGAATCCCTGAACCCTGTGCTATCTGGGGTTCTCCTGGGGTTTTCCTGAGACGCCCTAAGCCAAACATCGGCACAGTTCTCTATGAAGTTGGCTGAGGGTGTACGATTGCCCTGAGTAATATGCCTCCGGTTCGTTATTCGGAAATAATACGTAATATATAGGTAGAGATAGAAATCATACATAAGGCAACAGAAAACTAAAAAAAAAGAAAAAAGCAAAAGACCGAAGCGTCCTCATAACCCCGTGCAATACATAAACTTTAAAGCTGCCATGTTAATTAATTCAATTGAGGTGCAATTAATCTCATGGAATGACTTCATTCAGTGGCGTGACCCCATAGCACCCTAACGTCATCAGTTTCATCCCAATCACACTCATAGCTTTTCAGAAAATGTAAATTGGAAACTGCGGGCTACGGTGTGCCGAAGTAACCACCAACTTAACACTACCCGTCAAGTCCGGCTGCAAAACTGCATTGCCCGCGTATAACACTGCGTTTAACACTCCGACGTGTTACCGCGCGCAGTCTGGAAACCACAACATCACAATAACAACAACGTGATATGTGGAGCGAGTTCGATTTTAACTGTGCAGCCTTCCCTCTCTATTAGAAACGTTGCTAAAGATTAGATTAAAAGTCCTGTGAAGGCGGCTTCTCCAATTCTTCTGACGCGGAACGTCTGTGTGCGGTAATTAGTTTTCCTTGCCCGCAACATGAAATGCAAATTTCCGTCGAGTTATCCTTGATGTTAACATTGCCGACGACAGAACGGCCAAATTTGCCTGTCGGTGTCGTTCTGAGTTGGTAAACGAAGGCTGCAGCTCAGGTGTGCTGAGAACGCTAGCTGATCAGTCCCTTCGTTACCGTCGATACCGAGGTGGGACAGAATCCACTGGAAGGCGATATCTCGTCCGGTTAATTTATGCTGAGCGCACGATCGTCCGATGCTTCGCGCTAAGATGTTGTCACACGTGTTAAAACGAAGTGGGGGGGGGGGGGGGTAGTGGCAGGATCGGCCCGCTGTTGTTGGTCACACAGAAGTTGGTGTCGTCACAACTATAGCAAAAAAAAAAAAAGAGAGAGAGACGGATGAAGGATGTAGGGTGGAGATGATAGAGGGTGCGTGAGTTCGTCGGGGAGAGCAAAGTGTTAGAATGGGATCATAAAACAGAGCTACATAGCACGCTCCTAACTAACCACCATCGTTCTCTCTCCGGATGTGTTGAAAATGAGAGGAGGCGCCTATATCTTGGACACATTATGCATGTCCAAGATAGGCGCCTCCTCCCATCGTCACACATCTAGTTGCTGTTGTTGTTGTTCCCATTTTCAACAAATCAGCGAAGAGAAGGATATCGTTCGGAATGGGGGTTGGTTAGCAGGGTGCTATGCGGTGAAGTTCTGTTTTAAAAGTGTACAGTCTTAAAAATGAGTTTCGCCACATAACACGCCCCTAGACAACCATCATCCCGAATGACAACGTTCTCGCCCCTAATTTCTTGAAAACGGGAGGAGGAATCTAATTTGTAGCCATTATGCACGTGCATAATGGCACAAGATAGGCTCAGCCTCCCGTTTCCAACAAATCAGGGGCGAGAACGTTGTCATTCGGGAATATGGCTGGCTAGGAGCGTGCTATGTGGTGAAACTCATTTTTAAGAGTGTAGGGTTTCTTTAGCCATGTCGGCGACACATCGCTCGGCGGTTACACGCGACCAACCAACCAACCATAGCAATTGGGTCCCCTACACTCAAAAACTTAACTTGGAAAAAACGCTAGCGTCACCAACGGCTAGAAGACGATGACTTCCAATCTCCCATCATTCAATCATGCACTGCAACTTCGCGGCAGATAAAGGCGTATCCTTTCATCGTTTTCCCGCAAGACTTCCCGCTGTATATACGCTTTCCCTTCTGCGGAGAAGTCCTGCTGCGACGGACCATAATATGGGGGTAGCTATGGCATAGTTAAACGACGGCGGGAAAGCGTCGTCTTGGACGAGATTCGATCGATTGCAGCTCGCGAGAAAAGGGTTTTTTTTTTTTTTTTTTTTAGAAAAATGCGGGAGTCGGTCTAAAGTCGGTCGATTCTTCGGCGTCAGACTTTGACACGAGAAGAATTCGGGCGCTGGCCCTATATCGCTGTCGCCAACGACAACGCTAGTGGTGGGTGCATCCGTTTCCCAGTGCGCCGTCGGACTTTGTACTGTATTTGCGCTCTTAATACACCCGTACGTGAATCTGCTGTTTGGCAGCCGCAGTGTAAGAAGGGATGAAGAGAGCGCGTGCATTCTAAAGGAGATGGTGGTGGTGGTGGTGGTGGTAGTGTTGAAAAATCTCGCCGTTGTCGGCCTCGCAGAGGTGGGCAACGTCACGACTAACGCTCTGGGGGAACGAACGTCCTGGGCTGACTTCTCAGGGAACTGTGCCGACGTTGTATGTCTAAAGGAGAACTTCACCACAGAAATACGCTCGAGGCCTTGCAGTGTGGAGAGTGGCATCGCTATCATTCTCGATTCATGATGAAAGTGGGGCGTACGTACACTCTTAAAAATGAACTTCACCGCATAGCACGCTCCTAGCCAAACATCATCTCGAATGATATCGTTATCTGGCCTGATTTGTTGAAAACGGGAGGTGTACGCCTTTTTTGTGACACTTATGCTGTTCATAATTGTCACAGAAAAGGCGTACGCCTCCCATTTTCAACAAATCAGGGCAGATAACGATATCATTCGTGATGATGGTTGGCTAGGAGCTTGCTATGCGGTGAAGTTCATTTTTAAGAGTGTACCTTGTGATTGTTAAGATACATTGCAAAGTGTCATAAAAAGGGGTGAGCCTCCCATTTACGAGAAATTACTGGCGGGAGTGACGCTATTCGGACTGATGGTCTATGTTCACATATTTTGTTAGGATATGAACACGGACATATACTCTACTATTTTATCCCTCATGACGCTTGTGCTGTACGGGACCAACGACCTCAAATATTTTTGTCTCTGGTCCCAACCACTTCGTGCGCTTGAATAAATGCATATTACCAGGGGTGTAGCCAGAAAAATATGTCGGGAGGGGTTCTATGGGGACTTCACATGGGAGACGATGACTTCCACACGTTCCCCTCTCCCAAATGCACTACCAAAGGTACAATTTCTGGGGGGGGGGGAAACACCGAGAACCTCCACGGTCACGGTAGTGCATATTACCACTATTGTGAAGAAGAATCATCACGATCGCTCTCTCCGTTTGTGTCTTCTTCGCACTGACTTTGAGTCGATCGGTCGCCTTTCTGATAAACCGCCTCTAACATAGCATTTTGCCTCTTAACACTATGAATTTCTGTGATAGTGCAGAACGATGTCGTTATCATATGTGATTTTAGGAGAGATGCTCGGGTTCGAATCCCGGCACTGGCTGGGCACTCTTAGAAATGAACTCTGCGCCAACCATAGCCACGAATGATAGGGTTATCGCTTCTGATTCGAGGAGAGAGGGAGGCGTCGCTTTTCTGTGTCGATTATCGTATATCCAAATTGGCATAAAAAGGCCTACGCCCCCCTCAGATCAGAAGTGATAACCCCATCATTCGTGGCCACGGTTGGCGCAGAGCGTGCAATGCGGTGAAGTTCAGTTTTTAGAGTGTACAACAACCTCTCGCCGCTACATTTTTCTGCGTACCTCGCTGCTATAAGTTGATTTACGCCACCGCCTTGTGTCCGGGAACCCCTCAGGGACACGTGCGTACATACATTCTTAGAAATGAACTTCCACGCTCTGCGCCAGCCATTGCCACGAATGATATCGTTATCTGCCCTGATTTGTTGAAAACGGGAGGCGTACGCCTTTTCTGGGACAATTATGAACAGCATAAGTGTCACAAAAAAAGGCGTACGCCTCCCGTTTTCAACAAATCAGGGCAGATAACGATATCATTCGAGATGATGGTTGGCTAGGAGCGTGCTATGCGGTGAAGTTCATTTTTTAAGAGTGTATAACCCCAACACAGCACACGACTTTTTTCCGGTATAGATTTCACATAGAAGGGATATCCTGAAACATGTTCAGTTTTTAGAGTGTGGATGATAAAGGTATATCGCATCTAATCTGAAGAGGGAGCGGAGCGTACACCTTTTTGTGGCAATTAACACGCATCCAGATTTTCACAAAAAAGGCTCTCATTTTCAGTAAATCAGGAACGAGAACGATATTATTCCGGACGACCATTGGTCATGCGGTGAAGCTCTCTTTTTGAGAGTTTAGGCCGTGAGCGATTTTACGGAAAATGGTGAGTGAAATCTCGCGTTTATTAGATGCCACGTTTCATTATCTCGGCAGCACCAATGCGCCAACCATTACGTGACAATAAATACGTGCCTTTTCTCCGTCCTGTGGTCAGTAGTCATGCGCTTGATTGATTGATTGATTGATTGTTTGACTGACTTATTGGTAAAAAAATGGAGATGTTAGTGAGCAAAAAAAGTAAGAGTGAAAGGAGGGTGAGTGCGAGTGAGTGGCTGGTTTGACGTCCCTTCAGATGACGCACCCCGAAAGTCGCTGGAGAGGCAAGTTAGCTTAGCTCAATTGGTAGAACCCTGGACCGGTAATCCAGAAGATGTGGGTTCGATCCCTACAGCTGGCTAACCTTTTCAGTGACTTTCATCTTTCATCGTTGATTTCTTAGGAAATTTGAGGCTTTGTTTGTATCTGTCTCTTATATGTTGTTCCAGCCTCAGAACATCAGTTTCTCTCTTGTTCAACAGGTGCCGCTTGCGTCGATTTCCGTCGTATGAATGTGTGTATGAGTGAGCAAAAAATGTAAGAGTGAAAGGAGGGTGAGTGCAAGTGAATGGCTGGTTTGTCGTCCCTTCAGATGACGCACCCCGAAAGTCGCTGGAGAGGCGTGTTAGCTTAGCACAATTGGTAGAGCCCTGGACCGGTAATCCAGAAGATGTGGGTTCGATCCCTACAGGTGGCTAACCTTTTCAGTGACTTTCATCTTTCATCGTTGATTTCTTAGGCAATTTGAGGCTTTGTTTGTATCTGTCCCTTCTATGTTGTTCCAGCCTCAGAACATCAGTTTCTCTCTTAGTCCCAAATATCCCCCCCCCAAACCACTCGGAACATGCCACTCCAGGACGCGCTAGTCTGTGAACTCAAGTCTTATCATCTCATCAGCGCCCCCTCTCACCCTCATACAGATTGCTTTCCTGTCTTTTTTAAAAATCTTATTTGTCTTTAATCTAATCTCATCCTTCTTTCACATTTTGTTAGTTTATCCTTTATTACCGAATTCTTCTCTTTTATATACATTTTTTTTGCGGAATAGCAAGCCCACATACCGTTTGGCTGACCTATGCCCGTTTCCCCCCTCTGTTCTAATAAATACATCCCCTCCTCCTCACGCGAAAACGATAAGATGTGCATTATTATTGTGAAACTTTGTTTAACATTTACGGAAAATTGGCGCCCATCGATTTTGAGTCGTACAAAAGCGTAAGCAGCGAAAAGCGCTTGTGCTCTGCGTTGATAGATTGTTGTTGAAGGGAGGCCGCCAATTATATTTTCCCCTCCATTTGGGCCACTATTTTTCCTGCTGTTCCTTTTGTGCCACAGACGAGGAGGAGAATGCAAATGAGCTTTTCAAAACACGCAACCCGGAAGGAAGTGGCCTCGTTTCTCCCCTTGCACGCGAAGCATTAAATAAATAATGCGGAATAAAGAAAACGCTTCGTACAATATTACGTCTTCACCGTTATTTATTGATTGTAGTTACTTGTGGGGGCAATTTGAGCTGACCGTGTGCGTAAGGCGTAATGATGCAGAATAGAGGTGCAAAAATATCGGAATTTTCAATATCGATCAATATAGATGAAGCAGAACGTCGATAAACATAATTTATAATGCACACTGTTAAAAACAGACCTTCACGACATAGCGCGCTCCGAGCCAACCATCATTCCGAATGATATCATTCTGGACATTGATTTGTTGAAAATGGGAGGAGGCGCCTATCTGAGACACATTATGCTCGTCCCAGGTAGGCGCCTCCCCCCTGTTTTGAACAAATCAGGACACAGAATGATATCATTTGGAATGATGGTTGGCTAGGAGCGCGCTATGTGGTGAAGTTCTGTTTTAACAGTGTAGTTAGGATGTTCATGTACTTTACCGATATACATCAATATCTGCGGCACAATATCGATGAGAAATCGAACATTGACAAAGTAACGTTTTTCTCATTTTTTAAATATTTTCTAGCAATGTTTACGTGAGTTTTTTGTTTTTTTTTTTTTTCTGGAAAACAAATAGCACACACCAAAACTTCTCGCACTATTCGGTAAAATGACACAAACATTTCCATCAGACATCTTAATCTGGATTTTCTTTTTTTTTTTTTGATGGCCCTCTGTACTTTTTGAACTATACCGCTGACCATATTTTTCACCACCTTTTCTCACTTTCTCTCGCGCGAGATTCATACCCTATATATACACCCCATATATTAACTTACGTCCCAATATCCTCGGTCTTGTATTCTCATGCAAATGACCACTAGCCACCGGTAATGGGCCTTCTTTCTGCGTATAGCGTATCGTAGCCTTGTGGGGTCGCACAAGAACGGGAGTACTTTCAATATAACCTCGTTAACCCTAACACGAGGCCACTCTCACAAGGCCAGCCTCATTGGCTAATGACGGAGCCACCCGCTTCCATCTCTCGTTCGCGCCCATCAGTTCGGCGAACTTGCTCTGCATTCACCGATGGGCCACTTAACTGCTCAATTCCCAAAGGAACTGCTTCGACGTCTATCGGGCCGCTTCATTACCGAGGCCGCCAGTCAGTTGGCCGCGTTCGGAAAATGCGAAGCACGAAGGCTGTTATTAGCAACAAAGTGAAATTTACGCGGAGTTGTACGAAGGCTCTCCCACTTTAACGTAAATTGCGGGGGCGGAACCAACAGTTAGGACAAACGGTACGCGTAACAACAACAGCAATTAAGTGATAAATGATTATGTCATGGGGTGTTTTCCCGCTCTTAGGCTGCGAGTACCTTGGAGTTGGAGTTGGACGGACTAAAAATAATACGGGAGAGGTTACCGGGTACGTTACCTCAGTGGATGTGCGTGGGTTGGTAGGGTTTGATGAGCTATAGCGCAACACGCACGCGAATGTAGCAGGTGCACTCTTAGAAATGAACTTCACCACATAGCACGCTCCTAGCCAACCATCATCCCGAATGACAACGTTCTCGCCCCTGATTTGCTGAAAACGGGAGGAGGAGCCTGTTTTGTGCCCATTATGCACGGCACAAAATAGGCTCCTCCTCCTGTTTTCAACAAATCTAGGGCGAGAACGTTTTCATTCGGGGTGATGGTTGGCTAGGAGCGTGCTATGTGGTGAAGTTCATTTTTAAGAGTGTGGCTAAGGCTTAGAGTTCGCCCATGTGGAGGTGTGGCTGGTGGAAACGTCATGTATGCGCCAAGGTCCGAGAATGTTGGACATGCTGAACGCACTCTCAAAACGGCAATTCGTTCGTTGATACGGGGAAGGCGTACCCCTTTCTGTGACAGTTATAGGGGGCGCGGTAAGTGGTTGCCGCAGAGCGTACACTCTTAAAAATGAACTTCACCACATAGCACGCTCCTAGCCAACCATCACCCCGTATGACAACGTTCTCGCCCAAGATTTGTTGAAAACGGGAGGAGGAGCCTATTTTGTGCCGTGCATAATGCCACAAAATAGGCTACTCCTCCCGTTTTCAACAAATCGGGGGCGAGAACGTTGTCATTCGGGATGATGGTTGGCTAGGAGCGCGCTATGTGGGGAAGTTCATTTCTAAGAGTGTACGGAGCGCGCTCCTTTTGATTAAACGGGACATCTCCTTTTATGGAGTGTGGCGTTCCTGTACCCACAAGTGCGAGTGCTTCTCGCGATCTCCACCCTCCTCTTTGGTTGGACCCGCCCGCACCTTAATTAATGTTTTTAAAGTAGCACAGAGGTCATTTTTAACACCCAGTTTTCTTCCTATAAAACTGTTAAGTAGCCCAGTAAGATGCACCATGCGAAGTAATTTACACCACAGAGTCATAATTATCGCAGAAATTGAATTTAAAATACGCCGCAAAAAGCGCCCGTGCGCAACGGTGGTGAAGAGCAGTACCAGCCTGTGATCCGTCTGGAACCTCGCGCTGACGCTATAAGGAGAACGCTCGCTGATTGGCCTAGTGAAATGTTGTCTGCTACTCCGCTGTCGTCTGCTACTCGGCTGTTCGGGGTTCTGAAAAAGCCTTTCTGCTTGCTCGGTAATGCTTCGGCCGCTCCTTCTATCCCCAATTCTCCGGGAGAACTGGCAAAACAGGTTTACGGCGGCAAAGGGACAAGCGACTGGCGAACCAGAACAAGTTCTCCTTATACCGTCATCGGTGACGTGGCATCATACCTCCTCATCCTCGTCATAGCTGGAGTGGCGAGTTAAGGGTGATCGCGGGGAGCTATGTTTATGTGAGTTTTTTTTCTGGGAAACAAATTGCACACATCAAAACCTTTCGTGCTATTCGCTATAATGACACACACACTTTCATCAGATATCTTAATTTGATTTTTTTTTTGGATGGCCCTCTGTACTCCTTTAAGGCTGCAGACAGCGGGATCGGAAAAAGACGGCTCTGCCGGAAAATGACATTTACTGACGCCCAGAGGCCTATGAGGCGCTTTGCATACGCAACGGATACACTCATCACGTGCACACACAACGCTCTCTTGACTCGAAAACCCGGTCTATAGCAGAAGCTCCGGAGCGAGAGGGACGGAGTGGAGAGAGAGCACGCTCTGCAGCGCGCATGTTATGTTCATTTCTACAAAAAGGCGTACGCCCCGCACTTTCGACGAAGCAGGAATGATAACGGTATCGTTACGTGCTGTGTTCACCTTCAGCCTGTTACATCATGAAGTTCTCAAGTGCTGCTGTATAGGCCGAGAACGTATGATACGAGGGCAAACTGACAAAACTTCTCGCTCGCCGCTTGGAAGGTGCCGTTAGTTTGACAGCTCTATACGAAAAGGAGGGAGCTTTCACTGGTTACGTAATCCACACTTCAAATCGTAACTAGTAACCGTAATGAATAACGAATGATGCAATTTCAAGACGAATGTCGGCACAGTACCCCTTGAAGTTGACCGAAGGCAAGGCGCTTCATCGTCGTTACGGTCGTTACAAGCTAACGAGCGGCGGGAAATTCAAAAAGGCGGGCGGGAGACTTAAAAAGGTGGGCACGTGATAAATCACGTGCACGGCGCTGTTCGCGCGATACGTGAAGGCCGTGGTACACGTCACGCGCAGTGCATCACGTGCCCACCTTTTTGAATTTCCCGCCACTCGTTAGCTTGTAACGACCGTAACGACGATGAAGCGATTAAGCCCCCTTATGGCCCGCCATAGCCCCCTGGGCAGATAACGATATCATTCGAGATTAGGGTTGGCTAGGAGCGTGCTATGCGGCGAAGTTCATTTCTATGAGTGTCGTCTATGAGTGTCGTAATATATCGTCTCTAAGAACGCATCACAAGTGGCCCTTTCGCCGAGTACTCTTAACAACACCTTAGTCAAGCATCCTCACAGTGATTTTTATTTTCATTTTCATTTTCTGGTGTTCTACCGCTCATCGCTCAACGCTGCTCATCGCTCAACCCCTGATTGGACTTCACTGCAAATCACTGCAAATCCGAATCTACAGTCCTGTCTTTCCCGTTCTTTTTTTCTTTCTTTTTTTTACGGACCTGCGTTAGTCGTGACGTTGCCCGCCTTGCGAGGCCGACTACGTCAAGCAGTTACACCACCACCACCACCACCTTCTATGAGTGTAGTACCCCCTCTTTCGTGCTGTCCTCACTTCATCTGTCCACTTATGTACGTCGCTCATAGCTACAGTTGCTTCGCGGCGCTAACACAAAAAACAAACAAACAAACAAAAAACAACAACTAACGACGCAACGGATATATCGCGTTCCTTTTGCGTTTGTGTCAAGGTAACCGTATCGTGTTTCTGCAAGGAATCTTCCCAGTCTAGTGCCCCTTTTAAGTGGGTAATATACTGTCCCCACATTGCAGAACTCACTATAAAGTGTACGAGTGCCGACAACGCCGCGTCCCTCTTCTTGAGTTCCAAGGACACCCCGCACGTGTATACGACGCCGGAAGATCTATTGCTCAAGCGGGTCTAGCCCCTCGGAATGTGTATCCTGGGCTGTGCCACGCGGATGTGTTCTCGTGTTGCTCACCGTCGCACGTACTGAAGAATTTGGAGTGTCAGCCCGTCAGGCTTTATGAAGAAACTGTCGTCCACAGGTGGCGTTCAGGCGAAATAGCTGCAGAAGAGTTGCTGAACAGTAGACTCAGTTTTTGGGCGCGGGGAGGTTTTTACAGTGCGGAATAGTTTCGTGTAATTGCGGTCTCGGTTATCAGACGTGCCTTGACACACGTTTGGAGTATTGTGAAAAAGAAAAACAGGAACAACAACAACAACAAAAAACACGAAAGTCATTCTGCCATGATAAAAACTAAAAATGGGACTAAATCCAGAATTTTTTCGAATCCAAGGAAGGTTCTGCGAATCCACGGATCTTATGAATCTCGAATCTTTCGAATTCTTTCTTTAAAAAAAACGAGTTTAAAAAGCAAGGGGAAAAGCACTTCTATCGTAAAGTGTTTTGAAGCAGAATTTGATATATTTCTTTTAGCAGAAACAAATTAAATAATAGTTCACTTTCCGGAGAAAACATACCCATATATATGTATACTTCTTCCTAAGTGTAATTTATTTAACGTGTTGTTAACATCGACTATACAGGAAATACACATAAACTCTCGAGTGTGATTTTTTTTTCCGTGAAACTAAGAAACAATCAAAAACAAAACCATGTTAATGTAACAGTTCCTGCCTGAACTCTTTCAGTCCAAAGCAACGTAAACAAACAAACAAGAAAACACCCACCGACCAGTCGGGCTTTCGGTGGACTCCGGAGGCGCCAGTTTTAAAACGAAACAAGCAAACGTGGTTGGTGGATTCGAAAGATTCGATTCGCGCTTTTGCGTGCTGGTATTCGCGGATTCATAAATTCCTAAATCCTAAAATTCCTAAATCCTAAAACAATCCTAAAAAATTCCTAAATCCGCGGATTCCTAAATCTCGACCAGCTCCCGTGGCTCAGTGGTTAGCGTGCTGGCCATGTCACGTCGAGACTGGGAGGTACCCGGGTTCGAATCCCGGTGCCGGCTGTGCTGTCTGGGGTTTGTCCTGGGTTTTCCTCAGACGCTTTCAGTTCCCTTAGAAGTCGGCCCAGGACGCACATTCCCCCAGGGCGTGAATCGTGACGTTGCCCACATACGTGAGGCCGACAACGGCAAGCCCTATCACCACCACCTAAATCTCGAATCCCTGCCTATATAGGATTCGAGGATTCGCTTGGCCCAACTCTAATAAAAACAGTCCCAGCTATGTTACCGTATAGGCATTGCGGCTTTCGAGGTGCATTAACTACCTCTTTTCGCTGGGCTTCAGCTCTGTTGGCTCTCAACTGACGGTCGGTTAAAAATTAAAAGTTCGGTGAAAAAATTGGTACCCGAGAAAGGGACAGAGGAGGGACAGCACGATTACTGTCCTCTGTCCCTTTCTCGGGTTTCAAATTTTTTCACTATGTACCAGCTGGCCCGCACCCTTGCCCTTTTAAGAGTTCGGTTTGAAAATGAAACGTGCTCGCGTTTCGAGCATACGGGGATGACTGCTATGCCTTATGGCAAAATTCGGAAAAGAGTATGGACATGTAATAACACGAGAGCACTAACGTGTCGCCCATTTGCCCTAAATGTCAGTTAAATGCCCATATTTTATAACCCTTTGTCATTTGCCAGCTAATGGGCTCGTTCGTACTACTTCCTTTCCGAGGTGCGCTCGGCTGACTAGCGCGTTTCCGTTTCCAGACAGGCGATGGTGGTTGGTGCATATAGATGCTCAGACAGCACAGTGCACCGGGAATGCCAAGCGAACAGCGCACCAACTATGCTACGCGCCCACACCGGTTTTCGTCACCATCACAACCATCACCACCACCACCACCGCATCGGGAATGAACAACAGATTTGTGTTCCCTTTGTCACTTTACTTTATACAGGGAAGATAAAAAGCATAACACTAAATTTAAATTCCTGATATGCTATTATGATGTTCACTGGTATACAATAGATATAAAAAAAAATAAAAATAAAGCAGAACTTCACCAGATAAGACCCTTTTATTCAGCTCATCATTCTGAATTACATCCCCATCTCATCGTCATCATCTATTGTTGTTGTTGTTGTTGTTGTTGTTGTTGCCCTTGGGGATTGCGGCTTTTTGAGACACATTGCAAGTTGTCACTGTATCTTGTTCACCACCATTAACTGTCGCCGTGTCTAGAAACTGGCAAGAAGAAACATTTCCCATCAACCTCAGAGCAAGCTACCACCGCTTTGAGACACCATGTTATAGTGGCGTTACACTCAAGTGCAAAAGCAATGGGGCAGAGTTTTAGAACTGGCCTCAGTTGTTGACTTGGTTGGGGAAAATAAAGCAAGTGGTAGGCTAAAAGATACGGAAGATGGGCTCACGAATTTTGTGACTCTTCTAATCAGTCAACAATACAAGGCGTTCGTCTCTCCTCAAACCAAGAGTGATAACTGTACAATTCTGTGTAGGGGTTGACACTGACCGTGCGAAGTCTTCTTTTGAGACTGCGTTACGTTGCTGAAAATAGTCCGGATGCCGGGAACAGTCATGTTAGCTGTTGCGTTGGCAACAAACATCCGGGGCCAATACCGGACTGTTGCGGCCCCCTAACGCTTAAATATACATCTACAGCCGTTCACGGGCGTTTTCTTCTTTTTCTTTTCCTTTTCTATTCTTCTTCTTCTTTCTTTCTTTTTTTTAATAGCAAGCCAACCTCCGTCTGGTTGACCTTTCCTTTCTTTTCATTTTTTTCTTAATAGACATATCCCCCCTCCACACGTCCACGCGTCATTCTGATCATGGAATCCGGATGAGTTCCGAATCGTCATTTTTTAGCTGCTTTTAAATGTTGTGTATGCCGGTATGTATATCAGCCGCGATAAGCAATGCGTTCAGTATCGTACGCTGAAGTATCAGGAAATAATGCTGTTGAAGCTCCCCGTTGAGTGAACAACTTTTCTTACGCTTCTGCTAGGGAACATGGAAGAGAGAGAAAGCACGGAGGCAGCCGTCCGTTATCGATTAGAAAGCAGTAACTCATCGGCAACGTATTGCTCGAGGATGAAAAAGAAAAACAACAAGAAGTGTACGCTATCATTCTTGGAGCAAGTCTTCGACAGTGGCGTTCGTGTACCCCGTAGAAAGAGAAACTCGACCAACTGACACGCTCAATGCCGTGCCAACCAGAGGGCGCTACAGTCGTGACGCTGGCCACATAAGTGAAGCCAACAACGGCTAGCCGTTCTCGCCACTAACACCACCACCTCTGTGGTTTAAAGGAGCCATGAACTGTACCAAGCGAGACCGCCGACTGTGTCGGCTCCAAACGGCGATTTCAACGTGTTGTCTGGGATATCTTTTGTATAGGTGAATTTGGTAGGTGCGTACCTTCAGCACATAGCATGCTCCTATAGCCAACCATCTTCCCGAATGACAACGTTCTCGCCCATGATTTGTTGATAACGAGAGGCGAAGCCTATTATGTATTTATTATGTGCGGCTACAAAATGGGATACGCCTCCCGCTTTCAACCAATCAGGGACGAGAACGTTGTCATTCGGGATGATGGTTGGCTAGGAGCGTGCCATGTAGTGAAGTTCATCACCACCACCACCATCATCTTGAAGATCGGCACAGTTCCCTTAGAAGTCGGCCCAGGACGCACATTCCCCCAGGGCGTCAGTCGTGACGTTGCCCACATACGTGAGGCCGACAACGGCAAGCCCTATCGCCATCACCACCACCACCACCATCATCTTGAAGAGGGTAAAGTAGAACGTTATGTGTACCTCCGCGTTGCCGTCTGATTGGGTGCTACAATTCTTCAGATGACGTAACGATGGATAGAGGTATCTGGACGGCGGTGCGTGTACTCGCCCGAATACGAAAGAGAGTGCGTTTTTGTATTAACGCTGCACAAGTTATGAAGGAGAATAATTGAATAATAGATTGTAAATAGAATTACGAAGCGTAGAAGAACAATATTACATCTATTAAACCCGTAACTAAATACATGCAGATAGGAGTTCTTACCTCCTTTAAGAGTGCAAAATCGGATGCAATCCCTAAGCAATTCCAACGCGCGCCACGAATTCCCTTTTTGAGCCGCGCACGCAGAAACTCAACTTATCGCAGAAACGACCACATCTTCAATCACCTATATACCATACATGTATGAACCTCAACTCACCATGTCCAGCGCTCCCTTTGTTTACTTGACAACCAGTCCATTACGCTCGTGCTATTCACTATGACACAGCCTTATACCCTACATCCCGGCCCATTAAAAAAAAAATACAGCTGAGAAACGCGATGAAGCACCCCGTTGTAACCTACATACCCCGCGAGCGAAGCAATAATCCTTGGCTAAACTCGTTAGTCTTTCCCGCACAGCGCCTTCGAGCAACGTGTTCCGCTGAACCCCAAGTCGGAGTTCCTTCGCTTGGTGATTGTAAATTACTAGACTCGTTCATTAAAATGCAGTGGCCTCCTTCCTCCCCCCCCCCTCTCTCTCTTCCAGACGTAGGTACACCTTGTTGGTACGCGCCCCCTTATAAATATGCATGCAGTCGTCGGCGACTCGAACCGGGAATTCCATTCCTGAAGAAGTTTTACGAATTTTCGAGTGTGCGGTGGCGTCCGTTGCGTTATGGGAATGCGCTAACGAATCTGTTAGCGCGCTCGAAGTCTGGCGCCATGTTTCGAGCGGAACGATGATCATCAACGTGGTATTTCTGAGCATTGTTAAAGTGCGCGGGGTGGCCGGAGAATTAATGAAATGGAGTAACCTGATGGGGGTGCTATATTTTTCAGGCACTCGCTTTGTAACAGCATGTGCACTCTTATAGATGATCTTCACCGCCTAGCGGGCTCCTAGCCAACCATTGTCTCGAATGGTATATCGTTATCTGCCCTGATTTGTTCAAAACGGGAGGCGTACGCCCTTTTTTGTGACACTTATGCTGTTCATAACTGTCATAAAAAGGGCCTACACCTCCCGTTTTCAGCAAATCGGGGCAGATAACGATATCATTCGAGATGATGGCTGGCTATGAGCGTACTATGCGATGAAGTTCATTTCTAACAGTGTGTTCTATTGTCTAAAAAGGGAAGGTTGGTGGTGGCGGTGCTCTTGTATACGATCTTAGAAATGAGCTTCACCGCATGGCACGCTCCGACCCAACCATCATCTCGAATGATATTGTTATCTGCCTTGATTTGCTGAAAACGGGAGATGTACGCCCTTGTATGTGACAATTATGAATGGCATAAGTGTCACAAAAGAGGCGTACGCCTCCAGTTTTCAACAAATCGGGGCAGATAACGATATCATTCGAGACGATGGTTGGCTAGGAGCGTGCTATGCAGTGAAGTTCATTTCTAAGAGTGCCCAGCCAGTGCCGGGATTCGAACCTGAGTACCTCTCCTAAAATCACAAGTGATAACGATATCGTATCGTTCTGCACCCTCACAGAAATTCATAGTCTTAAGAGGCAAAATGCTATGTTAGACGCGGTTTCGACGGTGTCGACGGATGGGCTAAAAGTCAATTCGAAGAAGACGCTCCCCGAGAGAGTGGTGGAGGTTTTTCCCTCACAATTGTGGTAATATGCACTAGCACCGCATAAACCTTATCTTTCTGCGGAAGGCGGGTCTTGCTCAACGACCCCTCTAACACTTTGCTCTTCCCGACCAACTCATGCACCCTCTACGCATGTCCACCCTTCATCCTCTATCCTCCATGCATCTTTCGTTCTTTTTTTTTTTTTTGCTATAGTCGTGACGACGATCACTCCTGCGTGGCCAACAACGGCGGACCGATCCTGCCATTACACGCACCCCCCACCCCCCCACCCCCCCCAAGTCTGTTTTTAGAGTGCAGAGCGGCGTTTCTGACATCCCGTGCCATACAGCAATGACAGGGACGGACCTTTCCTTTCTTGCTTTTCCTTTTTTTTTTTTTTTTGTAACGCTGCGAAATTCCGTTCGGTTCAGTATTGATCGCCATTTTGTAAGATGCGCAACCGAATGGAATCCCCTATAATGTGGCAGTAGTCAGAGGAAGATTATGCAGCATTAGCGACGAGAAGCATCTGGCAAGAAATCGATTTCTGTTTGAGAGAGTTAGAAGGGTATGCAAATGAGCGGCGCTTCTGACGTATAGGGGACGTGCGTATGTACAAGTTCACAAATGACATTTCCTGTGTCCCATTAATGGTTCACTGTATTTATTTATTTATTATTTATTTATACTTCTAGCGTCTTAGACGCCAAAAAAGGAGTGGGATTACATACACACGGAGAAACATCTTGCTCCGTAGCGGCCGCGGATATACAGAAAATTTAGATGAACCTCGAACACATGTATATACCGTATATCAAAAACCATCTACACACGCATACATCCTTCACATAAGATTATAACAAACGTAGCAGCACACTCTACCTATAAGTTTGCGATCGCCAGCATAAAACTCGACAAGGTGTCACACCGTTACCATTTCTTCCGTCAGTCCGTTCCATGCCTGAATGGACAGCGGAAAGAAAGAGTACATAAGGCAGTTAGTCCTAGAAAATAATTGTTTAATGGATTTGCTATATTTCGTTCGGTGGCTACCAGTTGTGTTAAATGTAATATAATCAGAAGGCCTAATACAGGTACGGTTATTTATTATGAGCCATAGTAGCTTAAGTCGCTGAATTCGAGTCCTTTGATACAATGGCGTCAGTTCCGCGAGGTGGAGTAATTGCGAATTCATTGCATGCCATTCGTAATGCGGCTGGTGTAATATTACGGCAGTGCTGCTCGGGTTGTATGTTTGGACAAGGTATCGTAAGCTGCCTTTTGAGACCTCATTGAAAATTACGCACTCAGTATTCATCACGTGCGCACACTGCGTTGCGATGAGATTTCGATCTTACGCAGCAGTGTGTCAATAGTGGGCCGGCGGAAGGAATTATTATGAAGCAACTATATTTTGATGAAACGTTATTTGGAAAGTAAATTGATGCGGGTGCTTGTACACGATACCATTAAGTATGAGGCGATGAAACAGGACTTAGAATATGAAGTAGGCGGGACAAGAGTCCTGACTATAGGGCTATGTAAATGTTCGCATTCATCGAATACCGATTCGAATTCCGAATCCAATATATATAGTTGTACGTTCGAATTTTGAATGGAAAAGAGGCACTCTGCGCCTTGTTAAAAGATAGCGGCATATACACTGCCGCTTTTAGTACCTTCACTGAGTCTCTGAGGCAGAATCCAAACCAAATGACATGGAGCTGCTGGCGCCTGTGTAGTGGCAACCACCCAGCTCCAAGGCTGTTTTATATCCTTTTTTTTTTTTTTTTTCAGGTAATACTTACTTACTTGAGAAGGGTTGTGCTCTTGTCAAGCGGCTCTTGCTGCTTTTTTTCCCCGCCCGATAACATGTAACCCCGCGTTTAATGGCGGAATGAGAATTTGCTAGGAACGTCTTATGCCGTGAAGCACTGTGCCGGCCAGAGTTACGGAATGGAGTCTCCCATTCCGTTCGAATTCCACTCCGAGGAACGGAGATTGGCGATAATTCCATTCCTTTCAATTCCTCGGAATGAAAAGGTGTGGTCAGTTCCCACTCCTCCAATGGCTTGGCAACCCAATTTCCATTCCGTTAATTCTCTCAATAAAAGAAAAGGACCGGTAACCACAATTTCAGCAGCGCTAGAGGAGATTGACATTACCAAGCTCGGAAAAAACACAAAGTGTGCAGGTGCGGTGAAAAAAAAAAGAGTGCGACGGCAAAAACCAGCACGTTGAAACCAAAACTGCCACCGGGGCACCCAGACCATTCCATTCCCAGGACAGTTCCCGCCATTCCATTCCAGGCTCTGATAAACCTGGAATGATTCCGGAATCATTCCAACTCCGGAGTGGCAACACCGCAATCCTGATGCTGGCTGTGCTCTCTGGGGTTCCTCCTGGGTTTTCCTCAGACGCTTTCGGGCGTATTGTCGGCACAGTTCCCTTAGAAGTCGGCCCAGGACTTACATTCCCCCAGGGCGTCAGAGTCTCGACGTTGGCCACCTCCGTGAGGCCGACAACGGCGAGCCCCATTACCATCACCACCACCACCCAGAAGGCCTGCATATTGCCTCCTCTTGCTCCTTCGACATATAAAGTCAGAATTCGTCGTCTACCGCGATTCTCCGTTCGGCGAAACTTACAGATGCACTCTAAGAAAAAAAGGAGTACTTTTACTCCTTTTGGGGAGTAATTGCATTGCCACAAAAAATAGACCCTTTCGGGAGTAAATGCACGGGAGTAAATGAATGTCACAGAGTGAAGACCGCATTTCACGCGCTGTTGTAAGAGTCCCAGGTACATAATTCGTGCGCATGCATGAAAATACTTTGAAGCAAACCGTCAACCGTGATATATCGAGTGATATAAAATCTTGCGCCGTACTAGGGCACAATTTGCGAAGAAAGATGCGCTAACTGTTTCTTACTCTGTGTGACTGGAAAATTGCTACGTTGTCTGAGTTATACAGCCTTATGTCGTTCAAATTGACCAGGGCCACATATTTACGTAGACTGTCGCATTCAGGAGACCATTCGCAAAGTTTAGTGACAATTTGCAGTCCTGGGGAGTAAATGTCGGGACTCAATGTCGGGTTAGGGGACTAAAATGGGGAGTAATTGCAGACTAGGGGAGTAGAAGCTGCAATTACTCCCCGTTTTACTCCTTTTTTTCTTAGAGTGCATGAAGCCGACGGTGGCTCGTCTTCATGACGAGGACCGCTGAAAGCACTTTCGTGATTGGCTACGGCCGTTGAAAACACGATCCTAATTGGCTGACGCTTAGTTGCTACATCACGTCGACGAGTATAAGCAGGCTTTTTTGTATCTAGGTGGTGTCGGCTTTGCACTCCCCGACGGACTCACGCACTCTCTCATCTACGCGATTCCACCCTTAATCGTCCATCCGTTTTTTAATTCTTTCTTCTTCTTCTTCTTCCTTTTTTGTCGTGACGTTGCCCACTTCTGTGTGGCCGACAACGGCGAGCCGATTCAGACACTAACCCCCACCCCCACTGTTTTGCTTGAGACGCTTTAAGGCAGATGTCGGCACAGTTCCCTGGGAAGTCGGCCCAGATAGCACGATCACCGCCCTCCCCCCTTACTTGCGGCAGTCGTGACGTTACCTGCCTGAGCGTGGCCGAGTATGGCAAGTAGCTCCACCACGCCACTGTTTCGTGAGCCTAGAACAGTAATGTGGTCGTCTCGCCTGTTTAAAAAGCTTACTTTCGCTTCGGCTATGCTTGAGGAATACTTTGCCATCTACTCACGATACAACAACAACAACAATAAATGATGGAAAAGCAAATAAATGATGGCATGGGATGTTTCCACGTGGTAGCCAATGAGAGGATGAATCAATGGCGAGATCGAAGCGAAGACAGTTCGGAAAACTGCGAAAAAATGCTCTATATCTTTAAAAAAATGACTATAGTTCGCGTGGAGAGTGACATCCGGTATATATACCACTATTTTAGCAACCATGTAAATATATGAATGAAACACGCAGCCAATTAGTTCATTAGCAAAAAAAAAAAACAAAAAAAACGACCGGGTATTTTACATCACACATTCCCATTCTTTTCCCCAGCCATGATTCATGCACCTCCGTTCATTACCACTAAAATGAAGTTGCTGCTGTTGTTGTTGTTGTTGTTCATTTCTGCACTATACGCGTAAAAAAAATTCCAGCCTTCCCACGCATAAAATTTAGTTTCACACACACCCCAGGAACACTCTCCGCGCCTCCTCGAGCTACAGGAACGCGTGTCCGATCCCTTCATTTAGCCATCCCCGAAAAGCCGAGGATGCTACATCATTATCGACCGCAGCCGTGGCACTTTCCATTTTCGCGACGCACGTAACAATCTTACGCCCGTGTGAGCATCCCGGTGGACGACGGGCTAGACAGAGAATGTTAAAAGTGGCCGGGCGCCCTGCCTTGCGTGAAAACGCGATAAAGTGCAGTAGGCGCGCAGCGAACGATATAGCTAGAACCGGGGAGCGCTCCTCGTACGCGGGCTGCCGCCCTGTCACGGCGGCGGGGCTGCGAAACCACCAAATATCGGTGTCGTTTGGCAGCTATTGTGGCGCTCGTGTGTGACCAAATAGCGCGATAGGGGGAGCTTTGTTGCGACTTTCTTGAGAAAGGCTACAAAGGAAAGTTCTTTATATTTCATTTTTTTTTACTTCCTTTACTTTTCTTCTTCTTTTCCCTTTCATTGTTCGCTCGACCCCTCGGCAAATTGACGTGACGAAGAACGGGAAATAATGCCTCGAAAAATTCCAGGCTGTATTGGGTAATGTTTTTAGATGTAAGAAAACTATTTATCGAGTTTTGACGCTGCTACGCGGCCACTTTCAATGCGCATTGAATGGTTGACCTGTGCAAATGAATAAACGGAACTCATTAATTTCGCGTTTCCTACATAACAGCGATATTAGTGGTAATTTATCGTATACCGATGTAAGCATCATTTGTAGCTTCGCGCGCATGTCCGTCTTAAGTTATGGCGGTTCACCGGGGTCGAGGATGCAAATGGCGGCCGTCGAGCCGTCTTGAAATTCTCAATCCTGTTATGGGAACTGTCTTGAGTCAAGCAGGATCAAAGTTCGATCCTGCTTGGAAGCGGCCGTGTAGCACCATCCGATCTGCATTGGGTTCAAGCAGGTTCGGTCGAGCAGGATCGAAAATGCCCGTGTGACAGGGGTATCAGATGACCTTCGAGGCAGAGTTTGTTTAATTCAGGCATTCAGCTTGGCATTGTTATGCATGTGTGTGTGTGTGTGTGTGTGTGTGTGTGTTCGTCTGTGTGAATGCGTGAGCAGTGACTGGCAGCAATCTAAAAGTGAACGGGTTGAAGGGGTGTGCGCGCCGCATCGTCGTCTAAAGCGCGCTTAGGTATGTTGACTTCTAATGAAGTTTACTTGCTCAGTTTTACTTGACGATGAAATTGATTATGAAATTGATTTTAAATGCAACAGGCATCCCTGGTTCGGTGTCCTCGAGCTTCTAATTACAAGCCCAACTTTCCATTTTCGTTTACTTTGTACTGAGCTCCTGTTCGTTTAAATGCTCCGGTAAATGCTGAGGTTCAGTTTGCTTGAACGCATGTGTCGTGTCAGTCGTAAGCAGTAATCGGCAGCATGTACTATGTTGTTGTTGGAATAAGTAGAAGTTCTAGCTGCCTTGTATTACCAATGAGTACGTATTGTTTGTGGGACACATTGTGAAGCGCGGCGACCATCTACGCATGAGAGAATGGAATGCGTTGTGCAAATTTGTACAAACTCGCTTTTACGCACTTAATGTATTCAAGCATAGTGTACATATCTCTACGTAGAATATATCGTGTTCATCGTTGCTAATCATACCTCACATCATACATTTGTTTTGATAAATCCGTTTATTAAACTAGAGTGCTGCAACAAAATCTAGAAAAGTAGGGTAGCTGCAGAGTTGAAGTGTAATGCATTACATCTGGGTAATCACGGTACCGTTACATTGTGTGTGTGTGTGTGTGGGCGAGGGGAACATGTTTATCATATAAAAAATATGAGGGAAAGGTTAGCCACCGCTATGGCGGCTTGCTATTCCCAGGAAGGAAAGAGAAAAATAAAGACAAACATGACTAATGTAATGGCATTACACTTCGGCAAGGTAGTGTGCCCTCACATTGCTCATTACTTGTTTGAAAAATTCAGGCATTGTCTAATGACAGCAGTTACGAATTGTTGCGTGGTACAGGCTACGATTATCCCAAAGCTGGTATAGCCAAGCCACCTTTGCCATGAACATCAAGAAGGGGAGCAGAGTTCATATGAAATCTTTATTAATCCTACCTATATTAATTAATTAATTGTTACCTTAATTACCTACCTTACCTACCTTAATTAATCTTAGCTGCGGTTCCTGAAGTAACAACAAAAATATCAAGCACTGAAGCTTTCCTTTAATGGTTACAAGCTTTCATGCAGTGGCCTGCATTTCGTCAGGTACTGGCGAAAGGTCATGTCAAGGTCAGGTCATACTTGACGAAATGCAGTCCACCGCATGAAAGCTTGTAACCATTAAAGGAAAGCTTCAGTGTTTTATATTTTCGTTGTTACTACTGCCAAGTGGACCTTGACCCAACCCTCTATATTCCTCAACTACGGTTTTCCGAGTACGTGGTATGGAGTAGCCGGCTTCCATGTTGCTAGTGCCCATTTTCTCTCTATTTTTTCGTTTTCTCTCTATTTTTTCGTTTTCTCTCTATTTTTTCGTTTTCTCTCTATTTTTTCGCTTTCTTTCTTTCGTTTTTTTTCGTTTTCTTTCTTGCCGCCTTCTTTCCTTTTTTCGTTTTCTTCCTATCTTTTCGTCCCCTTTCCTTTTCCGTTCCTCTTTACGAAAGGAATAGCAAGTCGGCCTTTGCCTGACTAACCTTTCCTTGTTTTTTTTTTTCTCAATAAACATATCCCCCCCCCCCATTTTCTGATTTTTCTTTTTTTTTTTTTTTACATTCACTCACTCAACTACGGTTCCTGATTTAGATTATGCATAATGTTGTGTTCCCTGCACGTTCACACGCAGCAATTCTGCAGAAACGCTGGTAACTAATAGCCCCAATAACTGTCACTGATAGCGTGTAAGGAACTAAAAGACGAATCGAGCCTCTTTACTCTCCGCGCTTCTAACAGCAAATTGGACTGCGTTAGAGACTTCTGGGAAAACGCAATGCCCTAAAAGTCATTACCCGATAAAAGGAATCATCATTAGTGATCGAGCAATTAATAATCATTACTAAGCGTGAAAACGTAATCAGCAATGTAATGCGTTAATTTACGAAAATATTACCCCCAACTCTGGGTAGCTGTCGCTGTATGTTGCATTACACATTAACAGTGTAATGCAACCCTCCCGGTTCTGCAGGGCATGCAGATTATTACCCAAAGCCCATATATATATATATTTATTAGAACAAAGAAAAAAAAAGGAGTAAAGGTCAGCCAAACGACATGTCGGCTTACTATTCCGCAAAAAAAAAGAAAGAGAAGAAAAAAAGAAAATTACATAAAAGTAAAATAAAAAGCAAAGAATTGGGAAATAAAGGATAAACTAACAAAAGGTGTAAGCAAGATGAGGTAGATCAAAGCCAAAGATGACTTCAAAAACCGGAGGGCTTAGATCTGCTGCTGGTGCCTTTTGATAAACTGCCATTTCTTTTATCGAAGTACGCGACTTGGCGTTGCGTCGCTCCTTCGATGTCTTCATTGCCTCAGCTACCACTACATTACGAAAGCTCTACACGAAGGAAATGACTATAAATAGCTTTATTTCGACTCTTTTTCCGAGTCGCTTCTCCAACGAAACTTTCTTTAAATCGTCAAAAACAAAGGCCTTCGTAATGTCCAGACCTTCTCACTAATCTCAGTTTCAGACTGTACCGAGAAAGCCTCACTGAACCACTTCCAGGCACGGGGAGACAGATGTTAGGAATACGTCGTAAGCACGTATGGCTTCCCGGCGACTTACTCCGGCGAAAACTTCCTCTACATTTCGTCCGAGAGCAGTCGCGGAAGATAGCACACCGTGATGATGCGCACACAACATCAATATGGTGGCTGGACGTTTGGCGCTAGTCCGATATTTTTTACTTCATTTTGTCTGGCGCGTGTGAGAGTACAAAACAGAGAGAGCAAAAAAAGAAAGAGAGAGAGAGAAAAGAGACCCATCATATAGACGCAGATGATAGATGACCGAACGCTGAAGTGGCATTGGGAATAAATCAAATAAAAGTGGAATAAAAAAAAAAGAATAAGAAGAAGCTATTCGCTTTTCGAGATATGAAGACATTCCTTAAAGGGACATTCGTTTTGGATCTCCTCAGTGCACCAACTGTAAAAAAAAAAGGAAAAGAAGAAGAAAAAGAAGAGACTAAACAAGTGAAAGGGGGAAAAAAATGAAGTGCAAGACACAAATAACTGGAATTTGAGATGTCTGTGAAAACAAGGGGGCATTTTTTTAGGGTGGGGGGAGGGGGGAAATGACGAAAGTCTAGGGAAGTAGAGGACGCGTGAAATGTCCCTCCATTGCGTACACTCTTAAAAATGAAACAAGAAATAAGTTTAAAACCAGTAGGAGCGAATAGCGCATGCCCTCTATGGAGTGTTCTGTTTTGAGCAGGGGAAGGGAGGGGGATCTATTTATTTTCACAGGAAAAGTCAGCCAGGAAAGACGGCTTGCTATTCCTTATTAAATAATTCCTAAGCGCGTATTTCTGGGGTAGTTAGGAGTAAGGCGATGTGGGGTCAGAGGTCAGAAATCTTCCGCCGCCCTGCTGAGTAGACCGGTATCACGCAGGTAGTGGAGAAGCTCCGCGGTTACACCACTGCTCCGTGGGCCAAGTAGTGTTGCGGGAGAGGTGGAGTATCCGAGGCTGATCAGGCGAGACTTGTGCTTGTCGCGGAAGGACTTGGAACGGCGGCGGTCGAGAAGAAGGTGACGAATATCTGCCTCAACGGTTCTGTCTATAAACAATGTTGTAAATGTACCCTGCTCAAGCCTCCAGGTCTGCTACATATTTTTTTTTTTTTTCTGTATGTGTAGTACAAGTTGTATGCAGCAAAGCAGTGCTCCATAACGTTCCGCAGGTCGGCTTCACCTTTACTAGCAGTGTGATGCAGGCAAAGCACGCTTCCCAGGAGAGGTAAAATTTTCTCACGTTTGTGGCTCGATTGGCTGGCTCGTTGCAGCCAAGGCGCGTTTAGTTCGTCCGTTTGACGCCGCTGATGGCTGTGAGCACGCAAGTATTCCCACTACTCGGGAAGCTGATGGTTGAGCGGTGGCGCGGTGGTAAGACAAACGCTAGGCGTTCGCCGGATTGCTCGATGCCGGTAGCGACGACCCCGGTTTGGATGGTGTGTTTCGCAAGAGCAGTACAACCACAGCTCTGTTTGTTTGTTTTCACGATATACCACATTATGTTTCTTCGCTTCTACCTCTTATTTACGAAATAATAAGGACGTGTGAGAATGCCCCGGTGGTCCCTGCGCTCACACTGCGCTCCCTTATAGAGCTTCCGTGAAAATCGGTCAATATTTTTTTCGTAATATTGTTAAAGGAATATTGTCAAATATGGAGACAATGACGACAAGCGAGATCATCCATCGTGCCTTCTCTGATGCCAACAGCGACTATGGTTGTTCTCTCTGTATAACAATATTCCTTCAAAAAGCAGGATTGACATACAAAAACCCAGTCTTGGGTAAGTTACTTCTAGAAAGTAACTGAGTTGCAGTTATAGTGACTTTCTTGGTCAGGTAACTAGTTACAGCTGCCGTGACTGTCAAAAAGTAACTTAGTTACATTACAGTTGCTTTTTATAAAAATGACCATGAGAGGGTGATACAATCGTTAAAAAAACATACATTTATTTACATTTGCTTAAGTGCGATAAAAGTATTATTCCGCTTAACCAGAAGCTGTATAAGTCAATATGTGACTCTCCCACAGGGAAAAATACGACGTGTGTACGTACGTAACAAAGGATCGACAGTTATTCGAGAAACTAGTTACATTTTGCAGTTACATTCACAGAAATTGCAACTAGTTACAGTTAGAAGCTACCTTTCTGGAAATGTAACTAGTTACTGTAACTAGTTAACCCCAAAAGTAACTAGTTACAGTTACAAGTTAAAAGTAACTCAGTTACTACCCAAGACTGCAGAAACCATTCAACACGGTACTATGTATTCAAACATCGTAAAATCAACCTCAAGGCGAACGTTGTACTGATAGCTGTCACAACACACATTAATCTATAATGTCAATTACGGCGAATAACTAATTAATGTTACGTTACTCAACGCCGCCAGGACACTACGTCACATCGTACGCTCACTAAAGGGCGAAACGTATCGGACGTTTTCTCAGCGTCAAAACGTCGCGCGTACGCCATGGCCTTGCACACGCGGCGAAGAAACGCCAGCGAGGGGACCACCCGAAACTCATGGGACGCGTACGGAGCGAGTGACGCGCGCCACTGTTGCTATATTCGTCGACCACAAATATCTGTTAGAACGTGCAGATGCTCTCCTTTCCTGTTGTTCCTGCGTTCCTTCATTCCAGATACCATTAAAATGTTCACGTAAATTATTGTGATGGATAATGTCCCAAAAATTTATGCGAGCTGCTCATACGCCATCTTGTCTGCCGCACGACGGCCATGCTTCTGTCTACTTCTCGGAAAACGCGCCCAGACGCGCGCGAATATCTGTAGTCGACAGATTCCGGCGTACGCCCTCCGCGCGCGCGTTGAAAAACTGGTTTTTACGAGGTCACACGCACGCAGAGCGCGCGCGCGTCCTGAAAACGTCGGAAAAACGCTCCATGCGTTTAGCCCTTAACTGGAAGCAATGGATGCAAGGTAAGAATATGGGCACAGGATGATAATCGAATCGCCCCCGCGTTTTCTCTTCATCCGCCTCTGCCCGTTTGGCTGTAAGGTTTTAATTCCGTGATGACGGCACGAAGTGATCGATGCAAAGGAGATTACCGGATGAAAGGGCAGCGAGGATGAGAGAGAAAATCTTTTCGCTCCGCTACTTTTTAGGGAGGTGATGGCTAAGCGAAAAGGCCGAGATTCAACAGAACGCTAATGACCGATGATAAGGGACGCAAACACTCTGTAATCGTGCGTGGGTCGCTGGCGAGAAATCTTCCATATCATTCGAAATGTAATTTTCGCTACTCTCTATTCGATTCCGATATATACACACATATATATATATAAAAAAGCATTAACTTTGACTGATAGAAAAAGGCGACAGGGGGGGGGGGGGTGACATGTGCTTTGACAACCGCGTAATCAGATTTACGAGTAAAGCTGGCCTGATTTGTTTTCGACTTGGCGCAATGTCTTCAAGGTGTGCAAAAAGGGGCAAATGCCAGTTTAACGCGAAAATGTAATTTGGCAGAATACGACATCATTCCACGATTAAACGACGACAATTGATGAAAATGCGCCAGAGGTGGAATTCGAACCAGCGCTCTCTGATTTCCAGAGAAAGAGATGCCACACTACAGGGTTAGTCTAGCAAACGTTACACATTTCGACTGCATCGTAAAAATAGAAGACGGGCTTTAGCCAACCCCAAACTTTGAAGACTGATAGCCATTTGTCGGAAGTTTCATTGGAATTTTTTGTAAGCACTATGGTCATGTAGAAAGAAAATTAAAAATCAAGCAAAATCTCGCCCCATGCCTTTTCAATGGCCTATCCCCCACAAACACCGCCATTTTTTCTGGTGTCTGCTTCACATTCACATCACCTCACTCAGGCGGCGCTGCCTAGAACGATGTGACATGTCCATTCTGACTTTATGCACCAATCCTCTTCTTCTGTATGTTCACGCCACCTGTGTGTAGCGAAATGAAATTGAAGCGCACGCAGAAGAAAATGGCGGCTTTTGAGTGAGATTCGCCATAGAAAATGCATAGAGTGAGATTTTGCTTGATTTTTAATTTTTCTTGTACAGGACCATAACGCTCACAAAAAATTCCAACGAAACTTCAGATAAATGGCTATCAGTCTGCGAAGCTTGGGGTTGGCTAAAGCCCGTCTTCTATTTTTACGATGCAGTCGAAATGTGTAACGTTTGCTAGACTAACCCTGTAGTTACACCACGTATAGGCGTTTTTCTATTCTTGTAATATTATATTTCTAGGTAATAAAATGAGCAATTACTGTGGTCACATGGTTAAAATGGGTATGTACATAAAGAAAATTTATTACGTTCATCTCATGGTTACAGTGTATGTATTTGATGATGCACACTGTATCATCCAAATACGAGTTACACATAGATAATATCTTACAAAGCGGACAAAGATTAATACCGTCTCTAACCATTGTGGTACATGCAAGTGGCGCATGCAGCCCAACATGAGGTATGTCATTCCAACCTTGAATACTGTATAGGAACGGCCAATGCCTTCTCCTGTTAGCTACCCTTCCATTGATGCCTCTAGCGCGCTCTAATTGAAGCTGTTACGCTTAAGCGATGTGTTCTTCCATCTACCATCGCCATTGCCACAGCCACTACTACGAACCATTCAACGAGTACCGAAATCGTTCCTGAGGCTTCACTTTTGAAGTAAAAGATCATCAACTGCAAAACCGGCTTCTGCATTCGGCTTCAACACCAGATCACATCATAGCTCATCATTCAACATCAACTTGACCATCACGTCACATCGTATCCCATCACTCAACACAACACCATTCTTCATGGTGTGATGATGAGTGCTGGTCATCGAGTGCGAAATTTACCGACCTATGCTACACCACTCAACGCGCTTCTAGCCGACCATCAGGCTAGTCCTCGCAATCCAGCTAAGAACCTATGTACATGTATAGGAGCAGAAAAGAAAAAAATAAATTCAATTCAATTGAATTCAATTCATAATTCCGAACCATATCCTTCTTCCTCCTGATTTGTTGAAGCTAGGTAGCGCGCGCCTTTCTTGGACACTTTGCATTATGCATTACATCTCTAAAAAAAGCGTGCGCCTCCTGATTTTAGCATGTTATGATTGATCGATTGATTGACTGAGTCATGAAACACAGCGATATTATAATGGCTGACGGCTCCGGGAGACGTGGTGAATATCTGTCTTAACTCAGAGGGGGGGGGGGGTATATGTTTATTATATTAAGAAAATAGGACGGAACGGTTAGCCTCCGCTACGGCGGCTTGGTATTCCCAGGAAAGAAAGAAAGGAAAAGAAGACAAAAGAAAAAAGACAAACTAAAAGGAAAACAAACACGAAATTGATCACAGTTCACCCAGAAGGCCACAGATCCGCAGGAACTGAACAAGTGCCTTTGTCACCTGACTATGTTGTGTGGGGCCTAGCAGTGTAGCTAGGGAAAAGTCCGAAATCCTGAGGCGAGCGATGCGCGACCGTAGGAGAAGACGAAGACGAAGACGAAGTACGGGATGTCTCCCTCAACATGACAGGTAGGGCAGTTGGGTGACGAAAGGTGGCCCATCTTAAAGATGCTAAAGGTCTTAACTGTGCTTAACGCAAGAAGGCACGACAAAGGCTGAAAAAGGAAATACATACGTATTTACGTATGTATCACGTGCACTCATGTGTGAGAGAAAGCTGGTAGTGTTCAATAAAACTCCCCCATCGTGAGGAAAGATGAACAAGCCGAGAGAACATGGAACATTGCTGCAAGATATGATGAAGTAAGCCCATATCCGACGCTGCGTTATTTATCATTCACCTACAATGTTTGTCGCTTTTTTTATCAGATACCGTCGGCGCGTTCATTATTTCACGGACGGAGGCCTCGGCGCAGGAAGTCTCCAAGTGACCGGCAAAGGTTAACGGATGACAGCAGTGAGCGGAAGTAGATGTCGCCTCGTTTGTCATTTCCGGTGCGGGGATCCGCTCGCTGAGCCCTGATGACGGCGGTATCTTATTATGGTGAAGGCACGAATGCAGTGGCAAGAAAAATAAAGCAAGCAGCAGCTCTCGATGATTCCGCGTGTTAATGGAACTATCTAGTTATTGGGGAGCACAGCAGGGAGATAGAAGGGGAACGACATCAGGAAATGTCGACCAGCCAGGGTGAAGGTCCAGGAGGAAGGAAGTATTGGGGAAGAAGAGTGTGCCCACGCAAACACCTATTTTTCGTCCGTTGTTTGCCGTGGCACTTAATATGGCTAGCAGCACGTCATTTATATGCTGATTAATTAACATAGGTATAAAAATGCGGTGGATAATTAACAGGCGGTTCTGTATAAAGACGTGCGGGATCAAGGAGTTCTGTACCAGACCTCTTGCTCCTACCCTTCAAGAAGTCAATTTCTTCAACGTTACGCACACGTCATAGAAATGCTATCAACTCAAACATGATACGTCATTTTAAAAGCGATAGTTCTTTGGGACCCACCGACGTCGACGGCCGTGTATGTCCGTCCGTAAACAGTGTGGGGAGAGAACAGTGAATGGAGTACGGGCGCCCGAGGATGACCATACAAAGCTAACGCGTTTGAACGCGTTTGGCTGAATGCCAGAATATGCTGGCAGTTTTGTTCTCCGTTTGTCCGCATAGATTTTCATGCATTTGCATGAACAGCTATACCGCAGTCGAAACAGGAAGAAGTTGGGATTTAGGATTGCTGGAAAATGTGCATCAAGCGATAGTTCGCTCTCGACGCATATCAGTTCATAGACTTTTTATTTCCGCGTGTTGTAGTCCCTAGTTTTTCGAATCCCGGCTTTGCTATTCGCCCACCTGAGCGACATAATTTATTATCGGAATATTAAGTGCTATAAAACCCATAAAACCCTTTTATTTCACGATCCCATAATTTTCGCGAATTTCGCGAATCGAGAAAATTCGCGAACTTTAAGGGCACGCGAAATTTGGAAAATAGGGAAGGAAGAGCTCGAGGAACTCGAGGAACGCGCGAAATTTAGTGGTCGCGAATATATCCCGGTTACTCGATTCGCGAAAATTTAGGGCCGCCAAATTAAAGGGTTTTTCTAAGTGGAACCAACGCGGTTCTAAGACATCGCGCAGTGAGGCGCATGCGCGGCTGCAGTGTGACGTCATTGTGACGACAGGAGGGCGTTACCTCGGCGCCATTTTCACGTGACCTCAACTGTGAGTATGGTCTGTTACGGTTGGTTGGTCCTGTCGCGAAGTTCTTCGAGTCCTCCTACTCTCCTCCCGTGAAGAGGAGAAGGAGGAGGTGGGTATGGACGTTCACACGTGATGATCCTAGGGAACCGTAGTAAAAACTCGAACTCGATGTTGTTGTTGTCTGTTCTTCTCGTCCCGAGTGGCGGGGGACGGATGGGCGATGATGATGTGCACGAAGTGTCCAAATCCTTCTCCGCCGCTCCGAGTTCGATGAAGGGATGATTCGGAATCTGCTCGATAGGCACTGATTGAAGCCCGACTCAGATGACGGTGATACGGGCTTTATTCACTGGAGACTATGGTACATAGGGATATTTACAAGATTTACACACTGGACTCGATGTTACATGTTCCGAAGTCCGGCTCCCAGTCCTCTCTCCGTCGCTGCGGCCGCTTAAAAGGGTGACAGATAGGGCCACCACCCCCGCTGAAGGCTTCCAATCGGGCGGCCTGGGTTCAAAGGGTTACAACTCGTGGTTGGCCCAGTTTAAATACTTGTCCAGACCTGAACCGCCCGATTGCACACTCTCTCCACGCGATTTACGACCAACGTTTCGAGGTGTCAACCCGTGCACGACCTAACTTCGGTCAGTGCATGTCTCCGGCGCCAGAACCCAGATTTATGGCCGTCGCGACGGATCGAGTTGCCTGGAGGACCCCAGCTCCCCTGCACCTGCAACGATGCCACTCCCTTTCCCTTTCCCCACTGACATTACCAGTCGGGTCAACCTTCGTCGCAGGCTCGTTAGGAAAATGGGCAAACATACCCCAACAACACCAGACGTGGGCGGATGATGCCAGATGTTACAATTTGGGCAAATATAACATACTTCTCTCATACAAATTCTCATAATGGTCATGCAAACACAACTCAATCCTTTACACCTCCCATCTCAAGAATGTGACAGGGCGCTTCGTCCTGTCACAGTCCGCTCGCAAAAGGATTGCCCGTACATACAGCCACATATGCACTAACAACATATACATCGCACTATGTATCGTATAGCATTGCACTAAACCATAAAAACAACAAACAAACAGAAACCAAAGAAAACCAGGCGCAACTGAGGAGATCATTGGCATCAACTCAGGGCCCAAATGGTGTACGTGAATTTCCACCCTACGCTAACCTGGAAAGTGCGTCTGCATTAGCGTGCTTGCCTCCCTCTCTGTGAACAACGGTAACGTTGTATCGTTGGAGCGCAAGAGCCCACCTGGTGAGTTTCGCACCATGCGGGGTAGTTGTCGTTATGTATGCGAGTGGGTTGTGGTCTGACACCACATGTACCCTAGCCCCAAAGAGCCAATGGTCAAACTTCCCAAGGCTCCAGATGACGGCAAAAGCCTCTCTTTCGATGGTTGCCCACCTCGATTGCGTTTCCGTGAAACAATGGCTGGCAAATGCGACAGGTCGTTCCTCGCCGTCGTCACCCATCTGCGAAAGGCAGGCACCGGCTGCTACAGCCGATGCATCCGTAAACAGCCAGTAAGGTTTGCTGGGAGAAGGCGTGGCCAGCCCTACGGCGTCGCACAACCGCTGTTTTAGAGTTTGGAATGCCCTTTCCGCTTCCTCCGACCACGGGACACGAGTCGGCACCTTTTTCCCGGTCAGTTTTGTGAGTGGTTCTGCTATCGCCGCGTAGTTCGGCACGTATGCCCTGTAATAGCCGCAGAGCCCCAGTACGCTTCGAAGTTGACGCTTTGTCTCGGGTCGCTTCAGCTGTTGAATAGCCGCAATTTTGTCTGGATCCGGCGCGTGCACTCCAGATCCGACCACGTGTCCCAAGTACTTAATGCTACTTTGCGCTATTTGACACTTCCCCAGGTTAGCCGTCAAACCCGCACTTCGCAAAACGCCGAGAACCGTCCTCAGGTGCTCCAGGTGCTCCGCCCATGTGCTCGAGAATATGGCGATATCGTCCAAATACGCACACGCGTAGTCCTGGTGCGACGTTAGGAGCGTGTTCATTACCCTTTGAAAGGTTGCCGCTGCATTTTTCAGTCCAAAGGGCATAACCCGCCAAGCAAACTGACCGAAATGTGTCACGAAAGCTGTCATTTCCTGGCTGTTAGGTGCCATCGGTATCTGCCAATAACCCCGTTTGAGGTCTACGAGGGTTATGAATCTCGCGCGGCCTACTCTGAATATCAGCTCCTGCTGATGTGCCATGGGAAAGCCGTCGTCAACGGTTCCTGCGTTTAACTGACGGTAATCTACGCATAATCGAATTGCGCCGTCCTTTTTTGCTACGCACACGACGGGGTGAGCAAAAGGACTGTTCGTGGGATATATTAAGCCCTGTTCAAGTAGCCCACTCACTTGCTTCTCTACTTCCCCCCGCAACATCTCCGGTACGCGATAGGCGTACCGTTTCGTCGGCGCGTGCCCCTCTTTGAGAACTATTTGATGCTCTCCCACCTTGGCTATACCAGGAGTTGCCACGAAAAGCGTTCGAAAGGATTCAATGATGCCGCGGATTTCTCGGGCCTGGCTTCTAGTCAGGTGCTGGACCGCAGCCTCAGGCAAGGCGTCACTCACGTCGTCCGCAAGCGCAGGTGCATGCTCAACAACGCCAAAATCCTCGTCGCTCTGGAACACCACCCCCACGTGTCCCAGGCGGGCGTGATATTGCCTGAGGTGGTTCGCGTGTACTGTTTTCCGTTTACCGTCAGTTCCCAGAACGACGTAGGAATTCTGACGGTGTCCAGCCACGACCGTGTAAGGCCCCCTCCATTTGGGAAATAACTTCCCTTGCCTGTCTACCTCGAAAATGAGAACCTGGTCCCCAGGGTTAAAGCTTTTCGGTTTCGCCCGTCGATTGTACTGTGCGGCATAAGTCTCTTGATTTTTCGATGCCGTTAGACCTGCCACATCCGCAGCCAGCTGCAACTGCTGCCTTAAGCGCTCCATGTACTTCGCTGGCGCCTCCCTAAGTGTGTTGGGGATGTCAACTTCCCCCGACCACGTGTTCTTTAGGATGCCCATAGGGCCCACCGGCTTACGGCCGTATAGAAGCTCAAACGGCGACACACCTGTGGTGTCGTGCGGCACCTCGCGATATGCCCACAGAAGGAACGGCACGTGTTGGTCCCAATTTCGCGGGTCACTTTGCACAACATGGAAAAGCATCTTTTTAAAAACGCGATTCCATCTTTCTACGGAGCCGTTACTCTCCGGGTGCTCCACTGTAGAGAAACGCGGAGCAGAGCCAATTCTTAGCAAGAATTCTTTCGTAAGTGACGAAGTAAAGTTGCTCCCGTTGTCACTACACACTACCTCTGGCACCCCAGTTCTCGCGAAGATTTTGAGCAGAGCGTCACACGTCTTACGCGCGGTAAAAGTGGTCATACAGACAACCTCAGGCCACCTGGTGTGCAGGTCTGTCACGCACAGCGCGTACCTGTGCCCACGCGCAGACTTCGGCTCGATCGGGCCAATGATGTCCACATTCACCGCTTGGAACGGATACGCAGGTCGCGTTAACGGCGCTATTGGGACCCTATCGGTGACCCTCCTGTCCGATATTAGCTGGCAGCTGTTACACGTGCGACAGTATTCCCTAACGTCACGGTCTAAGCCCGGCCAATAGAAGTTTGCCTTGACCCGCGCCAAAGTTTTGCGTAACCCCAAATGTCCTCCCCATGGGGAGTCGTGCGCCAAAAGGAGCACTTCGTTACGCCTGGACTGCGGGAGCACAAGTTGTCGAACCATTCGTCCTCGTATTTTTTCTCGGTGATACAGCGCGCCGTCTATCACCCCGAACCCATGAGTCCTGTTTTTCGCGCGTCCCCATTCCTCCGAAAGTGAACGGTCTTCACGCTGCGACGTTCTGAAATCCGCACATTCCGATGTACGTGACTGCTCACTTACCGCGTCCGCCACCACTGAAGGGGCCTCGTCGCTACTCGTCGACTCAACCTCTACCTCGAAACACGACCTCTCGTCTGTCGAACCGCCTTCCTCGATGTCTACCGACATTACTCCCTCGGGGATGACCCGGGCACCTGACGTGAGAAGTTCGTACGCCTCACCCGATAGCAGGCAGTCTGTTCCTGTCGCCAACTCTTCCGTAAAGGCACACAGAACGTATACTGATTTCGCGATGCCGTTCCCTGCGCCTTCCTCACAGAGGGCAAGACGCAGCGTCCCAAGACTAGCTCTCACCTTTTCCCCGAAAGCCGACACCAAAGTCACATTTCCCGTTGCTTCGGCGCACTCCCTTGGGAACAAGCTGGCACGCATAACGGTCACCTGCGCTCCCGTATCCACAATGGCTCTGACAGTTGTGCCGTCGCTGCAGAGGTCGACCATCTGCAGAACGGACACCTGGTCTACCCCGACCGTAAGTGCACAATTGGCCTTGCACTCTAACCTCTCATCCGACGCGGCACCACCTACGGGGGCCACAGCCGGGGCCACCGCCACCGATACCCTCGCGACGGTTGCCGCGACCTCGCCGCGCCTGTGCTCAACCTGTTTCCGCGGACAACTCCGTGCAAAATGCGGGCCGCCACACCTGAAACACCGTAGGCCACTCTGGTTTGGCTTTTTGCCTTCCAGCTCCCTTTTGTGCGGCTTTTCATGTGCCTCCCTCGCGCTGACATTGCTTGTCGCGCCCCCCTGTGATTGCGTCTGCCCGGCGCTGCCGGACTGCGAACCACGGGCTTTGATCCCGGCGCCGATACCCTTCGCCTCCTCGAAAGCGTCAACCATTTCCGCGATACTTGCAGGCCCTGCCCAGCTGCTACCCTCCTGTACTTTAACATACTCGTACGCCGCTGGACTGATAGTAGTTTTTAACTGGTCTGCCGCTATCAGCTCGATCAGTTCATCGAAGGAATCTACTTCGCGTGATCTGACGTAGTAGGAAAGGTAACTTTTAACGCGGGATGCAAAGTGAGACCATCCCTCGTCTCTCCCCTTAGTCGCTCCGAGGAACTGCTTTCGATATTCCCCGGGCGCCAGCCTTAACTCTTTCAATACCGCGTCCTTGACGGCATCATAACTGTCCAGCTCTTCTGTGGACAATTTTGAGTACAGATGCTTCACGCGCCTCGTCACCAGAGGAAGAATCAAGTGGCTTTGTATATTTTCGGGCACACTGTATGATCGAAAGACCCCCTCAATCCCGTCAAACCATACTGGCACCTCCAAATCGGACGGTAAAGGCAAAAGAACACTTTTTAGCCTCTTAGCGTACCGCCCCAGAGCGTCCTCTCGTGCATCGGGTGACGGGGACGAACTCTGAGACGACCTCTCGCTATTACCTCGCGAAATCTCCAGCTCGATTCGCCGCGAGCGCGCGTTTTCGAGCTCTATTTCCAGCCTTAACCGCTCCAACTCGGGCTGTGAAATGCCGCCCTCCTCCGATACGCTATCCTCCCGCCTATCTAGCGGCTGACTAGTCTCAGTCGAAGTCATGTTAGCACCAACTAACACAGCCGTGTCTGCCGTATAGTGTCTTCCACTACGCGTACGCATGCATAGAAATCCTACTACTATAGGTATCCCTATCTGCGCATTGGACCCTGAGGTGTATGCAAAAGACCTCCTACCTCGCCAATGGTCGTATCCGCTCTGGCTGCGACACTTCTTCTCGACCTGTCGACGGCTTCGCTTTAAAGCTCAATGTCTATGCTGCAACACAGACAGTTCGGCACTACAATGCCCCGGCGATGCTGCCGCTACGACGGTGCTTCGCCTTCCTGGGTCTGTTACACGCTGTAGTTCATCACTGTTGCCTCGGGGCGCCGTTGGTGCAGTTGCATCCCTTGCCCACGCAGGGGGTCCCGTTGAACAACCTTCCGCGTCCAAACTTCCTCCGTGACCACACAATGGTCACCGCAACCTCCCTTCGGCTTCCTGCTTCTGTCCCGAAGCGCTTTCCCCAGCTCCTCAGCGATGAGCGTCCGCCGGCCTTGATGAATATCCCTCGGGCGCTTTCTTCCCGTTCCGAGTACCAAGTTCACCCAGTGACCACCCAAGAGCAGATCCTGCCGACTGCGCCAGTAAAAACTCGAACTCGATGTTGTTGTTGTCTGTTCTTCTCGTCCCGAGTGGCGGGGGACGGATGGGCGATGATGATGTGCACGAAGTGTCCAAATCCTTCTCCGCCGCTCCGAGTTCGATGAAGGGATGATTCGGAATCTGCTCGATAGGCACTGATTGAAGCCCGACTCAGATGACGGTGATACGGGCTTTATTCACTGGAGACTATGGTACATAGGGATATTTACAAGATTTACACACTGGACTCGATGTTACATGTTCCGAAGTCCGGCTCCCAGTCCTCTCTCCGTCGCTGCGGCCGCTTAAAAGGGTGACAGATAGGGCCACCACCCCCGCTGAAGGCTTCCAATCGGGCGGCCTGGGTTCAAAGGGTTACAACTCGTGGTTGGCCCAGTTTAAATACTTGTCCAGACCTGAACCGCCCGATTGCACACTCTCTCCACGCGATTTACGACCAACGTTTCGAGGTGTCAACCCGTGCACGACCTAACTTCGGTCAGTGCATGTCTCCGGCGCCAGAACCCAGATTTATGGCCGTCGCGACGGATCGAGTTGCCTGGAGGACCCCAGCTCCCCTGCACCTGCAACGATGCCACTCCCTTTCCCTTTCCCCACTGACATTACCAGTCGGGTCAACCTTCGTCGCAGGCTCGTTAGGAAAATGGGCAAACATACCCCAACAACACCAGACGTGGGCGGATGATGCCAGATGTTACAATTTGGGCAAATATAACATACTTCTCTCATACAAATTCTCATAATGGTCATGCAAACACAACTCAATCCTTTACAACCGTCATGGAGCCATCAGGTGATGTCATAAAGACATTCTCCTGGTGACTCCTCCACGTGGATGCGGGCTTGCCGCCGGCTTTCACGAAAACATTCGTTAAACTCTGGAGAGCGAAATTGCACATGTTAATTAATTGCAATAATGCTAGGGAAAAACCTTCCCTTTAATTCATCAAAAAGTTGCCATGCTAAATGTTTTCGCTGAGCGGTCTCTTATTCAACAGACCTCTCCCTGTTTGTAAACAAATGACGTCATAGTCTTCGACAGCGCCACCAATTTGGTAGACTTGAACTATACGCTCGAAGCTACAGGGGAGAACAAGGTTGCGCCCGAAAGCCACGGTCTTGAGGGTATTATGACGGTCCTTGAATGGGACGCATCCTTCGGTCCTACTTTTCTTTCAGTAGGAGGCAGCAAACGAGAGCCCATTCGTGGAACCCAGCTCTCCCCTTCCAATTTGTCGGCTTCAGTCAGTCTACCAACGTCATGATGACGTTTCTCGGGTAGATGTCTCTTCGCAATTCAGTTCGCACAAAGGTGTTGACAAATCCGTATCGCGCGAAACCCGGGAAACTATCGACCTGATTCTACTTACGTATCTCCGAAGCATGAGGTGGGGAAAATTACTTTTATTTTGTGTAATGCACCGCCGTTACACATTACTTCAAGACTTAACGTACTTCGTCACTCATTACTTTTGTGTGGTCGGTCATGCGTTACTAACGCCATTACTTCTGACAAGTAACGCCATTTCTTTTGCCATTCCTTCGCCAGAAAACTTTATAATGAGTACCACTCCTTCAGCTGAAGCAGATGACGAAATGGCGGTGCTATGTTGTACAAACACCTTCCTGATCGTGGGGTAGCCACCTAGGAATTCCACGCTTCGGATTTCCAACGTTCGATCTCGTCAGAAGGGATGAGACGCCGGCCGCCTCTTCACTTTAGCGAAGGCATCATCTGAAGTCCTCTCATCGGACTTGTGATCCATGTAGGCATATATAGAGTGTGTTAACAGGAAGTGTTATTCACATTCCTAAAAGGAACTGACAAGATGGCGTATATGCAGGCAAGCTGGTGGAAGAACTCCATTATACCTTCATTATGTTCCTCCATTATGTCCCTCAAAGGAACACTCGTTCGAAATTGGCGAGGTAATGCTCGTATAGTTGGTGGCGACATCCGTTATGGAATTCTGGGCTCGTGGTCATGTATAATTCTAGGAAGCGAAGCCGCTGACGCGAGGCATGTACTTTCAATCCGTGTATGTGGACTGCTCAAGAGAATGCTTACGTATACACGTTAAAATCCCCACATAGCAGAAAGGGCTTAGCGATATGTTTCAAACAGCTATCGTGCTACAGTGTTCCTGACAGTGATAGATGTTCCAGCAGCCGGCGACTGCGAGCGTGCGTTCGGTTCGGAGCTGCCGCGCACGGCAAACTCAACTGTGAATCGTTGGTGTCACAGAGTTGCACACTGGGTAAGCCTTTCCTAGCCCCCCCCCCCCTCCACCCCCCCACGCCCGCGCGCTTCGTCCCTGGATTGGATTACACTGGATTGAAAAGATGATAATATGAAGGCTGTGGTTTCACGAATGTAAAACTGGCTAACTGTACAACGGTTACAGTTGATTGATTGATTGATTGATTGATTGATTGATTGATTGATTGATTGGTAAAAGAAAAACAACAACTTATTTTTGACCTTGGAGAGTGGGGAGTTTCATCGTCACAGGCGACACTCTACCCCATTGCTGGTTGGAATGGGGGGAATGAAATAACGAGCCCCTTCACAATAACGATCGAAGTCCGATGGTGTCCAGAAATGTCAGAAGAGCTTTGAGCGCAGAGCGTTGCTGGGCTGGATTGGGCCAGGGACCAAGCAATTTCGATAGGGAGAAAGGGCGAGAGTCCAGCTGACGGAGAGACTCGGAGAGTGTGGTTCGGGAAGGTTGGTAGTGAGGGCAATGAAGAAGAATATGCTCCAGATCCTCAAGAGCACCACAGTGGGAAGCAGGTGGGAGAGTCAACTTGTCTCAAGCGGTAACGCCACTGAGCTGTAAAGGCCACATCGAGGCGCATTCGGTGGATTAATGCAGCATCTTGACGAGAGGTGTTTCGTGGCATGCGGAAAGCGAGCGTTGGATCAACTCTGCTCAACATAGAGGGGGGAAGAATGTCGGTTGTCCGTTGGCGGGAAGCCTCCATGGTAAAAGAAAAAAATGGAGATGTTAGTCCAAACTACTCGGTAGTATACGCTTACAGTTGACTCGGGTTAACGATGAAGTGATGGTAAAGAAAATGGATGAGTGAAAATCGTGTGTGTGGGGGGGGTGGGGGTGGGGGATATGTTTATCAAGAAAAAAGAAAGGAAAGGTCAGCCAGACGGAGGTCGGCTTGCTATTCCAAAAAAGAATGGAAAATGGGGGAAGAAAAGAAAAGGAAAAGGAAAGGAGAAGAAAAAGGAGAAAAGGGGAAGGAAAGAAAAGGAAAAGAAGGGAAGGGAAGGGAAGCGCGGGATATCTCAAGCGAGTGCGGGGGGGGGGATATGTTTATTAAGAAAAAATGAAAGGAAAGGTTAGCCAGGCAAAGAGCCGGCTTGCTATTCCAAAAAAAAAAAAAGCGGGATTCCCGCTGTACGTTTTACTTTCTTCGAGAGCTTGAATATCTGTCTTGTGGTCCCGGAAATATTTTACAACGCGCGGAACCCTTGATTGTCTGACTTGGGCAACCCAAGTAGATTGAGGACACTGAAAGGCCGGCTGTCTAGTGGCGCCAACTCCGACTGCCAGCTTGTCCCTGATCTCACTCTGGATCATATATAGGCTCCGTAGTTTGAAAGTCCACCCACCCAGAGAGCCCTCACCGTCCTCGGTAGCCCAGTCGATAACTTGCTGGCTTGCTGAGCTCAAGATCGCGGCTTCGATCCCGGCCGAGGGTGGTAGCAACAGGCCCCGAGCGGAGCTAACTCTCGTAGAACAACATTGAGAGAACAACAACAACAACAACACCCATTTGTCTCAGATTCCCTCCGTTCAGACTCAAAAGCTAAAATCGCGGTCGCTCTTCCGATTGCCAAGAAAAAAAAAAAAAAACACTCCGTAGCCTCTCGAAAGCAAGTCACGTGTGCCCCTCGTAGCGAACGCGCATATTTGAAGGCGCGAGTCACAACACAATAAAAAGAAAAAGAAAAGAACATCCTGCCTATGCCTACCACCCCACTACACGTTACAAGTGCGGCGCGCAAAACAAAACGCCTCGCGCTGCAACAAGGAACGCGCATCAAGAGATAGAACGGAAGCTCGCCTGGAATGCTTCCAGGCGCACAAAGTATGACAGTTGGCGGATGTGAAAATGCGCCGTCGCCAAACACTTCCAATTTCATCTGGGCCACCTGTCAAAACGACGCAGGGTGGCGCTCCTGCGCTTTCGCAACACTCATTTTTGAGACACTTTATCTTTTAGATCGACAAGGGAGAAGGCGTTTTCTTGGCTCCGCGCTCCAGCATTCGAACTCGCAGGAAGCATTTTTCAGTTTGAAAGACGTCGTTAAAAATAGAATGCCCGTGGATTGATGGATGTTTAAAGAAGAATATGCAGACTTGTTAGAAGAGCGCGTAGGCTGGGGATGTATGCGCAGGTCTGATCGGATATCTGCTCGGTATCGTGCCTCCCAATATATCGTGTATAACAAAAGAAAAAGGAAAAAAAAAAACACGTGAGAATGGCATCAGTAGCCACAGTCTAAAAACATAACTTCACCGCGCTGCACGCTGTGCGCCAACCATTGCCACGAATGACACCCTCTTAGAAATGAACTTCGCCGCGTATCAAATGAAATGAAATCAAATCAAATCCGATATTGCAGATACAAGGTACAATGACAGCAACGGGGGCCCCGTAGCAGAGCTATGGAGGAGAGGCCACCTAGGGTTAAATAAAACGCGTAGGAAAAATACGCCTGAAACAAATATGAAAACAACAACTACTGGCAATTGAAGTGATATATGCAGCAATTCACAAACACAGAAGATAAGGAACGGAAAACAAGAACAAAAAGAAGAACGAATGAGAATCGGGGATTAAAGAGGTAGCTGTAGATGTGAACTAGAGCGCTCAGTGACTAAGCCACCGTCATCAAGAGATAATGCTTCGGGGCATGACGGAAACGATGAAATGAAGCAATGTCTTTCAAATGGATAGGTAATGAATTCCACAGACTGAATGACGTAAAACTGAACATTTGTTTCCCATAGTTAGTTTTAACTCGGCACAAGAGGTAATTACGTGAACGGGACAACCGAGTGGAACTTGTAAATGGTGGCATCAATATTACGTGACGTAGATGGATGTCCAGTTTTAAATACCTAAAGAAAAAGCAAGAGAGAACGAGACTGAAATAGTGCTTCAAGTGCACTCTTAAAAATGAGGGGGGGGGGGGGCGAGGTAGCTTGCCGTTGTTGGCCGCACTCAAGTGGGCATCGTCACGACTATAGCCAAAAAAAAACCTCTTAAAAATGAACTTCCGCATAGCATACGGGAGACGTACGCCTTTTCGTGAAAATTATGAACAGCATACGTGTCAGAAAAAGGGCGTACGCCTCCTGTTTTCAACAAATCAAGGCAGATAACGATATCATTCGAGGTTATGGTTGGCCAGGAGCGTGCTATGCGGTGAAGTTCATTTCTAAGAGTGTAGGGCTACCACTTCTAATTCGAAGATTAGACGGAGGGGGGCATACGCCTTTTTGTGTCAATATGGATATATGATAATTGCACAAAATGGCGTATGCCACCCTCTCTCATCGAATCACAAGCGATAACCCTGTCATTCGTGGCAATGGTTGGCGCACGGCCTGCAATGCGGTGAAGTCATTCATGTTTTTAGAGTGCAGGCACGATGTCGCAAAGTTTCAACCACGTGAACCTTCCTGCAGCGTTTCCTTGGACTCTCACTGATGCAAAGAAGCCGGATAACCCTTTTGAAACGCTAATCTGCGTAGCAAGCCTATAGGGAAGTGTCACAATTTCTTGTATGTGTAGTCATTGTTACCGGTCGTTTCGCGTTTAGGTTAGGTTAGGTTGGGTTGGGTTGGGTTGGGTTGGGTTGGGCGGTCTGCTTTTCTGCTACAACGCTAGGGAAACATCCTTCTGGGTCCTTTATGGATTCTGCAAGTTGATGTTGTTATGCTATTTCTTATTCGTGCTCTGCACGGAAGAGAAGTTTACCAGACGCTCATTAGGCAAATAACGGTGTCCTTTAAGACTTAACGAAGCGAAGACGTTTCCCGCATAATATGAAGAGTCTGCGAGGGAATTTTTTCATTATCGTCGACGTAATCCTCTGACTTCGCGGCAACTCACATTTCAGTTCTCAAACTCGGGAATTCATGAAAGATATGTGCAGGTTGTCCAGAGATAGCTTTTAGAGTGGGACGGGAGCGGATTAGATTGAAGAGAACAGTTAGACATGATTTTGCACTGCAGATATTGTAATCAGAGTTTCAAACCGAACTGGAAATCGAACCAAAAACCAAGAATAACAGAGAGGGTATACGATGTGCTTCGAAACGATGGTTCGCGATGCCCAGGAGCAACATCCCGTGAGGATGTTGAGGATGTTTTAGACTTTCTCTTGTTTTTCGGGGAATACTCAGAGCACCATAGAAATCATAAAGAGAGAGGATAGAAGGTGCGTTCGGCGCCATGGTATCCAATCCAATCCAAGTCGCGCTTGCTTCCGCTGGGCGTCGTATGTCACGCCGTGTGCGAAGTGTGATTGTTTGGTGTGCTCTCATGTGTGCGATTGGATTGCGTCCTATTCCGTAAGGAGCGTGTATCGTACGCTTTAAACCTTGTTCTGCGACATGAGAGGACCGCGAACGGAACTCGTAGGAGACACCGTTCATAATACGCTAGGCCTACCACATCCATCATGGCGACTCATTTGCTGAGATGCCTCGCTTCGCTGGCTTGGTTTCTAGGTATTATGGGAGTTCTTATGGAGAGCACAAGGGGCACTCTCCAATGTATTGCATCATTGACGAAAGCGTGCTGCGTGCGTGAACGCAATGCAATTCTGGACAGATCCTGGCCACACGTCACAACAGACGTCAACGCACACGTGACCTTAACCGTGTACTCGCTCGAGCGACATTCCCTGCAGAAGCGGAAGACGCGAAAAATATCGTAGTCTTCTGAGCGCGAGCGCTCAACGTCCAATGTTCACGTACACTGCTAACAGTGGGGAATATTTGGCAACACAGTCACAAGATATTCTGTAGCAGACGACAGGAAAGACGCTGACGGTGTCGTCTGCGAAGTGTCGTCTGCTAAGTACGCAGTACGCCACTGCCGATATTCCGCACCGTGTGAATGGTCACAAAACACGGGACGGAACTTCGTCTCTGTGAGCAGTGGTTTTGCTTTTTCTTCCACTAGAATCTTCCGTGAGGATGTCGCTAGTGTGAATACACAGTAAAGATGGCCGCGCCCGTGATCGCCGGCCAAAGCGTTATACAAACGCGTTCGCTTTTTTCTGTGCGCCGTTTCGGACGTTTTTCCACAACCGTAGTTATTTTTATCTGATACCCTCGCGGTAGAACGCGCAGTTTTGTACACCATGAGGCATCGTAGTGTTGACCACTTCCAAAGATGTGATGACAACCCCGCGTAAGACGCAGCGATGTTAAACTAAAGAGGAATGGGATACCATGTCGCGGAAGAAACCCCGTACAGTTTGCGCTGGCAAAATACGTACACCTGTTGCCTTTATGCCGAACGGGAATGTATGTCGGCACGCGCTAAAGCGACATGTAAACAATGTCACATGACCTCAAACTGACATTTTCTATGACGCGTGCTGCCAGGACAAGATGGCGGTTATGCGAAAAGCACCCGCTTGAGGGTAGTTACAAAAATGTCGGGTTCATGTCACCCCTGTGATTCACAGAGATGCCAAAAAGAAAAAAAAAAGGTAATAAAATAGAAAGCGATCGAGACAGAACTGCTCCATCTATCTCCTCAATTTCTCCGGTAAATCCTCTTCACCTTATCGGCACGAGACAAACACATCGCAAAGCCATTCTGGCAAATTCTCAGTACGAGTGAAAGATATCGATGGACGTGCCATTCTTTTTGAACGCCGTGATTGCCGGCAGCGAACACACGGAAGGCCGCATTAGCACGCGCACGTCGTCCGCGTTGACTTCCCCTCAGTGCTGCCGAAGTAAGAAATATCCAAAGAGAGAACAGTCGTCGATCGAAAAAGAAGAGCGCAGAAGGCAATTCCGCTGACAACAACACGCGAGTTGGGGGAGCGCTGAAACGAGATGCCGCACCGTGGTCCTTAATTTCCGACCCTGCTTCCAGTCGGCAGGACCCTGGCTTTACTGATTCGTCGTCTGTTGTGTACCTCTGCTCGGCTCAGCGCGCACGTGCGGTGAAACTGTAACACGAGGAACTGTGTTGTGTGTGTGTGTGTGGGGGGGGGGGGGGCTTCTTTCCTTTCCGGATATTCCCGACTGCGAAGTAGAGCAATATAAGACACCCGTTTCGGCATTGAACACAGTTCATCTGTGATGCCGGCTGCAACGTTGCGATGGGGTCCGCGACGCATGCAAATAAGTATGAGGACGCTGGCGGTGCAAACCTGCCTCCTGACGCCGTTTTCGTTGGCGTGACTGTGAGAGTGGCTGCTCAGTGGGGGGGCCGGTGCTCTGCGCAGTAGAGAGAAGATTTATTCGACGCAATAAACTCTGCAAAGCACACACACACACACACACAACACACACACACGTGAGTACACACACGAACACATATATACAGATGAACAACGATAGCATGCACACAGGAATGACCTGAGGCCACAGTGTAGGCCTTAGAGTAGAATATCTTAAAAAACGCCGTTACTTGAACAGAAAAATATGTCGTCAAACTGCACCGCGTTCTGCCTTGGGGCACCGTGAAGCAAGTACATACGTAGCACTCAATGATGATGATGATGATGAGTTAGCATTACGGCTCGCGAGAAACAGGTATGCAAGTGATTTCGCCCGTTGATTGCCTTTCAATAAATATATATTCCCCCCCCTCCCCCGCCCCGTTGATTGGATATATCCTGCGAGATCAGTACATAGCGCAGTGTGGTAAGGATCGCACGCAAGGCATGGTGGGATATGCATCTGCGCATTGTTGTTAGGGGGATTTTACGCATTTTTAACACTGATGCACATTACAGCCCATCACTCCCATGGCTGCGCTTTAACTAGCATCTGATCTGTGATTTTTACGTTTATTACAGTACAAAGTTGTAACCAGGGATCGGAACCGTTATTTTTTTTCGGTCCGGTTCGGGTTCAGGTTCAGGCATATTGGTTGGGTTCGTTCTCGGTTCAGGACAAGCAAAAAATTGTTCTGGTTCGGTTCGGTTCGGGTTCGTCAGAAAATAACGGGTTTTTCCGGTTTTCGGTTCGGGTTCAGTTCCGGTTCCGATCCCTGGTTGTAACCTGTGGTGCTGCTCACGAGACCGGTAAAGTTGTAACTGAAAAAAAAAAAAAAAATAGAAAGCGTGGTAAGCACAAATAGAAGCGTCGCCGAGTTATTTGGTATCGTGTCCTCTTCCTCATTTCAAGGTTTCAAGTTCGAGCCCGGCCGAGGACGCCGACAACTTGTCGTCTTCCGCGTTCACTCTAAAGACAGAACTTCACCGCAGAGCACGCCGTGCTCCAACCATTGCCAAGGATGATAAGGTTATCGCTTCTGATTCGAAGAAAGAGGGGGGCGTACGCCTTTTTGTGATAATTTGGATATATGAAAATTGCCACAAAAAGGCGTACGCCCCCCCCCCCCCCTCCCTCTCTCTCTCTTTGAATCAGAAGCGATAACCATATCACTCGCGGCAATGGTTGGCGCACAGCGTGCTCTGCGGTGAAGTTCTGTTTTTAGAGTGCCGGTGCCGGCTGTGCTGTATGGGGTTTTTCCTGGGTTTTCCTCAGACGCTTTCAGACATATGTCTGCACAGTTCCCCTAGAAGACGGCCCAGGACGCACATTTTCCCAGGGCGTCAGTCGTGACGTTGCCCACATACGTGAGGCCGACAACGGCAAGCCCTTTCACCATCACCACCACCACCACCTGTTTTTAGAGTGTTGACGTTAACGTTGACGGAGGGAAACATGAGCAGGGGCAAAATCAGTTCACGAACCGACTGCATGCTCTTTGACGGGCGAACAAACTATCACTTTGCATCCTTCCTTTGAACGCGAACACGAAAGGAAGTTAGTGGACGCAAAGAGAGCTTCTATCAGTTTACGCATTCGGGAAGCGAGTTCTAAAGTTACCACGCGGAAGAGCTGCGCCACCCTGGGCGTCTGCGACGAATCTACCGTGTTGCCTCAAAAGGAAAGCCATTACGACTCATTAGCAATGGAAAGCAAGCAGGTGATCAACTCCCAATCAGCGACGGCCTTCTACACGAGATCCGATTAGCAACTCAGAAAGGCACCCATTGGCACCACTACTGTGCAAGACATTTCAGTTGTAATTGATGCAAGCGGACGCGATGTCTCTTCTGTGGAGTAGTCCCCCTTTCGATACAGACCTGCATTCGCATATTCGCCCTCCGCATGCGAATGATAGGAAACAAATGGGGAAAGAATGATATGATGACATAGAGGAAGATTAAGCGCGAGGTAGTGCTTTTTTTCTTTTTTTAGGGGAGAAGCAATCTTTGACACAGCCAATCCCATGTGTCCCGAAGCAGACGTATTAGAGATGAGAGATGTTTTTGATCGTGACCTCATCCACAGACAACAGCGATATGCTGCCACGAAAGACCTGATAACCGTAAAAGCATCTTTTTGGCAGAGAATGTACGTCAGTTCAGCGTTCTGAGTGAGCGCTGTCTTACAACGAGCACATCGGATATACACGTAATGCCGTGATTAATTGCACCTGTTTGCACGTGCCGTGTAAGAGGACTAGCGCTCAGACAACCTAGGGAAGTATCTAAGACGGCGTAATAAACTGTAACCCGTATCTGTGAGTGCTGACTGTCTTAGCCACATCCAATTACACAACAAAAGAACAACAACAATAAGTGAAGAAGTGACGATGACATGGGATGTTTCCCCGTGGTAGCCACAGGACCCTACCCCACTTCACAGTGGTTAATATGAGAGGATGAATTATGGTGAGAGTGAAGGCGACGACAGGTCGGAGTTCTGTTTAGAGCTCTTCGAGGAGTCCAGTGGCCTGTATGAAAGCAAAACACAACAAAAGCGAGATATGAAGTACTGTAAAAGTATGAAGTGGAGTGGTCGCCGTAGCTGACTTGACCATAAGAATTTTGACACTAGGCTTCAGCTGCTGAATGGTGCCTGTACCAGTCGACTGTCGATGAATCCTAACGGCCTCACATCCTGATATCCTCTAATCTTCTCATCACATCGCTCAGCTGTACAGCCGCGACGCTGTCTGTAATTGTGAGACAAGAACGGCAAGCTCTTCAGGCTTTTACCACGCCTTCAGCTGCTGAAAGGAGGGTCGTATATCGTCGTGTGCGGCAACGGGAAGTCTTGAGAAGCAGCAGGTGTTTCTGCTCGTAACCCAACAAATTTAAGTGAGAACCGACTCGTTTCACTGACGCGAAGGACATCTACCTGCAGTTTTCTGCATTCTGCAGTGACAAGGCCACTTACTGCCGACCGGAGCACGCCCATGCACTCTCGAAGACTCAGTACAGTTTCGCTAAAGTATAGACTCAAGCCTCCCGCGTACCTATTTCCGATGAATTGTCAGCAAGGATCTTGACTATGATGGGAAGTAATTCTTCTGAATCTGGAACATACAAATGGACAAACACAACACAAGCTTCAAGCTGCCCGGGAACGGAACAGTTGAAATACGGCAGTCATCGAGAAAGTCAGAGAGAGGCGTGACTTGTGTCCCGTCCGTCAAATGAGGCCCCCCGGCAAGTCATTGGAAAGCGGATGCCAGCGTGGTTGAATTGGTCAAGGCGCTCGACCTGTAATCGAGTGATTGGTTCTTTCGCTGGCTAACCTTTCCCTTCTCTTCTTTTTCTTTTTATTAAACATATCCCCCCCCTCCCCTCCCGCCGCTGTCTGGCTTTTTCGATGACTGTCATATTTCAAAAGGATCTTGATATTGATAAAAAAAAAAGGATATTGATAAAAAAAAGGAAAGAAAACCGGGAGAGAGAGTTACTGATCTAGCCGTTAGTGTGTGACTAAAACTGTACTCCACTTCCTGAGGGACACACAAGTTATGGAGACTCCCTGAATTAGTTCTCAACGATCAGTCAGTTTTCCAATGTTATTTTTTTTAAATAGCATAGAAAATCAACCTCGAATGAAATGAATTTTCCTACCTCACTTCTCACCCGATCACATCACCCGCCCGCCGGCATCAACCACTCATGAACAATGCACGCTTCGTATCGCCGCTTACCTGATATTTATTGAGCACACTGCGAAATCTCTCGAAATTCTGGCTGACTGCGAGCGTCTGATTCTTGACGTTTAGTTCCCTTTCAGACCACATCAACGAGAGACCAATCGGAAGACATTTTTCTACAGGGAACCTTTAAAAGACTATCATAACGTGACACTGACGCTATCCAGGAATGTGCTTGCGATGCATTATTTGGACAGAAGAAGCGAATTTGCGCCGCCGAAACAAAATGATAACCACAACTTTAGGGTTCTTCTTCGGGCGATAAATATGACAAAGACCGACGACACTGCCATCGATCCCTGCAAATAATTTTACCCAACCTAACCTAGCTAACCATTATTTCCTAATTATTTTCTTTTTTGTACATTTTATTCTTCTTTTATTTATTTATCATTTTTTTCTTTGCGGAATAGCTGGCCTGCGTCCTGTTTGGCTGACCTTTTTTCCTTTTTTTTCCTTTGTTATAATAAATATACCCCTCCTCCCCCTCCAAACTAAGGTTCTTGTACGTCCAGAAATAATTTTACCCACGTCCATCGAAAGCTCACCGTGCAGCGCAGGTAATTAACCGTTGTTAATTACTTTTAGTTTTTTTTTACCCCTTCTATTAGTGTTCTTAGTTGTTGTTTCCCCTTGTTGTCCTGACGTTAGTTTTTTGTTTAATTTACTTTCTATTTTTTTTTCTCTCTGTCTTTATTAGTGTTCTCAGTTACAAGTTAATACGTAAATTAGTGAATTACCCTTCTTTTCACATCTCTCTCTATTTCTTTCTCTTAATTCGCTCTCTTCTCCTCCCTCTGTTCTTTCCCTTTCTTTCACTCTTTCTTACTCTTCCGCCGGTTATCCTTGTAATATCCCCTTATATGTGGCACTGTCCTTGTAATATCTCCTTGTATTCTTGTGTATCCTTGTGTATCCTTGTATCCTTGTGTATCCTTGTATTCTTGTGTATCCTTGTATCCTTGTGTATCCTTGTATCCTTGTGTATCCTTGTACCCTTGTATTGCATCCTTGTATCCTTGTAATATCCTTGTAATATCCCCTTATATGTGGCACTGTCCTTGTAATATCCCCTTGTATCCTTGTATCCTTGTGTATCCTTGTATTGCATCCTTGTATCCTTGTAATATCCTTGTAATATCCCCTTATATGTGGCCCCTGTAATATGTGGCACTGGATAACATGGCTTATCGCCTGTAATACTCCGTACAGCGCAGGAGGACAACGCGACCAAACCACGCCATGCCGCGGTTGGGTCCCCTCCCCCCCCCCTCCCCGCCCCCCATGCGTTCCTTCTAGATGGTGAACGAACGGTAAACAACGCGGGCATTTGGACAGTGGTCGTCGCATTTGGAGAACAGTTAATTGTGGCGCGAGTGTTTATCGCGTTGGGAGATGAACTGTAGTCTCGAAATACGGCTTGTGTTTACACGTCTTTGAACACGGACTATTATTAGGCGGCCGGCGATAGTCGTCAGCGTTTTCTTTAGCTGCTATTTCAACAAATCGTGCTGTGTTCTCAGCATTTGCTCCGTCCCCGAAAATAGAACCTGAACGAATGGGGACGTAGAGCACTTCAAAGCAGACATCAATGAACAATACTGTCCGTCCTATAAAGAAGACGTTACAGTGATTTGATGATGATGATGTTGATGTATAGAAGAAAAAAAGTAGTGATTTGACTGCTGGTTTATTGGAGTAGGAAGAGCGCAAGTTTAGTGTGTCATGTTCAAACACGGCGTCCGTCATATTCTCCTCTTGTGTTCCTTACAGTGTTCGGTTCGTCTGTGTAGGAATTTAAGAAAAGCACCGCCATTGCAGGGGGGTGGGGGGTGGGGGGTTCAGACACGTCGCACGGGGCAAGTTATCTTATTTTTATCCATGATCACGATATTAGGTGTGGCTAGTGATAATGCACGATTCGTCAATCCGCACTTTTTCTAGATCTCTGCAAAGAAATGCGAAAAACAATATTGCGAGTACTGCATTAAAGGAGTACAGAGGGCTTCGCTGATCGCCCCTTCTTAATCAAACAAATACGTCGTGCACTCTTAAAAAAGGGGTGTACTTTAACTCCTTTTTCTTGCCACATATATGACTCCCTTTTGGAGAGTACAATTACTCTCAAAAGGGAGTCTCCTCACTGTTCTCTTTAGGGAGTGGGGCTACGCTCTAACTCCTACTGGAGAGTAATGTTACTCTCCGGTAGGGAGCAAGGGAGTAATGCTACTCCCTTGTGCGAGTGAGGAGACTCCTTTTTTGTGAGTAACTGTACTCTCCAAAAGGGAGTCATATACACTCTAAGAAAAAAAAGAGTATTTTTACTCCTTTTGGGGAGTAATTGCATTGCCACAAAAAATAGTCCCTTTCGGGAGTAAATGCACGGGAGTAAATGAATGTCACAGAGTGAAGACCGCATTTCACGCGCTGTTGTAAGAGTCCCAGGTACATAATTGGTGCGCATGCGTGAAAATATTTTGAAGCAAACCGTCAACGGTGATATATCGAGTGATATAAAATCTTGCGCCATACTAGGGCACAATTTGCGAAGAAAGATGCGCTAGCTGTTTCTTACTCTGTGTGGCTGGAAAATTGCTACGTTGTCTGAGTTATACAGCCTTATGTCGTTCAAATTGACCAAGGACACATATTTACGTAGAGTGTTGCATTCAGGAGACCATTCGCGAAGTTTAGTGACAATTTGCAGTCTCGGGGAGGAAATGTCGGGACTAACTGTTGGGTTAGGGGACTAAAATAGGGAGTAATTGCAGACTAGGGGAGTAGAAGCTGCAATTACTCCCCGTTTTACTCTTTTTTGTCTTAGAGTGTATGTGGCAAGAAAAAGGAGATAAAGTACACCCCTTTTTTTAAGAGTGCAGACTATAGACCCGACCGACGGAGAAAAAAAAAAAAAAGAACCTACGAAGCCGGCGGCCCCTGTTTCAATTCGCTTCCACAGAGAACGGTGCCAAATTCGTCGCTTTTTGGGTTAGCCCTTGTGTTGCAAACCGCACGGGTTCACCACAATACCTATTTCTCGTACATGGCCAGCTGAATGTGTGGCAATTATTTTTGGCCGCCGGTTGAATGCCGCCCGTGGAGATAGACATCGGCCCTGCCGCCGCCACCGCGCGCCTCTCGTCTGTTTATCGAATCTGGCCAACACAAAAAGCCCCGGGCTCAAAATAAGAACCGCCAAAGGGGTGAAGGGCGGAGTGGAAAATCAATTCCAGGCCCTTTTCTTCTTCCACAACAATAAAAGAAAGATGGCAAAGCAAACTGGGGTCGAGGATGCTGCTGCTGCCACTGCATGGAGCTTTTTTTGAAGCGGCCGTCTGCTTTAGATTCTTTTTTTTTTTCCTCAGCCTTTCGGATGTTCACTAAAAGACAACATGTGGTGGCGTTCGCTATAGATCAGATCATATTGATCAAAATGAAACTACGCTTTGATATTTGCGCTCACGGAATAAAAGGCAAAGTTCCGGTTAGTTGTGGTTCTGGCGTGTCATGTGACTTGTTACTCCGTGTGATTTGGCAAAGCACGACTACCCGTCCCGGCACGTACTTTTTTTGCTCCGAGGCTTATGATTTGTTGATTGATTGACTGAGTGTTCAAAGGGGGAAAAAAATGGTCAGCTCTAAGTTATTCTTTTTTTTTTCCTATTGCAATCTCAGTTTGAGGTCACGTGGGCTGTGCTTAAATGCGTCAAAGAAACAAGGGAAAGGGTGCAGGCTAGCTGGTATAGATCCATGAGAATCTACGTGTGTCGTCTTCTGTGTCCGTGTATCTCGGTCTTCTTCGTGGCTTAAATGCGTCAGCACCCTTCATTTGTGAAGCGGGGTCAGCTTGGATACCTCTACGATGTGTTCAGCCAAACGCGCGGACCTCCGATAACTTCCCAGGCCCTTTCCGAAGTCCATCCCGTAGCTGTCTTTACGCGGGAGACTTATGTCTGTGGGCATCGGGCAAAAACCCTGGGCAGCACAGACAAGCCATCCAAGACGACCTCACTGTGGTTGACAACTAACGTTAGCGTCCGCCGACTGGAACTTGCTTGGGACAAAGCATATTCTTTGCATAAGCAGCTTTATAGTCCAGGGGCCGGAAAAAGTTGGGCCGCACCTGCCCCCTATACTTTTCTTAAATGACATATACCCTTGCTGAGGGCGAAGACTTACCGGTACCTTGGCGGGCAGTCGACTCAGCCAGACCACCGTGATGGGCGCCATTCACAAAAGAAATAGAAACTAAATGTCTGTCGACGCAGAACCTTGTTGGACGACTAGGACGGCTTGGATCTGGATGCTCCCAACCTACAGTGCTAGCCGTTCACAAGGCCACGACTGTCGTCGAGCGGCCCCAGGCCTTCCGCGCTCCGGGGCTTGGAGCAGCTCCACCGGAAGGAATTAAGGACGGCTCTCTCGATGTTTCCATCTTTACACGAAAGGAGACTGTGTACGCGTAGGTCACAGCATTACGACTTCTCCCGCGGGTCACCCAACAGCTCCTCGAGCAACTCACCCAATAGCGTAAATAATCAGAACCTAATTTTCAGCCGAATCTTGCCCGATATTTGTACGTACGAATGGTATATATGGATAATACATATCCTTAGTAGTTTGTACGTGCTTGTAACGATAGTTTGTATGTACTAGAACACTTACATTGTCCCTGTATTATATTGATCCGTATGTTTTGAATGAAAATATCATTAGGTGAACTATTAGGTGAACAAAGGGTCATTAGGTGAATTATTAGGTGAACAAAGGGTCATTAGGTGAATTATTAATTAGGTCGAACAAAGCTTCATTAGGTGGGACCATGTCTGTACGCAGCTCATAGCCACAGTTGATTCGCGGTGCTAACACGGGATAACAAAGAAAAAAAAACAGTCGCCAACGGGCGGGTGCTATTAGCGACTTGGTCATATCCCGTCGGCTTTGCTGTGGCAAGCGGCATTTTGACGATATATTGCGGCCCCCATTACTATGACTATGGTGTGGCTGATGTTATATACTCGATTTTGCTTCTTAAACAACCACCTTTGCCAAACTTGCCCCACTATGGCAAAGGGAAAATATCTCAAACACATTTTTTTTTCTGCACCCCGAAATGACCGCTTATGTACACAGCTCTTTAAGCTACACAGCGAGGCTCAGACATATCGGAATTAGGAATTTCGATAAATAACGTTATCTGAGACAGAATATCGATAAACAATGGTTAAAACATCAGTACTTTTTCGAGGTGTACCGATATAGGAGAGAAAAACGTCGATAATAAATCGATTTCTCTGGATGCTTCGTGATCATCCTTCTGGCTCCGTTCAAAGCAGCACTGCTTGAAGAAAAAAAAAAGGAAAAACCGATGCACCGCTAATTCCTGCAAACAAGTACCTTTGGTTTTATCTTCTATTTTTCAATCAATAAATCAATCAACCTCTTTATTTTTGTTTCCAGTGCGTAGTCTTCGTCTTCTTTGGCGTATGTGTATGACCCCTATTTAGCTTTTCACATTCATACTGACCGATCTTTATCGATATTCTACAAAATATTGATCTTTCATTCCATATCGTAGAGTCCATCGGTATCCATCGGTAGAGTATCGCCTGTGGCGATGAACCTCCCCACTCTCCAAAGCCAAAATAAAGTTGTTGTTGTTATTCCATATCGATAACACTGATTACGAAATGTATCGATAATTGGGAGTTCTAGTAGATCGCAAGCACTCTACGAAAACAAAACGCAAACGCAACAGAGAATCGTACGATCAACAAAATGATGTCATCTACTTCAAACGAATAAGGCAATGTCGTGGACACGTTCGTTGCATCATGAAGACGTTCCATTGTATTAAAAGTCGCTTATATGATACAAATATTCATATTTTTAAAATGTCGCGTTTATATGGAAGCGGTAAAAGTCGACTGGACGGGAGAAGTCGATTTCTCCTGTGCTTATATGGCTCTGCGGCACGCGAGATCTGCACCACGATTGGACGATATCAATTTGAATTTGAACGCGCAGAAGCGTATGTACGACTACCGTAGCAGACGACAGCAATAGCTCCTATGAAAACGCGTAGAATGATGATGATAATCAACCTCAGAATGAAACATCTGTGGAATAGCCACCGCTTGTACAGAAATACTAAGGTAAGCTGAAGTACAAAGTATTGTAGAAGTTGAGGAAGCAATAACTGGGACGATGAGCAGCGCCACCGCTACCTTCCAAAAATGCGTCGCTGGGAAGGTGTGCCTACGACATGGTCGTTATAATCTAGTAGGTCGTGCCCACGACATACCATCCTTACAGACGACCCTGTGTTTATAAACATGTGAGGTCACGAGAAGGCCGGTTCGAGGTTATATTGTGCTTGGTGGGCAAGAAGCGGGAAAAGGAGTGGTCTGACAGGCTGACAAAGCTGATAGTACCCACAAGCATGCCTTGCGCACTGGCGTTACGTAATCAGTGACGTAATCTATCAGCCGGCGCGTTTTTCCCGCCTCTTGCTCACCCCAGCAAAATATAACCTCGAACCGGTCTTCTCGTGACCTCACATGTTTGTAAACAGAGGGTCGTCTATATAGCTTGCAGCCATGCAACAACCTATTCAACCCCACCTTAATCTTCCTCCTCATCCTTCCCGATATCATGCCACGTTCACGCGGAGCTATAAAACGTACCCGTTCCTAGCACTACGACGCGTCTAGCGTGCAACATCTGATTCGTCACAACTGAGAACGAACGGGCTCCGACGCACAAACGTCGACGTTGGCAAATGGTTGAGGAGCTGCTTCACGGCTGCTTAAGTCCGAAAGCCGCTAATTACATTAAGAATTCGGCGCTGCATGTAGCTGACAAGTGGAAGCATACATCATGACCCCGAGCCTCTTTTTTGTGTTAGGCTTCTATTAATGAGCGCACATTTTCTCGCGTAAGGGGATTCCCGAGATGATGTTGGAATGAGTCCTTTTACGGGCGACGTCATTTGTCGCTTGTCGGTCCGATCTTAAAGACACGGGATTGGATGCGTTTAATAATAGGTGTTACCGGCGAGACGACGAGAGGTTTCCTCTCGAACTTTTTCTGCATGCTGGGTGTATGCGGTGGTGGTGGTGGTGGTGAAAGGGCTTGCCGTTGTCGGCCTCACGTATGTGGGCAACGTCACGACTGACGCCCTGGGGGAATGTGCGTCCTGGGCCGACTTCCATGCCGTATGCGTTGGTGCGTGTGCGGTAACATAGCGGACAAATAGATTCGCCCATTTCCATGCTGGTGTTTTGAGGTGCCAGTGGTGCTTTCACGTGCAAGGGTGTCCGCTGTATCTACGGGTAGCATCTTAGAGCGATAGCCTTATAGGGTTATAGGGTTTACAGGGTTAAAGCCCCCGAGAGTGGGAATAGGCTCCCACAGGGGGAACAACCACGTCATCGCCAGACTGTGTTGTTCAGAAGATATGTAATAACCAGTTCACTCACTTAAAGGGACCACGAAGACATTTCAAAAACCTCTGCAATCACATGTATATGCATTCCTAGCCGCTAATCCATTCACCATGTGGACTATGAAATGAAGATTGGTTAAGACAACGGAGGGATTAACGAAAAACCACTTCCAAAAAAGGCGACTGCTTCGCGACGCCTCACGACGCCTCACGCCGACGTTGCCGGCACGACAGAGAAACTGGCTGTGACGTCAAATCTAGAAGACCTTGGCTATTTTAGGGATAGCCTGGTATAACCTTGTAGGGAGTAAAGGTTGTATGTGACTCCAGACCGCTTGTAAAAAAGGGGGGGGGGGGGCGTCTGACGACCGTTCGGCGCTTTTTCTTTTTTTTGCGCGCGCGCGAACAGCGCTCGCGTTGAATGCAATGTGGCAAATATAAGATTTATTTCAGATAATAGGCCTCCTTGCGAGCTGTTCTCCACTCAGAACTCTGATTTTTTGGGAATCTCTTCATGGGCCCTTTAATCACAAACGAACTGTGACGGGATGGGAACATCGTTCTACGGAGCTTCTGACGCCACCCGCTGAAACGTTGCCAACCTATGCACTGCTCACGATGGCCCACAAGACCGAAGCAGCTGTCTTGTGGTATGACGACGCTTAAGTGATAAACTCGTGCACTAAACTCGTGCAGCCAAAGAGCTTCTGCTTCTTTTTTCCCTGTAGTTCGAAGTATTGGTATAGAACAATTTCCGAAGACTTTCCGGACGAATGTCGGCACAGTTCCCCATGAAGTCGGCCCAGGACGCATACTAACCCCTCCCCTTTCTCCCGCTCCTTCCTGCTGTCCTCTCTCCATCTGTCCACATCTGTACGCCGCACATAGCTACAGTTGCTTCGCGGCGCTAATGCAGACCAGAAAAAAAAAGGTGTAGAACAAGCCGTAAAAAGACTAAGCACTTACAAGCGTACATACAACGCAGCTCAGAGCTCAACGCACGGTCGACACAAATATATAGAAGGGAACTCAACTCATGGGAGTTAACTACACGAGAGGAAATTGAATGATGACAGCTGAATAGGAGGCACTAGCAATGGGATTCGAACCCACACCCTCTGATCAAAGATGGCGCCCGCCACGCACTGTGTAATTCGTCCGCGTGGATGTCGGAGTGACTGGCAACGATGTAAGAGATTACCTTTTTGGACACCATAGGGATTTGATCCTTATTGTGAAGGGGCCCATCATTTCATTCCCCACATCACCACCAGCAACGGGGTAGAGCATCGCCCCTGGCGATGAAACTCCCCATTCATCATCTCACAACAAAGTTGTTGTTGATGATGTGTTGAGGCCAAGGTGAGTGCACGTCCCCGTGTTTCCTAGCGCGACTTGGTAACGTTGAAACGAAAATGAATACAGTGTTCGCGGTGCTCTGAAATTCCGTAACCGCCACAGTAACAATATACTAAAAGTAAATAAGAATAGAATAACATAAATGGTTTCGCAAAGCATGAAAGGACGTGCAATACAGCCATAATGACATTTCGAAAAGAGTTTCGCGAAAAGGTTACCGCCGACGACGTCCCTTTCAAGTTACCGCATTAAAATGCGTTTCGCACAATGCTCAGGATGCTGCAATTTTCTTATAAATAAAACAGGGAAATGCCTGCATTTTTATTCTTCCCCCAAACGAAACCAGAGAAATGCTTTTTCTTTTTAATTGCGAGGAATGGCGATAAAGTCTCGGACGGCGTCGTGGCCGCTCTATAGCAACCCCGTGGGGCATTCATCACGTTAATTTTTAATAATGAACTTTTCAATTATGAAAGATAAACTTTTGGCTCAATTGCCGCATCTGTTACTTGTGTGCACCGATGCAGTTGCCGTTGTTAAAATAAGAAGAAAACATGAACGGACCAACAGAGATACCAGTGCCTGTCACGGAGCAATGTGTGAGTCTTTCCGAGCATTCCGGATGACACGGAAGAAGTTTAACGTAACGCGGCGTAACGGTTTGGTGTAGGGTTAAGTCAATTAAATTAATGTGATTTATGATCACTAAGAAATATTCAGTCAACTAGATTAATTGATGGGTTTTTCTTAGCTTACTTTGATTTCATTAATTGAAACGATGAAGACAAGTTTTAATAATCGCCATTAATTAAGGGTAATTATTATTGATTGATTAAATTCGACAACTCGCCCGCCAGCCACTAAATTTTTACTTTTTAGGTGGTTTGGTGGTTTGTCTTTTTTTTTTTTTTCAGCTTTATCGGTTGCAGTAGGTAGGGGAACAGTTGTGCCGCGTGTATCGGGAACGCATAGTACAGTGATATTGGAAGCACAACGAGATCTCTGCATGATCATTTCACGCGAAAAAAGAAACAGTATCAAACTGTTATTATTTATTTATTTTTGCGCTACGATGTACACAGTGGCTTTTATGCCGCCTTTGGCCATCCCCATGTGCATGGCACTTTGTTTAACTAATAATTAAAGTGAAACTGGTCCGACAGAGATGAAGCAATGTAGTGGTTAAATTAGTTGTAGGTGGCCAAATGTGATTCAATTTATTTTTCACGTGAGACATGGAAACTTGCGGATGCTTTTAACTCTGACGATCGCTTTCTCTACCGTTCTATGGGGGTGGGGGATCCAAGTAGTACGTTTATTTCCCACTGTAAACGTGGAGGAGGCATGAGGCGAAAAAGCTAAAAGGAGCTTCCAAGTGTCCTGTTTATCCGGTTGTGGACGTTATTCGCTCCGAGATCCAACGCTGTCGGCGCGTTGCGGAGAAACGATGAACTACCGAAGTGTGGACGCGTCGTCTGCTTTTAAACGTTCATTCCGCGTTCACTGCAGTAGGTGGAGCATTGGAGAACCGAACAGTATCGTACCACCGCGGCACAAGTGATCTTCTGGTGAATATGCACGAGAATTACGGAAAAGAACCATCAATTCCATCCATTAGATAGTTTAAGTTTATCGTCCGGCGAGTTATCCACACCAGAATGGTGACCGTGTCTCCCCCTATAGGTCGATCTCGCAGCAAATAGCCTTCACCTTTGTTGCATTATCTGACAGACGTGATAAAGTTTTTCCTGCCCACGCGTAAGGCGGCGAAGAAAAGTAAAACGAAATCACCTTACAAGAGAAGAAGAGGAAATCAATCAACCCGTCCCGAAATCACCGTTTGAATGTTTTTTGGAGAATGGGTGATTGTATTTTAGTATCAAATATGTCTTGGCTGCAAGTTGCCGTGTACTCTGAGCTGTATGTTGTTTTATTTATGTAACGCGTGTAGTACATCAACACCGTCGTTGGTTTCATTTCGCAACATTGGGATACGTGGGACGTCCCAACGACGAGGGTATTCAGCAGTGGTATTGCTGGTGGTGGTAGTGGTGGAGGGTATTGCTCGAAGGGCATTAGAGACAAGCCTCTCTCGTTTGGACTCCCGAGCCTTCGACATCACGAAACTATTAGGTCCTCCTTCGTCCGACAAGGCGCTAAGGGCATTTGAAGCCTTTTTGCATGCAACCGGGCTTGTGGACATCCTATGACACGGTGAATGTGTGATGTGTCCTGTGTGTGCCCCCGGTGATTCCGCCACTTTACTCTAACTTGGGCGCAGCTCTTGAACTTTTGACCTACATGTTGAACTCCATTATCATCTCTGTTCGTCTCCTGACATCATCCTTTTGCGTTTTCATCATCTCATCATCGGATTAAACTTTCTGTATTAAGTGTACTGGGGTAGCCAGTTTGACTTCGTCGAAACTCTCATCCCAATTTTTTCTTTATTCACATCACATCACATCACATCAGCAGTGGGAAAAAAGCGGAAAAGTGTTTGCGTTATTTGTTTATTTTATTTATTCATAATACTTCAGGCGATTGACTCGCCGTGGAAGGAGGGGCCTACAAATGCAAGAATAAGAACTGTGCGCTTATTCCAGCATCAGTATAAACATAACGGAGTACAACAACAATAAGAATTTCAAATTTTAGCAAATTTCTGACCCCACTATGGTTGCGCTTCTTTCGAGCGTACCTGCTGCGAACGGTATTCCGTTCCCTGCGCTTGTGGCGAGAATACCGTGTACTGCTTTGCTATTGAAGACAGGGGCAAGCGCCTATACCTTGGACATGCATAATCTGTCGTGCGCCTCAGACAGGCGCCTCTTCCCATTTTCAACAAATCAGGAGACAGAACGATATCATTCGGAATGGTGGTTGGCTAAGAGCGTGCAATGTGGTGAAGTTCGAAAACTTTCAGCAGTACCGCCACCACCATCTGTTTTAACAGTGTGGCTAGATGTACAGCTATCGTCAACCTTAATAATAACACCAGAGAATCTGCATCGTCTCGTTCCCGAGCGCGATCACAGCGACTCTTGGGGCCATCAAGAAATCTTAATTGGACAAAATTATTCTGTTAGTTTAAAGTAAGGATTTTGTACACTTAACGTTGCCTCAGTGCCCCCAAGGGTGGCTGTTATCGCGCTCGGAAATGAGGCATCATTTTTTCCGGTGTTATTATTAAGGTTGACTAGAGCTGTACATTCTAAAAACAGAGTCGTATACCGTAATTTCACCGCATAACAGGCTACAGCCCTCGCGAATAACATCGTTCTCTCCACTGATGTGTTCAAAACTGGCGGCGTATACGTCTTTCTATGACACTCGCGCAGGTTTTACGTTTGCCAACAGCCAACCAACCACAAACAGCGGCGCAAGTTTCGATTCAACTCGTTTTATGGAACATACTGGCATTCCCTATCCGACGTTTCGCGTATTTCACGTTATAGCGCCGTCAAAAAAAAAGAAAAGAAATAACGTCGCACCGGGAACAAGCATACTCCGTCAACACAGCAGCCGATTTTGTTGACATAGACTCGTTCCTCGTACCTACACGCGGCACCTCTGGGGAAAATGTATACATGTAGGTAACGGCTCGCGAGTCTCAGCGTGCGATGCCCACTTACAGATAAGGGGAATCTCGACCCGTACGCCGGGCTCCTGTTTGCCATCCACTGGACGATCCTTTACCGCATTCCAAGATGTTTGCCGTTGTGTACGGGTGAGATTGTGTAGGGAGCGACAGAGCGAGAGCAAAATAAAAGCGCAAGAGCCCGTCCGGCAGCCTCCCGTGGAAGTGCTTGGCTTCACGAAAAGGAGAGAAAAGCCCGTAGCCGCCCTGCAAGTGCCAGTGAAAGCTGTTAATCAATACGAACCGAAATGTCTGGCTCCTTCGCTTCAGAGAAGGAGGACCTCGCTTACTGCTACTATCTGGGGACTAGGAATGTATATATATATAATATATATAGACAGAGTCGGGACAAGACTTCCAAAGCAGAAGACACAGGCGCCACGCCCTCTTCGCCGTGGAGAAAAAGTGTGGAAGGATCCCGTATGTTTCCCGACGTCACTGTCGTCGCAAACCAGGATGCGAGTACAGTTGGGAAGTGACCCTCCAGTTCTGGTGTTCCTGTACAAATGTTGCTGGTGTGCTATGCACCTGTTTTTCGGCTATATGCTAAGAGGACTACATTGTTTTCGACTCTGGGAAGAGCATGAGGGACGGACAAAAGTGAGCAATTGCCCACTTGAGTTCGAGACGCTTATCAGCAAACGACATCTCCTAACCTACAAACTATTCAGTTCCTGGATCAATTTGGAGAGTACTGGCCTGTCTTCTGTCCCCCTCTACCGCTGGTGGGGAAAATTAATCCACGGATCCGGCCACTGTGGCGTCGCTCGTGATCGCAGTTGTCTCGCGACGTGAAGCCCCGAATTATTATTTATTTATTGTACCGTTAGTTTCTTTTTCTTTTTTAAGGGCAATGAAGACACACTTCGCATTGCTGGAAGCTCCTGCCCCATTCTTCAGGCAGTATGTGAACAGCCACCACGCGTTATATTGTCACTGTGCGGTACCTTGTCACTACACGACTATATCTTTAAAAGAAAGAAGCCAGGAGAGAGCAGCCAGGAGAGATGGCGACGTTACCTGAGAGGCACGGCCCGATCTCCTCGCGTGACGTAATCAGGTCCGTGTGACGTAGCATCACCATAAGGGGCAGCTGGGAGGTATGATTTTCGGTTTTCATTTCATTCGTCTGCTGCGATGTTGGGAAGGCAATCAGTAGAGACAGCATTGAAACGCTGCCGACAATGACAAACAACATTATAGTCGTGCTCAATTTAGGAAGGCCAAGAAATCTAGTCCGTCAACTACATATGCCGTTTTGAGGTAAGCCGACGCTAGGAGAAATACTGCTCCTCCACTGCGCATCCTCAGTAGGAGAGCGCACTTCCTGCCGCAGCGTAGTGTCATGCGGCCAGTCTTAACAGCCAATACCGAAACAGAGTGAGTATGACGGCTTACATTATCTGGCGCAGGAGGGAGCGTGACCTCTCTGTGTCCAGACATCGTATCTGTGGCGCAGTAATATTTTGAGAGCTGACGGACTAGATTTCAAGTCGTTCTTAAGTTGAACATGACTATACAGCAAGCAACGACGAGAAACGGACGCCCCTTTTGTGACGCTTATACAGTTATGTCGCAAAAAGCTGTATGCCCCACCCTTTCCACAAGTTGCGAGCGATAACGGTGTCATTCTGTGCAATGATCAGCATTCAACACACTTAAAGCAGATGGTGGTAGTGACGGTGCTAGTGAGAGAGGTCGCCGTCGTCGGCCTCACGGAGGTGGGCAACGTCACGACTAACGGTCTGGGGAAATATGCGTCCTTGGGCCGACTTCTGAGGGAACAGTGCCGACATCTGTCTGACAGTGTCTGAGGAAAACCCAGGAGGACCCCAGACACCACAGCCGGCATCCGGATTCGAACCCGGGTACCCCCCAGTACTTAAAACAGAACTTCACCACATAGCACGCATGTGTCCTGATATGTTCGAGGGAGGCGCCTGTCTGGAGCATACATAATGTGTACCAGATGGGCACCTCCTCCCATTTTCAACAAGTCAGGACGCAAAATGATATGATTCGAAATTACGCTTGGTTATTGGAGCGTGCCACGTGGCGAAGTTCTGTTTTAACAGTGAATGCGTTATGTGGCGAAGACGACACAATGCACAAGCGAACATGGCTCGTGCCCATCGTAACCCATCCACGCCCATCGTGCCCATCTATATGGCTATACCCATCCAAAGGGCAAGAGACAGCCTCCAGGGCCCCGATGTTCAACTTTCACATAGCGACCGTTATCGTTAAATTTAAAGCTCGTGCACTGCCAAGCCCCTTGATAGGCTCGCGCGAGAACTCGTGGCGAATCAGGTGCTGAACTGATGCATTTCACGCGCGTTATGGGATAACGACAAGTGGAAGATCGGGCCCCATATGATCTTTCCGATGCTTTGTCTTGAAGTCCCTGGACTGGGAAAAGTAGCGACGTCTTATACTCTTTCCCGCTGTGACCTTGGATCTCTAATGGCGTCCACAGCATAGGTTTGCATGGTACGGTCGCCATAAAAGCTCCAAGGTCGCGGCGACAAGATCTAGGGATGGCGGTACTTTTTCCCAATCCCGGGAGTTTACTTTGTCCGACCGTGCAGATTTGAATGTCACTCATGTTCCAGAAAGGTGAACTTTAATATCGTGAAGTCGCAACCTCAATCCTAAAGCTCGAATCTTCGGACTTGCTGATATCCGACGTCACTTAGAATAAACTTGTTGGAAGTAGCGCCCATGTCCGTTTTCTCATCTCTCTGCCCGTGTTCCCTCCTTAGCGTTCCATCAGTGTCACGATGCTCTATCCCAAAGCTCTGCGCAACTTTCTTCCTCGTCACTTACAAAATCCACGTGGACCTCTGGCGCCCTTTTTTTTTTTCCTTTTTCTTTCATTCATACGGCGGTGCAGAATGATCCTTATCAGGCACCTGTAGAGCTGAGCAAGCTCAGCCGCTCGTATGTCCAACGCAGCAGTTTTCTTTTTCTTATTATTATTGTCAAAAGAAAAAAAAAACGACGAAATGGAAACATTCCGACGCGTATTTTCACAGAACGGGAACCCCAAGGAGTGTTTGCTCTGTGCGAAAGGAACTGCATTGAGTGGGGCAAGGAAAGCCTTCGTTATCGACCGAGGCTCAGTTGGGACTGCGCGCGCGTGTGCGAGATGATGGAAGAAGTCTCCGGAAACATGAAGCCTTATTGTAGTGGAAGAGAGCTCTGTTCGTCCGCTATATGGCTTGGATACATCGAAATGCGCTCTTCTCCGCGAGGAATATAACAGAAAACAAGAGTACTGCGCGACAGTAAAAAGGGGGGCATATGCATAAGGCCAACAAAAAGCACCAACGGATCCATGTGTAACAATACTAAAAAAAAAAAAACTCTCCTATGTGTAAACAAATTACCGTAATTTCACGCGTATAAGCCGCACCGCAGATAAGCCGCAGGACGCGTTTTTAGGGAAGTTTTGAAATTTTTCTGGCAGATAAGCCGCACCCGCAGATAAGCCGCGGGCAATAGGAGACGACTGATTTGTGCGACAAAGGAGACTATAGAGAAGGCCATAAACCCTGTGGTTCACAGTGTACAACAGAGGAGGTCAGTTCTAGAATTCTACGAAGATCGGATTGTGTCCTTGTTGAGCGTTTTTCATGGACTGATGGGCCAGTGGCCTTCCAGAAGACACAAATCACTGTCACCACATTCGTTAAAGCTGCTTGGGGGAATGCACCAGGAAGATCAATCTACTCGAATGTGGACCCGTCCCTGTTACGCACTGTTCGTGCACTGGCAGGGCAGTGTTGTTCCAGAGACACCTTTTCGAGAGAGCCCTTTCGTTAAAATTTGCCTATGGGGAAAATACCTGGAAAAAATAGTCATCAGATAAGCCGCACCGGTGGATAAGCCGCAGAGCTCCCGTGAGAAAAAAAATCGCGCATAAGCCGCGGCTAATACGCGTGAAATTACGGTACGTCATAGTGTTCGACAGCGCCGCCAATTTGGTAGAGCTGAACTACGCTTGAAGCTATTGAGGCGAACAAGATCTTGAGGGGACTACGATGGTCCCTGAAAGGGAAGCGACCTTCGGTTCTACTTGTGTCCATTCGTGGAAGCCAGCCTTCCCCTTCGCTTTGTTTCGGTTTCAGTCTGTCTACCAACGTCAGGATGACGTTTCTCGTCTAGAGGTCTCTATGCTCCCTTACTGGAAACCCCGAATTTGAGGGAAATTAGTTGGCCAAAGCAGCATCAACTACCGGTCTCGTGTGCGCTGGTGAGCTATTCCAAGGGCATACGGACTGAAGTAGTCTTCTACCCGAGAAGGATAACGCAAGCCGACTGGTCTTGCACTTCGATTGAAAAATGTACCTTGAGCCTGAGAAAGGACCCGAAGGGCACGCCCAAACACGAGCCGTGTCTTGTCTGTTTCTGCATGTCTTACGGTTTTCCTCAGGCTCAGGGCAGATTTTCCAATCGCGGTCTTTGAAGACGAGCTCACTGCTCGACACTTAGTGCACGCTGCTCTCATGCGCCAAGCGTCATGGAGCAGCTGGTCGCCCCGACGCTACCGGCGTCTCCATTTTTTTTTCTACATCCATCAATCTATCTAGACCAACACGATAAATAGGATAGGAGGTGGATGTGCCTGGCTCTGGAAACATCTCTAGAACGTGGTAAAGCGCGACTGTCAGAACCTGACTAATAGACTGGGTTTTTCTGTGTGTGCACATCAACTAATTTACCGACGGTAAGCACTCACGTAATGTAACAGAGTATAACGGCTGCAACAAGTAATACATGGCGTTGTAGTCCTCAAGGGAACAGTCAGCTCTTCACAACAGCGCAAGAGTCACCCATACTGGTTCTGAAGCGACTGAGAAACCAATTTTAAACGTGCAGTGATCACAAAGCATCTTGCCTATCGGAACCTGTGAGGCGCTCGACACGGTAGCCAGACACTGACGTCATTTCAGCACGAAATTACCGGTGACCTCCCAAGCAGCACAATGTACTGAAAGTCGAGTGCAATAGGGGTGGACGGTATGTGTCTTATCACTGTTCCTTAGTTTCAAGAGTGTGTTCAAGGACATCCACCTACCCGTCCACCCCTATTGCACTCGACTTTCAGTATATTGTGCTGCTTGAGCTATTGTGTCGTGTTTTTGCCCCTGCATTAGGCGAACATGACCAATTTTATCGTGTCCCTCTAATGCAAGGACATGCAACAACAACAACAATAGATGATGGCGATAAGATGGGACATGCGCATTCGTCAAACAGATGCTTGATTCGCGGATAAGATAATTGAACTCTGCCATTCAATGTTTTATTTTGCAATCCCCACCCTGCGGGATTTAAAAGTTGCGACTTCGGATTGCCACACAGTCCTCTCGAATTCTCCTTCCCTTTACAAAGGTTCCGTTACGAAACCACACGGTGAAAAGGCGCTCTTCTTGACGCGTTCCCCCACCCCCCATCTCAATATGCAAAGTCATCTTAACGAATGCGAGAAAGTTGAAGTTGAGTTGTTGAAAGGCGCGGGGACCTAAACGAGAGAACCGCTTCTGTCAGAGTTGGGTACCGTAGAGGTAAGTTGGGAATCGTGCCATTGTCTCTATTGTAGAACGTTTGCTCAGGCGACGGAACAGTCGAACGCGAGCGGGAACCGAATGGGTTTGCGTTAAGCTTGAGAAAGATGCGGAAAGTCAAAATCCCCGAGAGCCATCGGCTCAGAGATGAGCCACTTTTCTTATATCACGCAGAAAAATAACCGTTCGAGAAAGAACTTCGGTTTGTCCTTATTTTTTTACGTTTAAAAAGTTCTTGAAAGAGTAAAGTAGGACGCCAGGTGATCCTTAGCCATTGTTTCGTTCTCGAAGACATGAAAAGTTCAGAGAAAGGTTCTTGCACTATGAAGAACTCTCTAAGAACGGTTCCTTTTTCTGTGTGGCAGTTAAAATCGCATATTTTAGTCACCATGTTTTCAACGATTTTTCGTCTCAAACAGTCGAGTTCATACCGAACGTGTCTCGAAAATTAGCCTGAGAACAATTACTTTCCATCGAGTCCAAGCTCTAAGGTCCACGACACATCCAGGTATACTGGCAAGAGATGAAATAAAGAAATAAACGAAAAATGAAGTCATTAACACAGTATAAGAGGATAGAAGAAGAGTGTGGTGAGCGATATTCCGAAAATACGCTGATTGTCAGAAAAATAAAAAAAACATGCGAGAAAATACGCTAATGAACATGCCTACACTGTTAAAACATAACTTCGTAACCATCGTTCCCAATGATATACCATTCTCTCGTTGAAAATGAGACGGAGCCACTTTTTGTTTGATACACTTTACATTTTGCGACATGCGTCCAAATGAATCGTACACATCGAGCGTAGTATTAGTATGGAGTGTGCATTGTGCGTGTTTTGAGACTTCCTTTTTAGAGTGCACTCATATATAACCTGGGCAGATTTTCTCGGAGCCATTCAATTCATTCGAGCGCATTCAATTAGCCGCTTTCAGTCGCTCATTATAAGTTTAAAGACGTGTCTGCACAAAACCGTGCCTTCTGTTTACTCGTTTCAACTTCGAGAGAGAGAGAGAGAGAGAGAGAAAAAAGAGAAAAAGAAACGAAAGCCGCAATGCATTTCGACTCGATTCTCCATTCATTAGCAGTTGAAAAACTCGAACCAACTCTCTCATTCAATTACTTCCGTGTAATCCGAAAACTTCCTGACACCAATTACGACGTACGACAAATTAAGAAAATGAACGAAAACCTGAAATGTTTGCTTTCATATATATGAAGGAGCGTTTTCGCAAAACGTGACGATCTCCAAGTATTATTGCACTAACAGCCAGGTAAAATGGGCATCGAGACGGTAAAAATACAAGCGATATTGCGACACGTCGGCTAGGCAGGCAAATGATAATAAATAAAACCCTCGCCGTACGGCACTTCCACTAATGGCGCTCTTGCAAGAGACAGGGACATTAACTTGAGCAAAAGAATCTCAAACTAGGGAGCTTCGAAATTAATTAGCTATTTGAAGCGCTGCACGCTACATGTTGCGAGGACCGGGCTCTTTAAAGTGTCGCGGAACGTAAACAAATGAATACAAAAAAAAAAAAAAAGAGAAATGACTCTTAACTTTGCTGCCGTCGCGAGGTCATTAATCTGCCACCCCGTGCACGTCGATACATTACAAGCAACTCATGTTTTACAAGTGCGGCTACGCGGCGCTGCGGCCCGCCCATTAGGCACCCATCTATTCTAACTTTTTTAGTATTCTTCGAGAAGAACGCGTGAACCGTGATGGCAGTGCAGTCTCAAAATATTTTACAAACAGACCGCTCGTCCAGAAGCCTTAAAGTGGGACTCCGCAGCAAAATCACAACAAAGGTTGCGGTATATCCGTCATATTTGGGATGTCAGGAACATGTGTACGATATATCTCGGCCCACACTGCCGAGTTGAGTTTGATTATAGAAAAAAAACGGAAGATATTGAATTCGTCACTGATGAATTCTGCTACTCCCTCAAAGGAAATGAAATGAATGAAAGGATAAAGAAAACTGAAAAGATGAAAAGGTAAAAATAGAAAGACATCGCCCCTCCCAGTCACCGAACTGTACGTGCATATGCGTAGCTACATCCCCTAGAAGTGAGCTGAAGTGAGCTGAGAAACTAACAGGAACGGGGAACTCGACGACACATGCCTAGAGACATCACACACTGCCGACATCATCTGGCATCCGGCAAGGAAGAAAGAATGCAGGCTTGGAAGCAGACGACAGTGCTGGGTGACGTCACGGAATCCTCCTCCCAACGCTTCTTTTTTGCTCTTCGCATTTCGGTTTCGGTTTGTTATTGGTATCATTTACGAATTAATTACTCGCGCAAAATGAATTGGAATGGTGTATTCCGTATCGAGGTGGTGGTTCGTGTTTGGTATGATGCTCATCAATTTTTTTTCGAATCCTTGCGAAGTCTTCCTTTAAAGGGGTTGAGACACTTTCATAGATGTCGTTCATTACATCATGGACGCATTGTATTGCACGCCAGAACACGGAGGAGAGAAATAATTATTCTTCTACATGTCGCACTTATTGCGAAATACAAGCCCTCGGACGCACTGCGGAGCAAAGCTCCTACGTCACAGACCTCCGAGTTGCGTCCATTCCCATTGGTAGCCGTAAGCACGTCACTTCTCGTGCGCTGCCTCACTGGCGGCCATGAGGTCAGTGATGTCAGACCCGCATGAGTTTCGGTATCCGCGGTGCCTATTTTCTCAGTTTCCATTACCCTCTTCGCTGTGAAACTTTCAATGCAGGTTCACAGCGGTGCGAAGGACCGTTTTTTTTACCTTTAACTTGAGATAACCTGGCAAGACCTGTCGCAACCCCTTTAACTCTAAAGATAGAACTTGACCGCATAACGCTCAAACTTTTCAAACTCTCACGTTCTTAGGCACTTTGAGGCTTGTGAACTTAAGTTCATCTGTTTGTGTGTTCAAGCATCAGAACAGTTTAATTCTGTCATGTCCACCAGATACTGCGCTGTCTCGTGTGTTTTATGTATGCGTGTGGGTAGGAGGAAAACGTACAGGAGAGGAATTAGAGTTGAGTTCGTTTACCCATTCCTTGAACAAGGCCCCTTGGCAGGTCGTCGGCAAGCCGTGCCAGCGTAGCACAGTGACTGCTGTATTTGAAATTCACAGATGTCGCTTCCGATATGAGGCGAGAGCAGGGCGTACGCCCCTTTTTGTGACAGTTCACTTACCTATACCCAGTAGATGAAATAGCATACACACATACAAGCTGGTGGACAAGATCCAAAAGCCTGAGCTTGGGTACAAAACCAGCAACAGCAAGTGACGGAGCTCGTGTTGTATTACGTTACGTCCTGTTGCTGTTGTGCCCAACCTCAGGCTTTCGTCATCATGGACATATAACCAAATTGCAATGAGAAAGTTGTGCAAGAAAAATGCACCTATTTTCAGCAGGATTTTTTAAAAGCTTCGTACTTCCTCTGACGCTAGCACCATGATGACGTATAAGCCAGGCACAGGAATGGGGGCGCAGCGCACGTGATTGTCTCCGAGGTCTGATTGGTGTTCGCACCGCAATATACTTAACTTTCAAAAAGTCCTGGGTAAATACCCCGACTTTCGCTTACAAGTGTGAGTTCTGACGTGACCATGTTGCGTGAAACACGGTGTTACGCTTCTGGCTGTACGAACACGTCTGACGCTAACCAGAAAAAAAAAAGGAGAAAAGGAAAAATCTATTCCGCAAGCCGATCACAGAGCAGACGCCGTCCACTAGAATTCCGGCTATAGACGGCCCGCCCGCCCGCCTGTCGGTCGGTCGGTCGCCAAGGCTACCAAGGTCCTTCCAGCCGCTCCCTGATTGGTTTCGTCCGCGCCAAGGGGCGCTCACTGATTGGCCTTGTCCGGGTGACATCTCCAGAGAGGGAATACCGGAATACTCTCAGTATGCGTCGTCTGCTCTTGCCATGTGTTACATCAAACTGCACAGGAACAAGACCACCAATTCGCGTCGGATTTTCGGCGTTATTATCAGTGCTGAACGCGGAGTAAAACGACACTATAATTTCCTAATCGACGAGGACGGATGAGATAGTCCCTTTAACAGTCTAGACAAAGAACGAGCGGTGTGATACGCTGATTTTTTTTTCTTCTTGTCTCCAATCAATGCAAACATGTTGCGAGCACCGCAGTAATAAAGAACAGACTCCCAAAGTCAGTCGCTGCGACGTGAACATAATGCGACTCTCTCTATAATTGGTCGGCGCTAGAAAGGATAATTGAACGGCTCTGGGAAGGTAAAATTCGTGATCGTTTGCGTGTTCGGCTTCGGTATAATTCGGTGTTTCCGCCCGAGAGGGAAGGAATCGTTATCCTAATTGTTGAGCCGCAGCTCATTAGCGATGGCCAGATAAAACAGCGATACCTCTCTGTTCCATTGTTTCCGCTTCTTCCTGTGTGGCGTTGTGCAATCAAATAATGAGTAGTCGTCTTGCTCAAGCACTCTCGCGCAGTTGTATTAAATCGAGACAATTGCTAGATTCTGTTGTTCTGCCCTTGCTTCACGGCATTCATTATAGTTGCGATAGACTTGTCACGACGTATTGCATTTGACGTACCATGCAACATAGGTCGGCACTTTTGTAGAAGCCGTTTCAACATCACGTGGTGGTGTGCCTTTCCCCATCGCCCATCACAGTGAAATCACAACCCACCGCCATCACGATCCATCATTCGACTTCAACTTGAGGATCACATCACAACACGTAACGGGCCATCAATTACCATCAACTTGAACATCAGGTCGCATCATAACTCATCACTCAAAATCACACCATTCTTCATGATGTGCTGGTGAGTGATGTCCCTCGTGGCCATCTTGAGTGAAATTTGGACACCTACCATCCCACAACTCAAGCAACAATAACGCGTTCCTACCCAACTATCATTCCCAATGATATCGTTATTTTTCCCGATTTGTTGCACATGGGAGGCGCACGCCTTTTGTGACACTTTGTAAACTTCGGGAAACGAACACAACATCATCATCACCGCCGCCACCAGCTCCACCTAGCTCTCCCCTCAAGTGAGAAATGAAAACGGTAAGGCGACGTTCCCACTGCCCGGCATGCGCTCTCGGTGTGAGGAGCGGCGAACGGAGAATGGCGAGAGTGTGCACACCGAGGTTCGCCGTACTCTCGAGATAAACCGACGAGGGCTAGCTATGCCAGACTTCCACGCGCGCTGCGAGGCAATTTTTTTTTTTTAATTACGTGTTAGCGCCGCGAAGCAACTGTGGTTATGAGGGGCGTACATACGTGGACAGATTGAGAGAAGACAGCAGGAAAGAGTGAAGGAGAGGGGTGTTTGTGTGCATCCTGGGCCGACTTCAGGGGCACTGTGCCGACATTCGTCTGGGATGTCTTCGGGAAAACCCAGGGAAAATTTCAGACACCACAGCCGGTGACAGGATTCGAACCCGTGTCACCTCCCAGTCTCGACGTGGAAAGCTACGAGGCAATCGTTTGTTTTCATGCGTCACGGACACTCGTCTTGGTCGTCGCTTTGATTGGTTGTTCGCTGCCGTCCGCCGTCGTCGCAAGGAGCGACTGCTTGGACGGCGCCAGAGAACGGGCCTCCGGCGTCCTCCAAGCGACCTTTCTGCCGTCGCGGGCTCCCACCCGGCAGCTGAAGGGGAGGTCTATGAAATGTACGGTTAGCCTGGTAAGAATTGGCGCACCAAGGGAAAGACACAGACCTTGATGACATAGGAGTAGAAATCCTCCTATACTGGTCTGGGCTTTTGGAAGTTTCGCAGAGTAACCTCCAACAGAATCTCTCAGGATTACTCATGGCGAACCTTCACGAAACGTGGTAATCGCTTGCATATTCGGCGAGTTTTCTGTGTGTACCTCAGAAGGTCATACGACACGTGATGTATATCGTGAGAACCTCCCCGGCCAAAACCCTCAGTACAAAGCCAGGCAGAAGCAAGATAAATGTGGAACTGAATGAATGCACCGCATATGGTGCAAACATTTGGTCTACTTCAGTTTCCACGTCTCCACCTGCAGACAGTCCACCACCACCACCACCACCACTACCTGCGACAGATGATGCCCCCTGTCATTAGTATCTTTCTTCAAATATTATGGCTACTATTATTCTGTTATACTCATTATTTACTTAGCATACAGATTTATGCTCTATAGAGCAGCCGGCATCGTTATTAATGAATCCCAGACCTCCATGTTTTTCTTTCATTTCTCTTTCCACATCCGCGTAGATTTTCTTCAGGAAATCTAAGCAGTACTGCAGCCTACTTCCCTCTACATACAACCCCCGCTCCACCCTGCAACCTATTTCTCCCTTCTTCCAGCATATTTTTTCTTTTTACAAATTGGTATCCGAATGCCATATACAGGGTGTTTGCTCTAACCTGTCCAGAAATTTTATTTAAATAAGCGAGCGATAAAAGAGAAACGAGCGCTACTTTTCAGCTACTTGACTAAGTAACAGGTGCTACTGGTGAAGCAGTACCTGTTTCTTACTCATGTAGCAGCAAAGTACCACTTGCTTTTATTTTATCGCTCGCTTTAAATATAATTTCTGGACAGGTTAGAGCAAACGCCCTGGATATCAATGAACGGTACCCACGAGCCTTCAGTCAAACAAAACCTAAGAGAAGATCTAACAGAAGCACTAGCAGCAATTCAACTATTATGCGATCGCAGTTAGTTACGCACGCGGAAGGTAGACGCGTAAAAACGAAGGCCCCGCGTGGGACATCTCGTGTACCTCCTTTCTATATACGGTTAATTAATATTCCGCGTGCACGCTAAAACCAAGACTGAAAAGGAACAACCAAGAAAAACAAATGAGCCCGGTTTTTTGTCGAAGTGAGCGTCCCTCAGTAAGTGAAACCGGAATAAGGAAGTAGGGAGACCGACCGAAATTGAATTAGTCGACTTGCCATTCCTAACCCGTCCTTCCTCCTTACCCGAATCCCAGAGGGGAGAGAACTACGCAGAAATCTGGTTTCCTCCGCCGCGCTGTTCGGGAGCTCTTTGAGCCTGCACTGAATATGAGCGGCCCGTAAAGGAGGCCTTCCTGCGTGGCCTGTATGCAAATGTCCCAGGGGCTGTGCGCCGTGATTATTTGCGCAGAGAAGGCCAGACAAACAAGCTTATAAATAAAAAGATAAATGTTCGTCGACGTCTAGCAGGCGCTGTCGAGAGACCGGTGACGCAGTAGCGTTCCGGGATCGTCGTTCATGCTAGAAAGACGTACAGAACCTCACCGGATGACATGCTCATGGTCGCCCTATAGGAGGTTCTGTAATGAGAGCGCGCGTGACCAAGGGTTGATTCCTCTTTCTTTGGTCGTGAAAACTAGAGTCACTAAATAAGCTTCGCTTCAGAGTATCGACACTGAAGTCCAAGGGAGAGCAGCAGCGCCATTTTGTTTCCGCACCACATCGACATTATCCCCAGTTGAGAATCAAAGACAGCTAACATAATGCTCGCATTGGGAGAGAGAAGCGTGTATGATTGTTGTGCGATAGTCCGCGTATTGTCCACCAGAGCGACCCGAGGATGTCAAGGTGAGCTTAAGGCCGTCAACCTTGATGAGCTGCTTGCAAGAGAAAAGAACATTTCACCCGCGCACGATAGATGGCGTCGTGCGCTGAAGTGCGCGTGCGCGTGGCTACCGTGGCGCGAAAACAAGATGGCGCATGCTCGCTCTTGGAACTCAGTGTCGATACTCTGAAGCGAAGCTTAGTTAATGACGCTAGCAAAAACTTCTCAACTTCCTACCATTTCTGTTCGAACGAAATGTGTTATAGAGGGGTACACTCTAAAAATCTCTCTCTGTAGGGGTACATCCTCTCTGTTATAGGAGTACACACAGCTCCAGCGAAGATCACCCTCAACGCCAACCGGCATTCCGAATGGTACATTATTGATTTGTTTAACATGGTGAGGGTACCAGTTTTTGGGTCGTTCCACATTTACGGTAATGATCACCGCGCAAGCCGTCGGCGCTGCTCTCGTCTACTAATTTAGGCGGATATAGGACACACTCTTAAAAATGAACTTCACCACATAGCACGCTCCTAGCCAACCACCATCCCGAATGACAACGTTCTAGCCCCGGATTTGTTGAAAACGGGAGGAGGAGCCTATTTTATGCCGTGCATAATGGGCACAAAATAGGCTCCTCCTCCCGTTTTCAGCAAATCAGGGGCGAGAACGTTGTCATTCGGGATGGTGGTTGGCTAGGAGCGTGCTATGTGGTGAAGTTCATTTTTAAGAGTGCAGGGGGGGGGGGGATAAGGAGGGATCTAATATATGATTGATAACCGCTCGTTTGGAGATTGTGAGTAGGAGGGTGATCCGCGTGATTCCGGAGCCTCCCTTGTTGTTGATGAGTCTTTGGTGGGTACCCTGTTCGCCCATAGTCAACAGGGACAGGACAGTTGACGCAAGAGAGTGAAGCTACTATGTCACAAAATTTCCAAAGGTGATGCGAATAAAACAGGAAATACACGTCAATGCTTAGTTTATGCAAATAAGCTTGCTCTACTTTGCATAAACAAACCTCTCGGTAACGAAAGAGAAACGCTGCTGCGATCGAACGTCCTGGCACACAGAAACAATCAGGAATTTCTTTCGAAGTGCAGTTACGAGGGGCATGCACCATTAACGAAAACAAACAAACAAAATACAGTACAGCGTATTTTTTTCGAGGTATATCGAGGCCGTTAGAGCAAAACAAGAAATCTCAGATGAAAAAAATATAGAACGAAATAAAAATGGGAAGAAGAGAACCAAAAGAGAAGCACAATTTAAACACAAGGGGGTGGCCTGCAGTCCTATCAGTACAGTACTTCATTTCACAGAGCTGCCCACGTACAAAAACAATCGTTCGTTGATCTCCCTATAGCTTTCCACCCCTATGCACTCGCACTTTCAGTACATTGTGCTTCTTCGGAAAGTATGTGGTGGATTCGTGTTTTTTTTTATTTCGCATTCTTTCTCTTTTTACAGCAAAATTTCTCTCTCTCGTGAATTAGCAGTGAGCGTCATCCTCCAGTCATTCAGACTTCACCCATCGCTGACCAAACAACAACATTAAAAACTGCATTTTAAAAATGCCTATTACGGATATATAAGATATACTTTACGGTGCTGCTTGTGATTTTGTGGAAATATAATTATGAACCTGATCGTGGAGACCCAAACGACAACAAAAAACAAACAGCTCTTTAAGAGAAGGGCGCTGGATTGCTGGACTTGACCATGACCCGAGCAATTTTCTCATAGTGAGTGGGCGAGAGCCCAGCCGACTTGACGGTTGTGCAGGTGTAGTCCTGAGAGGTTGATAGTGCAGGCAAGGGAGAGGTATGAGTGCGAAACTGTACGACATGCTCACGGAACATTCTAGTGGAAGAAAAAGAGAATAAAAACTGCTCACGGAGCCGAGGTTCCACCCCGTGTTGTGCTGAACATTCACACGGTGCCGGAGTATCGGGAGTGGCATATTTCGCACTTAGCAGACGACACTTAGCAGACGACACCTCCAGCGTCTTTTCCTGTCGTCTGCTAAGAAATATCTTGTGGCAGTGTCGCAGGATATTCCCCACGGCTAGCACTGCCAACAGCACCTAGACAGAGAAAGTCTCCTTACTCGTCGACGTGACCTAACAACTAAGAGTCATCCAATCAGGATCGTGTTTTCAACGGCGGTAGCCAATCACCAACGTGCTTTCAGCGAACATATCCTTCTAGATGAAAAACCGTCGTCTGCGACTAGTGACTGAATGTCCCCGTGTACCAAATGGGAAATCTTTAAAATAAAGCGAAAAACGGTCCCATATCTTTCTTAAGGCTGATTCTATGGAAAGCGTGTTGCGCTTTTTGTCTACAGTTTCAGGTCTGGAAGTTCCAAGTTAGCTGCAATCATTTGCGAGTTCTTGAATTTACAGAACGGACAGTCGCAGTAGCAGACGAATTCTGACTTCATATATCAACGTAGCGAAAGAGGGAGAGGAGGCAATAAGCAGGCGACGTTGAGCCCTCTCACCCACGTGACAGCAGAAAGCCATGACGTTGTTCGCGGCTTCCGCTGGAGTGTTCTGGGGAATGTCCGCCCGTGTGAATACGTGGAAAATTCCCCGGGTCAGCAGAGTGGCCGCAGCTTGAAGAGTCCAGTCGCAGCAGAATGTTACGCAAGTGAATAACAAAAGCGACACTGAGTCGCATCCGATGCATCAACGCAGTATCCTGGCTGACAAGAGATATTTCGTCACACACGAAGATCGAGCGTTGTATCGAGTCTTGCAAACATAGATGTGGAAGGAATGTCAGCCAGCCACCCACCGACGCGAGACCCACTGGTTTCTTTTTTTTTTCTTCACAGTTTTTTTTATAGTATTTTATAGTTCAAGACGTAGATGTCATTTACAGTGCAAAATGCGGTATGTGATAATGAGGATTAAGCATGGCACAAGAAGAGGCCGCAGGTTTCAATAAGCGCATGAGAGGAGAACGACGGTAACCTCTTAGCAGTGCGATATGCGTCCATCTGCAGGGGGAGCGAACTGGTTCTTTCGGAGCTGTCAGACTGCAGATTCCCCGCGACTCCACAGTGGGGATGGAACCCACTGGAGAACTAGTCTGTGTCCTGCTTCGTACATCTTGCGGTAAACCATTGATACATCTTTCTACCATAGGCCCTCGTATGGTTGTGTCCTCAATGACTTCCAGCGTGGTCTTCGAGTGCGTGAACGCTGTCCATACATACGGGAGTCAATATCGACAATGTACCGAACAAAGAGGGGAGCAGCATAGAGTTCTGGAGTTGATGACGAGGTTATAGAGGCATCGCCCTTTCACTATACGGTCATGTATGATATTGCAAACACTCCTGCTGGCTCGCCGTTTCTTGTAGAGCCATCGGGGCATACCACTACGGAAGTAGAGAATTTCTCTTCTCCAAGAGGTATAGCCGAGCACAACGGGAGGGACCGACAAAATGACGCGGGGCTTCCGCTAGTGCTTCATCCTTCGAGTGATACTCGGTAAAATTAACTTTCGGGGCGGTATAAGTTCTCCTCACCAGTGCGTGTGTGCACTTTCGCACTTGGCGTAATATGAGGGTTTCTTAAAGAAAACGAGAAAACGTCAGCCAGAAAGGTGTCTACTTTTAGAAAAACAAAAAGAAAAAACAGTGAACAGTGGGTGATGACGATTTTGTGCGAGCAAGAAGAGGCACTGCCGAGTTCTTCCTCTTTCACGTAGCAGTTGAAACCGGAAAATCTCCTAATTCCCAAAGAACTTTCCGTGTTTGAGGTTCCTGATGGAACCCCAAGGCAACAGCGAAGCCTATACAAGCAAAAATAAGCTCCGAATAGAATTCTCAGGTCTTCTTGGACTAGCGCACTGGTTCTGCGTTCTAACATTTACATCGACAGGCAAATCAGTGCGCATTGTCTTACACGCCAATCAAGATCTAAAAATCGAACTGAGAAAAATAAACTACAGAAGGACGAAGCACCTGTACAAGAGAAACATATAATTTCACACTTACGTGCTCGAGAATACACCTCGTCAGGTGAACAAATCGTGGTTCACACAATACAGGGTGTGTGCAGAAAAACATGACCCGCATTTTTACATGTAACTCGTTGTCTACTTAGCCGAGGAACTTCCGGTGGCGCACGACGGCGTATTTATGCGTGCGAAAGCTACAAAAAAATCCTGGAAGCCATACTCAGTGTAAAAAAATAAACAGAGCGCGAAAACATGGGCTTCCATGCATTAGAATAGGGCGGTCATGACAGTGCATTGTAGTGCATTTCCGTCTCATGAGAGTTATGTGCAGGCACCGCTAGGGGTACTGCCGATGACCATCCATGTGGGACATCGTTTCGATTTATGCACCGATAGCTCCCCTAGCGGTACTTGAACACAACTCTCCTACGTGTACCGTGTTGCCCTTTCACATACACCCTGTTCTCCACCATGTTGCCCTATTCTGATGCACGTAAGCCGACGTTTTCGTTGTTCCGTTTATTTTTTAAGCTGGGTATGGCTTCCACAATTTTTCTACAGATTTCACACGCATAAATGCGCCATCGTGCGCCACCGGAAGTTCGTTAGTTAGGTAGGCAACAAGCTATGAGCCTAAATGCGGGTCATGTTTTTCTGCAAACACCCTGTACATGGTATAAGTATACTGTATAGGGGAGGAGTCATATGCAGCTGGGAGCAGCAACAAGGAGAAGAACAACAGAAGGATGAAAATTATAAACAAGGAGCCGCTACAGTGTATAGCACCACGCTGTACCACGCAGACACGGTTAAGAGAAACTATAAACTTGCCCCGGATTACTTACGCTACATAAAATAAGGCCTGCTTAATGCCTCGCCTCACTCCTTTGCTACACGTGGACATAGCAAGTCGTGGATATCGTCAGCCTCAGACAACGTCACACACACACATGATTTCAAGCATGTCTTATACTTTATATATAGGCTTTTATATATAGGCTTTCTCTGCTATGGCTACCGGTGGATCTCCGTGTGACTGATGGCGTCTTCACAAAGCTACGGCCCCTGGAAGTATGGGAGTGATTGGCGAGTTTTTGTGTGGGACGTTGATAAGCGCTGGAGGCGTATTTACTCTACGTAGTGTTGGCTGTATGGACCGGCGGCTTCCGCGCGTTAAAAGATGCCTGACAAGGAACCCTGGGTAACCTGAGTAAGCCCGAGAAATAACAAAGAGCCTAAAGCAAAAGAAGCATGAAAGGAAGCCGGCTACTCCAGTTCAATTCGAAAGTAACTAAACTAAAATTAATGAATAAAGGAACGAGAAATGAAACGGCAGGCTGAAGTTCAGTGTTAGCGCCGCGAAGCAACTGAGGCTATGAGCGGCGTACAGATGCGGACAGGTGGAGAGAGGACAGCAGAAAGGAGCGGGGAGACAGGGAGGATTTTAGTGTGCGTCCTGGGCCGACTTCAGGGGAAACTGTGCCGACATTCGTCCGGAAAGTCTGCCGGAAGACCCAGGGAAATCCTCACACAGCACAGCCGAGGTGCCGGGGTTCGAACCCGCCTCGCCTCCCAGTCTCGGCGGGTTAGTCACAGTAAAATCACGGTCACGATACTATCCACCAGCTTCGTTGTGTTACAAAGATACACATAAAAGCTGAATCTTAATGCAGCCTAGCCCAACAACACCGAATGTCCTCTGGATGTACGAATAACGTCCTAACGGATTCGTCCGATGGATATCTGAGGGATATCCGCATCGGACGTAAGACGCCGTCAGGACATTATTCGTGCATCCAGAGGATATTCGGTGTTGTTGGGGTATATACTTCGCTTTTTACCTATACGTCGGAGGTTCCTACGAGCAATTGGGGGCCTTGTTCGGTATCTCTAATGCTGAATAAGGCCGAACAGACAAAGAGGGTTGTCAGTGTAACCCGACCGACCCTTTCTCGTAACCTCTTTCTTCTTATCGTCGCGGTTCTGTGTTTCCTAAAGGGAACGCGACTGCCTGCCATTTACGCGATTGCTGAGTCGCATTCTTGGCACACGTCGCTATTTGTGATTGGAGACGGAGGGCTACCGTTTCGTTGTAAGGTGCTGCGCTGTCCTCCCAGGTCCGGTCTTATTTCTTTGTGCGCGATCCTATAGCAGCGGCGTCTGAAGGTGGGTTCAAGGGCGCTCCCCCTGAGCTTGGCTTGTGGGGGCATCGACCCTCGTTTCGTGCCTGATACTTGATATCCTCCTTTACATTCGTCGGCATGTTCACCAGCACGTATGTTGATTACTGCAGGTAACGTATTGTCGTAGTGAGACGTCTTTGTTACTTGACATGAATATTAGTTACTAAGACGTGCTATTTGATTTTAATTTACGTGCTATTTTGTTGCGTACACAAAGTTCTGATGGTGTACCAATAGTGCGAAATTCAGCCCCCCCTGTGGCGAGGGCCCTCCGCCGCCGCAGGACCCCAGGAAATTGAACCAAACAGGATGGAGGGATGTGTTAAAGCCAATTAGCGGGATGATAGGGAAAGCAATGAGGGACGTGGGGAATCTAGTGGTTGATACTTTAGAGAAAATTTAAGCGGGGATATGTTTACTAAGAGAAAAAAAAAAGAAAGGAAAAGTCAGCCAGACAGAGGTCGACTTCGTATTGAAAAAAAAAAGAAGAAAGGGAAAAGAAAAGAAGAAGAAGAACTGAAAAATCACACACACGGTCACACAATCACAAGGCGTTGACAAGGTTCGAATCGTGGAGAAAGCAAGTGGAGGAGCTCAGTGGTGACGGCCAATTGGGTCGGCTGAAGAACGGGACCCAGTAAGGTAGCCATTCTTAGAGTGTTGTAGCCAAGGTGGTATATACACGACGACAGAGGGCGCCACGGTGCAGGAGGCGTTGCCGGCAGTATAGGATGCTGTGGCCTGTGGGGAATATCAGCCACCACACCACAGCTAGTGCAGAGGTTAAGTAAAACACAGTTCTTATAGAAAAACAACGAGATGGTAGAAAGTCGTTCACCTGTCTGAAAGATGACTGTCTGCTCTTACGCGACAACTTTAAAGGAGTACAAAGGGCCATAAAAAAAATCAGATTAAGACGTCTGATGAAAGTTTGTGTGTCATTTTACCGAATACACGAGAGGTTTTAATTTGTGCAATGTGTTTCCCAGAAAAAAAAAAAAAAAAAAGAAGAAGAACTCACATAAACATGGCTCCGGGCGTTCACCCTTAACTCGTCACTCCGGGTATAACGAGGAGGAGAAGGAGTGATGCCACGTGACCGATGACGTTACAAGGAGAAGTCGTTCTGGTTCGCCGGTCAGTGGGGGTCAGCGCCTTGTCCCCTTGCCGCCGTAAACCAGTTTTGCCAGTTCTCCCGGAGAATTGGGGATAGTATGAGCGGCCGAATCATGACCGAGCCAGGAGCAACGCTTTTTCAGAACTCCGAACAGCCGTGTAGCAGACGACAGCGGTGGCGGTGGTGGTGGTGCACACTGCGTAGCACACAGCTAGACTACCATCATCCCAACCAACATACCAACATCAATCACACAATCATACCAACATCATTCGCTCTCCTGATTTGTTGTTAAACGGAAGGCGTACGCCTGTTTGTGACACTTGTGCAGTTATGTTGATTGTCACAAAAGGCGTACGCCCCGCGATTTTCACAAATAATTCCAGAGTGATAAGGGTATCACTCTGTAGTTGACCTTCAGCGAGCTGTGTGGTGAAGCTTTGTTTTGAGAGTACGGGATGCATTGGCAACTCAGCGGTCTGGTTCACGCCTTGTTCCTGGTGACTATGCGGACGATCAAGCTGCTAAGCTGCTTGTGTCGGAAGCAGACTTGTACGTGACGGGTAACGGGTAATCGCGTTACTAGTAATGAATCACTTTTTTGAGTAATTTGTAACGTAATCGATTACTTTTCTTGCCAAGTATTTTTTTTAGTAATTCAATTACAATTTTCAGCAATCAATTACTTTGAGACTAAAGAATCCACATTGTTCGGGAAGACAAAACCAACTGCGCTCTGTAAATTCCAAGACAGTAGTCGTCTTATATCTAGGATTTTTCTGCAACAATTGATTGATTGATTGATTGATTTTAAAAGAAAAAAAATGCAACAATTTCTTACCCGAAGTCAATTGCCGCAGTGTTCCGCATGTGTAGTGTATTTTTGAGTGCACTGTCCTCTCCCCCGTTCATGTAGACCATCTTTCCGTAATCCGGCCTGCATATAGTAGGTTGTACTGTATGTTGTACCATTAACCTGATTTTTACCGATAACCTGAGTCATTTGTGGGAGTCCCAGTTGAAACTCTTTTGTATTCTCTCAGTATGAGAGATACACAGAGAGCACAGAGCTCTCGACCCCGATAACCTATTGGGACTCTTGTACATTCATGAGCTCCTGTCAGTCTTGTGAGGAATACTGTCGACGTCACAATGACGTCGACCATTTGCAATGACTTGTCGAAGGGGCCTAGCTATTTGGCATGTTCAGAGCGGTGGAGAGAAAGGTCAGAAAAAAAAAATATTGTTCATGTGCCTGCTGTGCCTCCCTCAAGCAAAATTTCTGTCAGCTTCGAGCAATATCTCGGTGCTTTGCAGCTTGCAGTGCTCGCGGATATGCACGACGGCGTTCAGACACTCCTGTTTGTACTTTTTTCCCTTAGATATCGAAAGTAATTGGCAAAGTAACGCGTTACTTTTCTAGACGTTACGTCATTAATTTTTCCTGCGAGTAATTTGTAACTGTAAAAAAAATACTTTTTAGTACAGGGTAACGGTAATCAATTACTTTTTTTAGTAACGTGTACAAGTCTGGTCGGAAAGTATACGGACAACAACATTATCTCATAGAACCTCCCAAGTATTTTTAAAGTTCCAGTTAAGAGCTCTCTGTGCATCCTTTCTTGTGTTGACGTCCGATGTTCATGATGTTCACGTCGATGAATGCATAGGTGACGCGTGGAATAGGTCCAATATTTTTCTGGCGGTGTGACTTTCAATTAAGATTTAAATAAAAAAATGTTTTATGTGCTTCATTGATGCTGAGCTAAAAAAAATTGAAAATCATCATACACTGATAACAATGTGGTGTGATACATCAGAACGGTTATTAAAGAAAATTTAAAGGTACTGTAATGCTTTGGCATCTCAGAAAATCTATCTGTTAGACAGACTCAGCCCCCAGTACTCCAACGTCACAATTTTCGTCTCAAATGCTCTCGCAGTTTTTTTTTTTAAGAAACTTAAAATTTGAAAATTACGAGCAACGCTGTGTAGAAGTCGCCACCAACTGTACATTTGTCGGCGAGTACGGCGGTACAAGTAAATAGCATGCGCAAAACACTGTCTGTAAAACAACACAAGTCGGCTGCGTAGCCGTCAGGAGCAGCAAGCCAGTCGAGAACATAGATCACTGTTGCCTGACAAATTGGAGATTATCTCCCGCCAGACGTCGCCCGGGAGACGTTTCACCGCAATTTTACTTGCACATTACAAATAATTAGCGTTCCCTGTCACATATATCACTTGTTGTGCAGGTTCTACAGGCAACACGCTATTATACCTTGTTATATCACGCTGTTATACGACTTCGATCGTTATTGTGAAGGGGTTCGTTATTTTATTCCCCACATTCCCACCAGCAATGAGGTAGAGTACACTCTTAGAAATGAACTTCACCGCATAGCACGCTCCTAGCCAACCATGATCTCGAGTGATATCGTTATCTGTGTTCGTTAAAAATGGGAGGCGTACGCCTTTTCCGTGACAATTATGAACAGCATAAGTGTCACAAAAAAGCCGTACGCCTCCTGTTTTCAGCAAATCAGGGCAGATAACGATAACATTTGAGATCATGGTTGGCTAGGGGCGTGCTATGCGGTGAAGTTCATTTTTAAGAGTGTATCGCCTGTGGCGATGAACCTCCCCACTCTCCAAAGCCAAAATAAAGTTGTTGTTAACCTTGGCCACACGGCAAACTTAATGCATTAAACGGAATGGCAGTGACTTCACCTTCTAACGAACCATCATCTCGAATGATATCGTTCTCTGCCCTGGGTTGCCGAAAACAGGAGGCGTATACGCCTTTTCTGTTACAATTATGTCCTGTTTATTTGTCACAAAAAAGGCGTACGCCTCCTGTTTTCAACGAATCAGGGGAGAGAACGATGTTATACGAGATGATGGTTGGTTAGGAGGTGAAGTTGCTGCCATTCCGTTTAATGCATTAAGTTTGTCGTGTGGCTACACTCTTAAAAATGAACTTCACCGCATAGCAGGCTCCTAGCCAACCACCATCTCGAATGATACTGTTATCACATCTGATTTGTTGAAAATCGGGGGGGGGGGGGGCGTGTCCACCTATCTGTGTGACAATTGTGAACAGCATAAGTGTCACAAAACAGGTGTGCACGTCCCGTTTCCAACAAACCAGGCCAGATAACGATATCATTCGAGATTATGGTTGGCTAGGAGCGTGCTATACGGTGAAGTTCACTTTTAAGAGTTGAGACGCACACCCCTTCAAAGCTTCTGCAGACGTTTGCTTGAAGATTGGAGAGGCGGATTATTAATCCGTCGCCCAGCATACACTCTTAAAAATGAACTTCACCACATAGCACGCTCCTAGCCAACCATAATCTCGAATGATATCATTACCTGCCCTGATTTGTTGAAAACGGGAGGCGTACGCCTTTTTTGTGACAATTATGAACAGCATAAGTGTCACAAAAAGGCGTACGCCTCCCGTTTTGAGCAAATCAAGGCAGATAACGATATCATTCGAGATTATGGTTGGATAGGAGCGTGCTATGCGGTGAAGTTCATTTTTAAGAGTGCAGCATACACACATTCACAGTGTACAAGGCACAACACTTCGCTCGACATCCCCATCGATGTCATCTCTCACCTTCTCCCTGATCGCTTTCGCAGTTCACTGTCCACATTTGTTTAATAATAATGTTCATTCTTTACGTCACATATCGGTTACTGGATTAATTCGCGCAGTTCCGTTCGTTTGTTCTTATATGTTGTTCTTATATGTTTCGCTTGTTCAGATATGATCTTTATGTTCAGACTGTGTACTTTTTTCCTTATTTGCTATTGTAATGAAATGCTATCTCCGTTGCCACCTTTGCCACTCTCCCATGTAATGCCCTCTGGGCCTCTGGGATTAATAAATGAAATGAAATGAAATGAAATATGTCTACAGTGGTCGTGTCTCGGAACAAATATACTTTTCATTACTGATTCATCGCGATTCTGCCCGAACCAGTTTTTCTCTTTCCCGTAATATCCGCTAACTAGCCGCAGAAATCGAATGCACTATACTTTCTTTCTGTTCTCCTGTTGGTCAACTCGAGCGAATCAATTGACGTTTCCCCCCTGTATATTTCTGGTTGTTCGTCCCTTTTTCCCTCGCTTCCCGATCGTTCTTTAACCGGCTCTTCCTCGTCCGTGTCCTTCCCTCCGAGCTTCTCATCTCGCCTCTTCCTCCTCGTCCCGAAGGAACGGGAATTCTATTGAGAGTCGCATTATTGATAGACCCAGGACGAATTTCATTGGATTTGCTCAAAGCTAGCCCGAGAAGGAAAGGGAATCTAAAAGAATCACGAACCTGGCGGTTTTCGACCATCCCCAAATTCGCCTCGGCACCGGAGGGCGCCACCGTCGTGGTACCACCCGTAATACGCTGGGAAATTTATTGCCCGGCCCAGAAATGAAGCCGATGCCGGGATAATGAAAAAAAAAAAGAAAAGAAAAAGAAGAAAGGCGAGACAAAAAGGAGGAGAAAAAGGAAGGGGTGATCCCGAAAGCAAATCGATAAGGTGTGCTGGTTCAGCCGCATCCATTATTAATGCGTCACCTCGGACGAATCATTCATCACATCTAATCCAACACCACTATATTATGGATTGCTTTTCTTCTCTTCTGTTTTTTTTATTTTTTCACAATTTAGTGCGACCACTATAAAGACCTCAATCGCGTTTGGATCGTCTTTCATGCACGGACGCTCGAAACGTTACACGTTGCGGCCCGCATTCGCGAATGGTATCATCAGTATCGTCAGTCGAGCGGAGCGCCGGCTGCGACAGAGATGAAACGACTACGCCGAGACGGGTGATGACGTCATCCGGTATTACACTTCACAGTTTAGTATACAGGGCGTTTCACCTATGAGGAGAAAAAAAAAATTCTAACTGGCGACGACGTACTCGCCGGAGTATTGTGGGACTTTAGGAAATTACCTTAGCTGGAAACTTTTGCCGCCATTTAGGAATGCTGTGGAAAATTTTTAATTGAGGGAAATTTATTTTTTATGGAACTTTGAAAATTGCCGAGCAAACCTTACTTTTTTTCTTTTGCTTTTACGGAAATGTGAAGTCCTCCACAGATAACCACAGACCCAACGAAAACTATGCACAGTATTGCCACAGAAATAGTCGAAAAAAATTAGTAAAAAATTACGCTTTAGCTCCGCCTGCTTGATTTTCGCAAAGAAGCGCGCGCGAAATGTGCGTCTAGAGGAGGAATTCCCCCGGCCTTCATTTGTTTTGCCTTGTCTGCCCCAGCATCAAAGTCAAAGCAGGGCAAATAAAGGCAAAACAACAGGCGGGAACACTTCCTCCTCTCCTCGCATGTTGAGTGCGCTCTTCTTTGCGACAATCGAGCAGGCGGGGCTAAAGCGTAATTTTTTACTATTTTTTTTTACCGAAAGAAGCCGATTTCATGAAAATAATTAAACACCGAAAAACATACGCCGAATTCGCCCTCAAATAAAAAAAAAAACGAAAGCGAGGGAAAGCCATGCTACTCGTTGTATACAGTCAGCGCAATGATATACAAACTGCACGGAAAATTCAACGACACCCCACAGAAAGACTGTGCCGTAAACTTATTCATTCCGTCCTCTTCTTATCTTTTAATGAATGTCCAACCGCTCAAGCAGCACGACATCTTGGCCCAATATTGGAGCGATGTTGGCAATACTGGCCCAATATTGGCCGAATATTGGGCCGGCATTGCCAAGGTATGTCCAGCATTGGTCCAATATTGGGCCAATTCTGGCCCGGCATTGCCAATATATGTCCAGCATTGGTCCAATATTGGGCCAATACTGGGCCGGCATTGCCAATATGTCCAATATTTGCCCAACCTTGGTCCAATACTGGGCCGGCATTGCAAATATATGTCCAATATTGGTCCAACCTTGGTCCAATACTGGACTGGCATTGCCAATACATGCTCAACATTGGTCCAATATTGGGCCAATACTGGGCCGGCGTTGCCAATATATGTCTAATATTGGCCCAATATTGGGCCGGCATTGCCAATATTTGTTCAATATTGGGCCATGATGTTGTGCCGCTTGGGCGGTTACCCTTCCTTGTTCTGTAAAACACTTACCTGACTTTCATTGACCATTCCACTCTTATATCGCTCATCGAATGTCTCTGCATGTCTCCAACACGCCACATAATCGTCACATTGTTGACGACATGCGTGTTGCTGTTGCGCAGCAAATCCCAATCTAGCTGACCGTAGAACGGATTCTAAGTAGCGTTTCTAATCAGAAATCACGGGGGTGTAGATTAGAATACTGGCGCAGGTATTCACTCGCTTTTTTTTTTCTTGTAAATCATTGCAAGTTCATGGCACGCTAGGGCCCGCTGGCACGAACGTTGAGACTATTCCTCAGTCCTGTACTCCGTAGCTTTGTGAAGCGTCGAGGGCAGTACCGTTTGCAAAAAAAGTAGTACCGGAGCTACGGAGTACAGCACCGAGGAACGGCCCCAACGTTAGTGCAAGCGGGCCTATTATGTAGATCTCCAAAGGCATTATGTGTTCGTGGCATCCCTACACTCTTGAAAAGGAACTGCACCGCGTAGCACGCTCCCAGTCAACCATCATCCCGAGTGACATGGTTCTTTCTCCTGATTTGCTGAAAAGGAGGGGCGTACGCCATTTTTGTGGCATTATGAGTTTTATAATTGCCACAAAAATGGCGTACGCCTCCTGTTTTCATTGTAGCGAGGGAGAGAACGTTGTCATTTGGGATGATGGTTGGCCAGTAGAGTGCCAGTTTTCATTTTTTCTCTTTTGGGAATAGCAAGTCGGCCTTGGCCTGACTGCCCTTTCCCCCTCTCTCTATCATTAATAAACATATCCCCCCCCCTCCCCAGTAGCGTGCGATGCGGTGAAGCTCTGTTTTTAGAGTGTAGGTGGAGCGTAACTCGGCTCTATATGCCTTTGTGTAGCAATACACTGTCGGTGTTGAAACACCTACGGAGCTACGGGGGTCTCCGAACGCAAGCACCGACGTTATACAGTTTGCAAACAAAAAGCAAACCAAAGGAAGGGAACGCGTTCCCTATAGTATTCCCTAGAAAGTAGTCCCTGCTACAAAATCTTATGCTGCACTGAACACACTCAATAGCGGTTAAAGTGAACAAGAATGAAGCAAGGGAGGCGGTATAACAGATAAATAATAAGAAGAAAGGCGCCTTTAGGAAAAAAATAAAAAGAACAGCCGGATGATAATATCATTTCGGACAGAAACAACCGAGAATCCTTCTTGCGAAAAATGATGAAGTTACGCACGAATTGGCAACGAAGCGTTTCCAATGCAAGGCAAGCATAAACATGTCGCTCGCAGAAAGGAAAAACGAAGTACAAAATGCAATCGGCGAGTGCTACGCACAGATGACCCGCTTGTTTCGGAAGACGCGGCCAGCTGAAGGGAATCGTAGTTGTCTTGTTCATGCCTTCTTTTTTTTCTTTCCTTTGTTTCTTAAATAATGAGGGGACGAAATGCAGGTGCAATGGAAGTGATTGGAGGAACATAGGGAAAGAAGAGCAGAAAACAGAGTAATACCCCAGTCAGACGGCATGCTCGAAGGACTTCGGGGAATTTTCATTTGCAAAAAATGACCTCTCAGAGCCGTGTCAGACGGCAGCTCAAAGCACCTTTCTAACAAATGACCATCAACGCGAAAGGAGGCCCCCAACGACATTTGAGGTGCAGAAAGGAGCAATCTCGACAACAGTGTTATGCCATTGTACCCTCGCTACCTTCGCAGCTGAATGTAGGAAAGCCTATAAAATGCGGATAATGGAGTGAAACTGTGTAAACGTATTTAGATCCTATTTAGAGAAGTGCATATGACCTCTGCATCTTGATTTGTGGCGCACAGACCAACTTCAAATTTCCACAGCAGACAGGGAAAACGAAAACGAAAAAGGGAGCCGGTGAGGGCAGTCAGTTGAGGAGCACTCCTTTCCCGCCTGTCTGGCAGGCGCCCCCGAACAACGGTCATTTGAGAGGCCGAAGGCCATTTCTCGCAATTGACATTTGAAATGCTGTCTGACTAGGGTATAAGAAACTTTGTTGATAAAGGTCGAGAAGTTGTCATTTTAGCGGCAGTCCCGTAGGCTGTCTTTGTATCTAGTCTCCCTGCCCATCTCTCTCTGTCTCTATTGTTGGTCTGTCGTCGTTGTTGGTCTGTCTTCGTCTGTCTGTCTTTCGCTGATCGAGCACGCAACAACAACACTCTAAAAACAGAACTTCACCGCATAGCACGCTGAAGGCCAACCGTTGTGCAGAGTGACACCTTTATCACTGTTGACTCATTGAAAACGGGAGGCGTATGCCTTTTTGGGACACTTATGTAGTTACGTTAAGCACCCCAAAAAGGCGGATGCCCTGCGCTTTCCACAAATCAAAAGTGATGAAGCTATTCTGTATACAGTGGTTGGCCTTCAGAGTGCTATGCCACATCGCATCTTGTCAAGGGTGTCCCCGGTCGTGTACGAGATCGAGTACAGCGACGGCAGAGGGACAGATCTTGTTCACGTTGAAAAACTCAAACCTTATCTGGAACCTGTTGCAGACTTCGTCCAGACTTAAGTGCCCCACTGCTTTCACCGCATGTAAATACTCATTGTGTATATAGCTCTTTTCATGGATTGTACATATAGACACCGGGACGTTGTCTGGCGCCGGCATGTGGCGGAAGTGTGTTGCCGCGTACCCGTCAGGTGGCGGAAAAGGAAGAAGTGGCACCGAGGTGAAGAGGAAGAGTGGAGGAGGACATCAGGACAGTCTGTAGCCAGCACTGGACGGTTTAAGTGGTCTGAATAAACTACTGGTAACTTTGTCAACGTTACATCTTGCTGAAAAGTAAGAACGTTTGGAACTCCACATTCTTCGTCATTGAGATTTCTTTATTAAAAATGCACTAACCGTGGATGTATGGAGTAGGCGTGGATGCGCGGATGTAGACGCGGATACTCTATTTCAACTTGCGTGGTGGCGCATGCGGATCTTGCGTCTGCGGATATGGCCAATCTTATTCGCGCTCACCTCTGACCATCGGTGCCCAGCGAGTCGACATGTAAAGTATGTACTGCTTGCGGCACACTTTTCTGAAACATTCGTTCAAAGGTGCAGCACCCGTATTGGTTCGGCTGTTACTGGAGGAGCTCTACCATTATTGCCTTTGAGGGGGTGGGGGCAGTATGCCGTACTACTCTATTAGTCGAAGAAACAATCTTGCAACACCTGGTGAATCGAGATCTGTCGGTTTCAGACGAGTGCGCTGAAAGCAGCTGTGCATCACAGAACCCGAAACTTTCATAACGAACGTCTCCGAGCGGCGTAATTCAGTGCGAACACTTTCGGCCTCACTGAAATTCCACGCAGTTTTTGACACGGGTTGCAAACAAATCGATCGTTCCACATTTCGCGGGTTCTTTAACGTAGCCCCCACTTTCGTAACGCACAGTGTTCTGGTGTGTGCACATTCATGCGCGGGTGCTCAAAGGTTTCTGAAAAATGTTGGACGACTTAAATATCGTGCCTTGATGGGAAAACAAGTAGGGAGGAGACTAATGTGATTCTGATTACGACGGCAGACTCGGGGCCCCGACTCCCAGACTTCGACCCGTCCAATCTCCGACATTTTAATACCGCTAACTTTCGCCATTCCAATTTCGCAATTTGGTGCTCGGGCGTCACCTAAGAATCGTGCCGTCCTACACGCTAGAAAGAGAACTTCGCCACATAACACGTTCCAAGCAAAGCATTATTCAGAGTGGTATCATTCACTCTCCTCGTCTTATGGAAAATTGGAGGCGCACGTCATTTTGGGACACATTATTTTTACGGTAACGGTCACAAAAAGGTGATCGTCTATAGGGTAACGGTAACATTATTCCCTGTTGTGGTCGGCCTTCAGTGTGTTATGCGGTGAAGTAATCTTTACGTGCTGTGCTGTCTGCGTGTTTTCTCTGTGTTTTCGTCGGACACTTGAAGACAAATATCGGCACAGTTCCTTGTGAAGTCTGCCCAGGACGCACAATCCCCCCTCCCTCGCGATAATCGTGCCGTTGCCAGTCTAAGCGTGAACGAGTATACGGCAAGCAGTTCCACCACCACCACCACCACCGTCTCTTTACCTCACCTCCAACCCTTCACCCTTCATTCCTTCCTGGCTATAGTCATGATGACTCCCACTTGTGTGTGGCCAACAGCGGCGAGCCAATATCGACATTACCACCACCCTCTTTCTCGCTCTCTCTTTTTAAAGTGTGACTACAGACAGACTTCACTGAATGTATTTGGGCAGAAAAATATGATGTGCCAAGATAAAAAGCCGAGACAAACAACAACAAAGAAGAAAAAACGTGTACATCATCACATCTAACCGTTCCTTTGCCAAAATGCATCTCATGCACCAAAGCGACAAATTCACACACAAGATGAATAATGGGTAAATATTCGAGGATTCGACGCATTTCATGGAACATTTTATGAATCCCGTTTACAATGGTAACGTCATGGCTTCAGGTCGCCAGAGAATTTTGATCACGAGCGACGCCGCGGAGGTCGCTGCGTGGATTAATGTTCTCCCTCATTGTTCTTTAACGTGCGCTAACGTGCGCTTACGCTAACGTACGCAACCATGTGCGTCCCAACACACATCATTCAGTATTTAAGGTCCCACCTCGCGGAGGTTTACGAGTCTAAGCAATTTGTACCATGCCATCACGTTCGCCGTCTCCTTGGCCGGGTTTCAATCCGCACACGTGTGTATGCCTATGCTCATTCTTTCGTCACAAACTGTGTCTTTGTGTGTCCCATTGCATTACCATTACAATGGTTACTATTGTCCCTACTACCTTCCTTAAGGGTAACGTAAAGTGACCGACAGACAGCTTATTTTGATGGAACAGGGGTGCCTTTCAATGCATTGCTTCAGAGCCGAAAGCGTGCTGTGCGAACGCAATGCATTCCGGTCAGGTCCTGCTCAGACGTCACAGCAAACGTCAACACACACGTGACCTTAAAGATGGCCGCGCCCACGATCGGCGGCCAAACCGTTTTTGTAAAGAACTCGTTTGCGGTGTCTCTCCACCGTTTTTCGTTCAAGTCTTTCGACTGCGGTAATTATTTTGATATCTATAATCTCCCAGTAAAACGCTCAGATTTGCACGTAAGGCCTCGTACTGTTGGCCACTTCCAAAGATGGGATGACGATTCCGCGTCAAGACGCACTCTGCCGATGAGATGCACTTAGACAGTAAGGCGAAATGGGTTGGTTTCGGCGCGTATATCACTGGGCGCGTCCATGACGCCCCTACATTGCTGTAATGGCAACCGGGTGACGTCAGGCAAGATATCTGCTCTCTAGGAGACTGCCATATAGTTTACGCTGGCAGAAAACGTTCATCTCATGGCTGCATGCCAACGGGAATATGTCGGCAAGCGCTAAAACGGCACGTAAACAAAGTCACATGACCTCAGAATGGCTTTGTCTTATTACGCGTGACCAGGACAAGATGGAAATTTTGCCACAAGCGCCCGCTTGAGGGGAGTAACAAAGACGGCGCACACGTAATGTCACCCCCTGTGGTTTATGGCGCAGCCAAACAGCTTGTCACTTGTGAACACGGTGCAACTTAAAATGTGACAGAGAAGGCTCAATATTTTTAATCTGCCGGCAACATCGAAGTAAAACGGCTCGGGACGACGTCTGGAGGCAAATAATGACCAATTCGTCAAACAACAGTGATCACTATGTTCCCGGCTGAATAATAATAATAATAATAATAATAATTTATTTGGTCACAAAGTTGACCGGGGACAGCGACAAAAAGTCACAATGTGACTTGACGAGGTCACTGTCCCCGTACAGCAGCATCACATAGTACTTTATTATTTATATTTTTTTTACAGAAAAGTGAGGTATTAGGGCAGTGCACCTTACAGGAAAACATAAACAAAACGATACACTTATTCGACACACTTCTTAACTTGTAAAATATTCCCTAACACATTTCCTTGTGGCTCCTAGTAAGTTAATGGAAAGGTTATTTAACAATGTAGGCAGAGCACGTTGTATCTGTTGTTCACCATATGAATCTGTTGTTCTGTTGTTCACCACGAATTGCTGCTCCTAATGGCTACGTAGCCTGACGGCGGTGAACCGGGCAAGTTGGCATGGATCCATCGTAGTAAACTGGTAGCACTGCAAGGAGGACTGACAGGTGAGAAGACAAACACTGTGCTAGACTTCCAACAACAGAAAATTTATTGACACCGAAACATGTTTCTTTCAATGTTCCTTTTGTTCCTCCATCGGTGACGCTATTTGATAAAGAGGTAATGTTCCTGGAGAAGTGGGACAAATGGATCTGATGTGTAGACTGGAATGTGGCACGTGGAAGATTACAAAGGAGGTATCCATAAAAGAAACACGTTTTGGTTGTTTGTAGGTTGTTGTTTTGTTTTGGGAGTAGCAGAACTAGTCAGGAGACAAGTTCAATTTCTCCCTGGTTTTCTTTTAAATAATCAATCAATCAATCACGTTTCGGTGTCAATAAACTTTCTGTTGTTTGAGTCAATAGCACAGCGTTTGTCTTCTCTCCTGTCAGTCCTCGTTGTAGTGCTAGTTTACTATACGATGGGCTACGTAGCCGACCCGTAGCCAACTGCTTTCGTTTTACATCTATAGTGTTGTTCGAATTCAATGCAGTTTTGCAGAGTTGGTGACAAGTTTTCGACACTGGCGGAGTTACCACTCCGAAACTGGAGCGATTTCGGAATCATTCTAGATTTACATAGAGCCCGGAATAGAATTTGAATGGAATTCCGGAAACTGGCTAAAGGAATGGAATCGGAATGGAATGGTCTGGGTGCCCCCGGTGGTAGTTTTGGTTTCAACCCGCTGGTTTCTGTCGTCGCGCCCTTTCCACACAGGTACACTCTTAAAAATGGACTTCACCACATAGCACGCTCCTAGCCAACCATCACCCCGAACGACAACGTTCTCGCCCCTGATTTGTTGAAAACGGGAGGAGGAGCCTATTTTGTGCTCATTATGCACGGCACAAAATAGGCTCCTCCTCCCGTTTTCAACAAATCTAGGGCGAGAACGTTGTCATTTCGGGGTGAGGGTTGGCTAGGAGCGTGCTATGTGGTGAAGTTCATTTTTAAGAGTGTAGGGTTGCCACCTTTCGTAGTGAAAAATAGCGGCTGAGGGAGAGGAGGTGGAATTGAGGGAAAGGAGGAAAGGCTCGTGGGAAAGGGAAGTGGGTGAGGGGTGGAAGAGAACACAGAAAACGAGAGAGAGAGGGAGAGAGCTCAAGATAATACGAGGAAACATATGTTCCTATGTGTAGTAATAATAATACTAATAATGAATAACTAAGGAAAGAACTGGTGACTGTGGAGTTGGATCTATCCTCCAGATTTATTCGAGCTGTATAGTGGAATGTTGAAGAGCAAACCCCGCAAAAGCCCATATGAAAGGTCTTGAGCGACAAATACCGGCAAAAGGCTGCCGGTAACACCTTCCTACCGGCAACCGGCACAGGGAGCAAATAACCGGCCGTGCCGGTATAATACCGGCCTGGTGGCAACCCTACGACACAGGTCAAGAGTGAAATAACCTTGTCTTTGTGCTTTTTCCGTGCTGCGTAATGTTAATCTCCTTTAGCACTGCTGGGCTAGATAGTGTGGTTACCGTACCGGTCCCTTTACTTTTATGATGGAATTAAATGAATGCAATGGGGTTGCCAAGCCATTCATGGAGTGGGAATTGACAGTACCTTTTCATTCCGAGGAATTGAAAGGAATGGAATTATCACAAATATCCGTCCCTCGTAATGGAATTGGAATGGAATGGGTAACCCCATTCCCCGCCCCTGCGACACAGTGTGGCACGTAATTTTCAATTTTAATGATGAAAGATGAAAGTCACTGAAAAGGTTAGCCAGCTGTAGGGATCGAACCCACATCTTCTGGATTACCGAACCAGGGATCTACCAATTGAGCTAAGCTGACATGCCTCTCCAGCGACTTTCGGGGTGCGTCATCTGAAGGGACGACAAACCAGCCACTCACTCTCACTCACCCTTCTTTCACTCTTACATTTTTTGCTCACTCATACACACATTCATACGACGGAAAACGACGCAAGCGGCACCTGTTGAACAAGAGAGAAACTGATGTTCTGAAGCTGGAACAACATAGAAGGGACAGATACAAACAAGGCCTCAATTTGCCTAAGAAATCAACGATGAAAGATGAAAGCACTGAAAAGGTTAGCCAGCTGTAGGGATCAAACCCACATCTTCTGGATTACCTGGCTAAGCTTTTCAGTGACTTTCATCTTTCATCGTTGATTTCTTAGGCAAACTGAGGCCTTGTTTGTATCTGTCCCTTCTGTGTTGTTCCAGCATCAGAACATCAGTTTCTCTCTTGAAATTGTAATGTTCTACAAAAATTATTAGTCCAATAGGCACAAAAATTGTGACGTGAAAGTGTCGACGGCTCAGACTATCGAATAAATAAATCTCCTGAAATTGCACCTCTACTGATTTACTGTACTTTTAATAAGTGGACGACAACATAAGAAAGATCAGAAAATCCTACTGCTCCTTGGGCAGGCGTTGCATCCTGGAAGACTACTGGAAGGAACTGTCCTTCACGTTTGTTTTCACTGATCTTTACCCCGCGTGGACAATCTGCCTGGAGAGGAGGAGAGCAAACAGATTGGAGACCTCCTCCTTTGTTATCAGCAAGTACCCAGAGTTCAAAGCGGCGCTAAGCTCTCTGGGATTTTCTGAAGTCGCGTATTGAAAAACGGCAATGAAGCTTCCTAAAATTTATTACAAGCCTTCGCGATGGTGGACCACGCTTGATCAGGCAAAAACAGCAAGTGACACCAATAATTCCAAAAGCACTTCCCCAAGCAGCACAATGTAGTGAACGTCGAGTGCAATGGGGGTCGACCGCATGTTTCTTATCAATGTTCTTTATTTTCACGAGTCTGTTCAAGGCCTTCGACCTACCCGTCCACCCCCATTGCACTCGACTTTCAGTACATTGCGCTGCCGGGGTCGGCAGAACGTTGTACTGGCATTCACTGCTAAATTTCGAGCGGCATTAAGGGTTGCAGTTTCGCAGTTGACGCGCAGCTCCTGGAACACACCACACTGTTAAAACAGAACTTCACCACATAGCACGCTCCTAGCCAACCATCATTCCGAACGATATCATTCTGTGCATTGATTTGGTGAAAATGGGAGGAGGTGCCTATCTGGGACAGATTATCTTGTCCCAGATAGGCGCCTCCCCCCTGTTTTGAACAAATCATGACACAGAATGATATCATTCGGTATGATGGTTGGCTCGGAGCGTGCTATGTGGTGAAGTTCTGTTTTAACTGTGCACGGGAATGCCTTTGTGAATGCCACTTGACCCACATTTTGACCCACAACCCTCGCTTTCTTCTCATGCGAGCGTTGTCTCGTTTTAAGGGGCCCCCCCATTAAAGCAGAACCAAGCAAATTTGTGCGAATTCATAACGAACTCATTTGAATGACGCAAATAGCGCTGTTCTGTGTCTGGAGCTATAAAAGGGGGGCCCATTAAGGATTCTAAAATGGCGTGATTTCAGCTGTATGGTGATGTGCAAGAAGCCTCGCCGAAACCCGTTCCGAGAAGCAGTCTACGACTCGCGCGGCTTGAACCCGCGGCGGCAAAGAGCGCCTCTGTAGTTGCCGAGATCTCGAGCCTTTGGGCAGCGGCCAAGAATCCCAAATGTCTAGAAGGGCTTGACGCTCGAATATGTCAATGCTTCTGTCGTGGCTAGAGGAGGAGGAGGAGGAGGACGACGACGACGAGCATGTGAAGGGGCACTCCGGTATAGAGTGTGTTGTGACAAAATTGGGGAAAAATAATTAGTACTGGTCAGGATGTTGTGCGTTTTCCTCTGGCGCTTTCAGACATATGTCGGCAAAGTTCGCTTAGAAGTCGGCCCAGGACGCACATTGCCTCAGGGCGTCAGTCGTGACGTTGCCCACCTCTGTGAGGCCGACAACGGCGAGCCTTTTGATCACCATCACCACCACCACCTATGTCTATACAAGGTATAGACACAGCTACCTTAAGAGACCCACAATCGGATAAACCTAGGGAAACCAGTAAACATGTACGACAACGCGACCGTTTCTCAGAGAAATATAAGGTAGAACGTGAAGAAAAACAATGTGCAAGTTTCCGGCGATGCAGAATCAAAAATAACAAAGACGGTTAAGAGCATCAGCTGTTTGCTATATACATTAAAAACAAGACTTTCGTGCAGTAGGCTGCACTTCTTCAGGTTTATATATAAGGTTTATTTATATATAAGAAATATAAGGGATAGACCAGCGGCGCAACACCTCTGCTTCACCTATAGCGCCATCAACTGTGTCTCTAAGTGCATCCCATGCTTGTGCTTGTGCTTGTCCCACCCAGTGCTTGTCCCATCTTACAGTTGGCGATACAAGCGCACCGAAATATACTTGTGTAACGACCAGATGAGAGGGAACATCACACGTACGCTGCGACTCTGGGCGACGGTCCTGCACCTGTTGTGCGGTGGTAAATGATGTGAAATGACGAAACAGATGAAGAAGACATGCAAAGCGTACGTGCGCGTAAGGCGCTGTTATGTAATAGAGAGAGAGAGTATACGCTGTAAAAAAAAGAGCATATAGTCGTTGAATGCGAACCAGTGCATAGAATGTTTTCGTCCCTCTTCTGCTTGTTGAAAACGGGGGCCTGTATGCCTTTTCTATAACACTTTACAAAGCGTTACAAAGGCACAAAGTGTTACAAGGTGACGGTGGCGGTGACGCTGTATTGCCCAGAGGTCTGTATTGTCGTCGCGTACGCTCCTGGACTTCAGCAAATTATGCTTGGGCTTATGCGAGGGCATATGTGTATGCGGGGCTAACCGTGAAGTCACCGTAAAACCGAAACCAAACGCGGGCATGCGTTTTTTTTTATTTTTTCCTTTTTACCCCCCAAGTCAACAAGGTTCTGTTCTGTTCGGGTTAAACCCGATTCCGCCCGGTTATTTCCCCCCCGAACTGACCTCCGACCTTGTTCGCGTTAAACCTGATTTCCTCCCCGAATTCCAGCCACTATAAAATCCTCAAGTGACGTTTCAACTGAAGACGAACAAAGGTTTCCGCGTCTAACACATGTGAGAATGGGTCACTTACTTCCCCAGCTATACACTCGTGTGTGTCAGCACGGTCTATGCCTTTTTTTTATTATTGTTATTTATTTACTGACACATTGCTCGTACACTGATGAAATGTGGGACTACGAGGCCGCAGCCTGTTATGTAGTCCCTTGTGAGCAAACAATATGAAAACTATGTTACATGTCTTGTGGGTCAGCCTATCAGCACAAGTGTAATAAAATGAAACCACAGGTAAATATTAGATGTACGACAAGTTAACAGCATCAGTAATAGTTATCTCAACTACAGTGCTAACACCTAAAGTAAAATGACTAGCCTTAATAATACTAAATGACGTGCATCACTAGCGACAACAGTATCAAACAGTAAAACAGTGACAATAATAGCGGTGTATTAATGCCCAGTTAAATGTGCTCGTAGTCGCTTTCTAAATAAGAAAAAGTTATTTAATTGCCGAACCTCGTTTGGTAATTCATTCCATGCTTTTGGTCCGCAATAACTAAATCTATATATACCAAAATTAGTTCTTGGGATTAGCGCTGGTAGGTCACACAAAAAATAAGAAATAAAAATAAATAACAAAAAGGGTGAGGAAATGACTTAATACACAAGAGAAGAAACAAAAACACCCGATAATACTCGAAGGCACAATTATAGCCCGATTTCTCCCCGAATTGCAGATTTAAAAATAGCGCCCGATTTTTACCCCCGAATCTGAGAAGAAGGCATTTAACTCGAAAAGCGTCACTCCCTGAATATATGTATATTATTGCCAACTTACAGCTTGGTGCACTCGATGCTCTTGTTCACAGCAAGCACACCTGGGGAGCAAACATTATTATTATTATTTTAGAGAACCAGCATTTAATACGTCCTGTGCAAGAAAAGCAAAATAGTCTTAGAAAAAAAATCAAGAAAAATCGACCCTGTGCCAGTAAGCCTGGGATTATATATTTCGTTGGCTCACGTACTATGTCTGGATGATATCAACCCTAGTCTCGCAATAAGCGCGCGGGGGGGGGGGGGGGACTGTCAGCAGAAAACAGCGCGACTGCTCTCTTCGTCATAATCCGTTAAGACTCGCAGTGCTGCTGGCTGTAGGAAGAAGGGACACGGTTGGAGGCAATGACTGCCAGATCGGTCGACCATCGATCTCCATTCTTCCTCATCGCCGCTTTCCTGGCGCCATCAAACTCGCCCATGGAATACAAGTTGCAGTTTTGGTAGCCATTATTTTGAGGATTATGTTTCTCGGACCATAAGACGTGAACGCAGCTAAGTCGCAGGAGTTATTTTAGCTTGGAATATTACCAATAAATAAATAAATGAATGGAAAATGTCGTAAGCAGATGAGTACTTTACAATATAACTCGCTCCTACACTCTTAAAAATGAACTTCACTGCATAGAATGCTCCTAGCCAACCATAATCTCGAACTGAGTTTGAGACCGTGTTTGTGTTTGTCTGTTTTTGTCCCTACCTCGTCTCGGGTTTTCAAGTCATGGATCATAATCTCGAATGATATCATTATCTGCCCTGATTTTTTGAAAATGGGAGGCGTATACGCCTTTTTGGTGACACTTATGCTGTTCACAATTGTCATAAAAAAGGCGTACGCCTCCAGTTTTCAACAAATCGAGGCAGATAACGATATCATTCGAGACGATGGTTGGCTTGGAACGTGCTATGCGGTGAAGTTCATTTCTAAGAGTGTAAGGGGCTTGTGAACATTAAGGGTTTTACGGTGTATGTCTAAATTATCATAAAAATACGTATTCCTGGCCCTACCCAACAAATCAGGGAATATAGCGATGTTGTTCTGTATTGCCGTTGGTTCCTATAGCGCTGTCTGTCAGTGTCGACGATTAACCTCGTCCACGTTATGTGCGTCAAACGGCGTCAAACGGCGCGTGAGGAAGACGGACTTTGCAAACGTTGAGCACTATTAATAGCAGTTCTACAGGGTGTACCACCACCACCAACAACAACATAGATGAATGGATGATGATGTGGGATGCTTCCCTGCGTTCAGTGCAGGACCCTACCCCATTCCAAAGAGGTTCATATGAGAGGATGACGAGGGAAGGAAATCCCTACAGTTCGTGAAGGAGGCCGGTGGCCCTCAGAAAGGAAAGGAAAGCGCCAAGTGCACGGCACTGATGTCCAGGGTCACTCCATGGGCCGAGAACTTTGCAGATGTTGAATGGCCTCTGATCGAGCATTTCAAGTTGACATTTAAAGGCCCGTCGCTCGCATACGTACTGGCTGCAGTCTTCTAAAATGTGTCGGATTGCTGTCGGGACACCACAAGTTGTACGCAGCGCCGTGTTGCTGTTGCCCAGCCTATACCAGAGTGCAGGGGTGAATGCGACGCTGAGTCGTAAACGACGTACAAGAGAGGTAAAGAGGCGAGGGAAACCGCCTGGCATTTCAAATAATAGTGTTGGGTCAACAGCATACAGAAGCGACCACCGGGTGATGTCATGACACCATTCCTGATAGGCCCAAAGCGAAGTCAATGCGGACAAGAGGGAGCGTCTATCCCCATTCGAAAGTATGATGGGGACTGCTGAGCGGCGATGGTGAGCTGCAGCAGCTGCCCGATCCGCTACTTCATTGCCTCTTATGCCAATGTGGCTAGGGACCCATTGGAGGGTCAACCGGTGGCCCCTGTCTTCTAAAACCTTGAGCGTCGTCAAGATGTTCACTACCACCGGAGCCAAGGAGCCACGGATGCCCATGTTGTCTATGCACTGCAGCGCTGCCCGCGAATCTGTGCAAACCACCCAGAGGCGGGGGTGGTGATCCAAAATAGACTTTAGGAATAACAGGATGGCATACAACTCCGCAGAGGTGGCCGAGGTGCGGTGCGATAGGCGGAACCCACGTGAAATGATGTTACTCGATTCCTAAAAATAGGTTTTACTTTAAAAAATTATAAAACCAGCATGATCTCGAATGATATCGTTATCTGCCCTGATTTGTTGAAAACGGAAGTCGTACGCCTTTTTGTAATTTTTTGTGCATGTTTTGTGACATTATGAACAACATAAGTGTCACAAAAACAGGCGTACGCTTCCCTTTTCAACAAATCAGGACAGAAAACGATGTCATTTGAGATTGTGGTTGGCTAGGAGCATCCTATGCGGTGAAGTTCATTTTTAAGAGTGTAGCCTAACGTCATCTCGGATGACGTCGTTCTCTTGCCTGATTTCTGAAAACGGGAGGGGTACGCGTTTTTGTGACACTTATGCAGTTATGATAATTGCCACAGAAAGGTGTACGCCCCGTGCTTTCCACGAATCATGTGTGATAACGGTATCATTCTGAGCAATGGTTGGCCTTCACCGTGCTATGTGGTGAGGTTCTCTTTTAATAGTGCGGGCCGACTTCAGGGGGAACTGTGCCGACAATCGTCTGGAAAGTCTTTGGAAAACCCAGGGAAAACCTCAGACAGCGCAGCAGGTGGTAGGACTCGAACACGCCACCTCCCAGCCTTCAGCAGGACCTTGCACTCTAAAGACTGAACTTCACCATATAGCACAGTCTGCACCAACCATTGCCACGAATGGTACACTCTTAAAAATGAACTTCACCGCATAGCGCGCTCTCAGCCAACCATCATCTCGAATGATATCGCTATGTGCCCTGATTTGTTCAAAACGGTAGGCGTACGGCTTTTCTGTGACACTTATGCGGTTCATAATTGTCACAAAAATTGCGTATGCCTCCCGTTTTCAGCAAATCAGGGCAGATAACGATATCATTCGAGATGATGGTTAGCTAGGAGAGTGCAATGCGGTGATGTTCATTTCTAAGAGTGTAGGGTCATCGTTCCTGATTCGAAGAGAGAGAAAGAGAGAGAGGGGGGGGCGTACGCCTTTTTGTGTCAATTTGGATATATGATACCTGACACAAAAAGGCGTATGCCTCCCTCTCTCCTCGAATCAGTAGTGCTGCTAACCCAATCATTCGTGGCAATGGTTGGCGCAAATGCGCAGTCGCACAAGATTGGATTTACTCCTCTTTTTACTCCCCTGATCCCGAACTTTACTCCCTATCACACCTATATCCCTCTTATCCTCTATATTTCGCATAGACTTCAGTGATTTGAGTCTCAAAAGGGGATGAATGGTTGTGACAATGCATCTACTCCACAACGGGACTAAAATTACTCCTTTTTTTTTCTTTCTGGGACAAAACAGCATATCAACCGAGAAAACAGTACAAAATCCTCTTACCTTCAAATGCCTTCATTACAACTTTCCCGTGATTGCTCCTTGAAGACCATTATTTCCTAACCTCATCTTTTGAAGAAATTTTTACTTCTTCACTATGACCCGGATGTTAAACTTTCCCGAAAAAAGCCGCGCCATCTTGAATTACTTCGCATCCCATTCAGCACACACTTCTTCGCGTCTACAGCCGCTCCAGTTATTTCCAGTCTCCCTCGTTTGGGATGAAATAAAGACAAAGTGCGCGTTATTCGTTTAAAAGCTTTCTTGGACGGCAACGATGAAAATATGATGACGCGTGGCTTAGAAGCCACGGGTACCCCTTAAAGCACCGAAACAAGCACATTGTCTCCGACGTTCCGAATGTTTCTCTTGTCCGAAAAATCCGCCGCCTCGGCGGTATATGGCCCGAGGCGTGCGCATGCGCCCTGCGATCCCGCAAGCTCTACGCGCGCATTACCGTAAATGACGGCGGGAATGACAGCGAAGAAAGGGCGGAATAAAAAGTGCGTCTCATAAAACTCTCCGTAGCTACAAACACAGTGCAGGAACGAAGGGAAAAAAAGGAAAGCGAAGCGTCAAACGACTTCAACGTGCCTTCGGTGTTAACTCCGTTTTCAACTTCTTCTTTCTTCTTCTTTTTTCTTTTCTTTCTTTTTTTCTTGTCGCGTTTCTTCCTCCAAATGAGCTTCTTACTTCGGAGGCAACAGCAGCGGACAGGAATTGCCGGTTTCTGCACAGCATCAGCTGTGTTAATGAAATAGCAGAAGGGTTGCGGTTTTCTGGCTATACCGCATTTTCTTCAGTCGGTCTCTGACGACATCATGCGGCGGGCTCTAGTTTTCAACCACGTCATTTGTGCTCATGTTTCGCTTAGAGACAGAATTTTTTTCTTTATCGATCAGTGTTGGCATTCGTGTGTAAGGGGAAGATATATTATGAGGCGTAGTATTACCACATGGCATTCGCATTGACATTCATTGTTATAACAGAGGAGGACGTACAAAAAGTGGTTTTTGTATACCCTCCTTGAACACTATACGGGCTGATGCACAATTCTTGACGTCTCGGGCATGCTGATTTTATTGGGAAACCACTTGAGAAACCACTCAACCATTCCAACCACTGTTGAGACACCACTGTTTACGGGTCTACGGGGATCGACCTACGTACCTCTCGACTGTTGGTCGAGCCCGATAACCACTAGGCTATACGGCGGCCTCTGCCTTCTGGGTCTCATTCACTGGCTTTTGTCACATTCCTTCCTACTACACTCTTAAAAATGAACTTCACCGCATAGCACGCTCCTAGCCAACCATAGTCTCGGATGATATCGTTATCTTCCCTGATTTGCTGAAAACGGGAGGCGTACGCCTTTTTTGTGACAATTATAAACAGCATAAGTGTCAAAAAAGGCGTACGCCTCCCGTTTTCAGCAAATCAGGGCAGATAACGATATCATTCGAGGTAATGGTCGGCTAGGAGGGTGCTATGCGGTGAAGTTCATTTTTAAGAGTGTAAACTTACACTTACTACTTAAACTTACACATATACCGGGTGTCTCAGTTAAATCCACGCGTAAATAATTCGCGAACGGGTGCACCAATCGACGAACTTTCTTTTCTTACAAGTATCTGTCCGATACCGCCTACACGCTGCGCACCGTGTGAATGAGTGGGAGGAGCTCATCATTTAAATAAAAATTCAAGTGAGTTTCGTAGAAAAATAAAACTTCTAAAGCAGGGTACTGTCGGCATTAAAATGGGTACTACACTCTTAAAAATGAACTTCACCGCATAGCACGCTCCTAGCCAACCATCATCTCAAATGATATCGTTATCTGCCCCGATTTGTTGAAAACGGGAGGCGTACGCCTTTTCTGTGACAATTATGAGCAGCATAAGTGTCACAAAAATGGCGTACGCCTCCCGTTTTCAACAAATCAGGGCAGATAACGATATCACTCGAGATGATGGTTGGCTAGGAGCGTGCTATGCGGTGAAGTTCATTTTTAAGAGTGTACCCTTGCGGGACCTTCAGTGGACACGTTTTAGAGAAAAATCTGCTACCGAAGAGGGTCATTTGTTGCAGTACTTAATTGGTTTCGGTTTACATATTTTGTCGCGGCTGGTCGCGGTGAGGCGCAAAAGGACGTAATTCATTAGTGTAATTCATTGGTGTATGGACATAATTCATTGCTGGATAAGGGAGTGGAAGAGCGTCCTTTTGCGTAAACAACTTACACGTAAACAAGACAACACAGTTCTTCGTGTTGTGTTTTTTACATGTCTTGCGCATCGCTCAGGCTTGCCTATCATGCAGACAACCAAGCATCTCAAGTATAAGTCCAAGACCCTCATGAAACTATAGAAACTAGTGTCACCCAGTCTTGTCACGTAACTGAAGGACGCTGAAAGGGCTGGAAGCAGACCTCGGTAACGCTTTTTTACTCAGGCTTATTACGTTCTTAGAGTTAACGTCATGGAACAGGGCCCTCATAAAGTTACGGTGTCATCATCAAAAGTAAAATATTCAGCGTGTGTGCTTTAAAAGGTCTGTCACATTTACGCGCGTGACGCAATGACTACTTGAACGACAGATTCCGCTGCGACATGCACTTTGAAGAATTTACGCCGGAGAAACCTACGACCAAGATTCTTCACTGTGTGACGGCGAAAGTTTCTCCGTCAAGGAGTAACCGCGTCACGCGCGAAAATATGGCTGACTTTTTAGAGCACACACCCGGTATGTTCGACGTGGTACTCCAAAAGCGCACTCTAAAAAAAAAAGGAGTGTTTTTACTCCTTCTGGGGACTAAATGTATTGACACAAAAATAGACCTTTTCGGGAGTAAATGAATCTCCCAGAGTGGAGACTGCATTTCATTCTCTGTTCTAACAGTTCCAGGCATAGATTGAGAAGTTACCCGTCAAAAAGAACTCGTTATAAGTTAAGTTACCCTGTGAAAAATGTAACTAAGTTAATAACGAAGTTCTTCAGCCTGAAATGTAACTCGTAGTTACTGAGTTACTTAAAAAAAAAGAACGAGTTACTTCCAAGTCACTTCGGACACAAAATAGCATTACGCAGGTGCAGCGCGTGTGAGCAGATGAGTTAGACCTTGAGTTCCCTGCGGACGAATGCAGCACGCTTAGATCGTCTTCGTTCATATCCAACAATAGACCTCTCCCTGTTTGTAAACAAATGACGTCATAGCGTGCGACAGCGCCACAAATTTGGTAGAGTTGAACAAGAGGTGAACAAGGTCGCACCCGAAAGCCACGGTCTTGATGGGATTACGATGGTCCCTGAAAGGGACGCGACCTTCGGTCCTACTTTTCTTTCAATAGGGGGCAGCGAACAAGTACCCGTTCCTGGAACCAAGCCCTCTCCTTCCGGTTTGTTTCGGTTTCAGTGTGTCTACCAACGTCATGATGACGTTTCTCTGGTAGAAGTCTATTCGAACGCTTTGCATCTTACTCCCTGTGGGCGCACAATGGTTCAGCTTCATTTCAATGGCAGCGGTTCTTACTTCCTGAATAAAATCCTGTAATCGATTCAGTATCACGTTTTATGGCAAAAACTGCCATGAAGGAACCGGAGAGAAAGCAAGAAAATATGTGCACCTCAGTAAAAAGCGAATTAAAAGTAACTTGGAACTTAACTTAACTTACTTTGGCAAAGTTACCTGAAAAAGGAACGAGTTCCTCTGAAAGTTACCACGGCGCAAAAGTACCGAGTTAAGTTACAAGTTACCAAAATAAGGAACTTAGTTACAGTAAGGAGTTACTTGTAACGAGTTACCTCGAACTCTGGTTCCAGGTACATAATTCGTGTGCATGCATGAAAATACTGTGAATCAAACCGTCAACAGGGTTATATCGAGTGATATACAATCTTGCGATATACATCGGGCACAATTTGCGAAGAAAGAAGCCCTAACTGTTTCTTACCCTGTGTGGGTGGAAAATTTCTAAGTTGGTCTTCAAGTTTATACCATCAAATTCACGAATAGCGCATATTTGCATAGATTGTGGCACTCGGAAGACCATTTCGCGAAGTTCATTGACAGTTTGCAGTCCTGCACTCTTAGAAATGAACTTCACCACATGACACGCTCCTAGCCAACCATCATCCCGAATGACAACGTTCTCGCCCCAGATTTGTTGAAAACGGGAGGAGGAGTCTATTTTGTGCCAATTATGCACGGCACAAAATAGGCTCCTCCTCCCGTTTTCAACAAATCAGGGGCGAGAATGTTGTCATTCGGGATGATGGTTGGCTAGGAGCGTGCTATGTGGTGAAGTTCACTTCTAAGAGTGTGGGGAGCGAATGTCGGGTTTTTGGGAGTAAAATCGGGACTAATTGCAGTCTAGGGCACTAGAAGCTGCAATTACTCCCCATTTCACTCCTTTTTTTTCTTAGAATGAAACTGTAAAACCACGTCATATTACATCTACCTATTGTTAGTAATGATGCTTGATTTTCAACCGCAGATTTCTCCGTTTTGTGGGGTCATTTTCGCAGACTTCACAACTGGGATTGCCACCGTCAGGACATTTCACTCCCTTTTTTTTTTCTGCAGGGTTTTTAGTTATGGTATGCTTTCTATTGAACGTGCCCTTCGGCTTCCCATCGATTTCCAAACAGCGCGCGAGGCATATGGCGGTCCATTCTCCGATATTTTACGGGTTCCCCTCTGAATGCGTTTCAAAGTATCCTTTTTCTTTGCTCTCTCGTTCGACTAATGGACTCCTCGCTCGGCCGGGGGAGAATTCCACTCTTTTGTCTTTGGCCCGGTGGTTGGTATGCCATCACGCGAGCCATCTTTTCATCGTGGGAGATATAGCTATCTCGTTACTACAGGTTTTTCACTGCGAAAATCGCAAATGAATCGGATGGCTTTCAAAGGACGGGATACCGGATCACACAGATGTACGGGCTTCTAACAGTATGGAAGTGGATGTTATACTCTATACATGTTTCTACACTCTAAAAACTGAACTTCACCACGCATAGCACGCTCTGCGCCACGAATGATAGATGCCACCATTGCGACGAATGATGAATGACACATTTCACTGAGTCGATCCAGTCCGAAATTGTTCTCGTAAGAAAGAGTACTTAATGCCCTAGTCAGACGGCAAACTTAATGCATTTATCGGAATGGCAGTAACTTCACCTCCTAACCAACCATAATCTCAAATGAAATCGTTCTCTCCCATGATTTGTTGAAAACACACCATTTTTGTGACAATTATGCAGGACATTCAGCTTGTCCAAAGTACTTGGCCCATGGAGCTCCCCTGAACATCAGTGCCGGGCTCTTCGCTCCCTTTTTGTTTTCATGCAGGCCACTGGACTCCTCGAAGAGCTCTAAACAGAACTCCGACCTGTCGTTGCTTCATTCTCACCATAATTCATCCTCTCATATTAACCACTGTGAAATGGGGTAGTGTCCTGTGGCTACCACGGGGAAACATCCCATGTCATCATCACGTCTTCATTTATTGTTGTTGTTGTATGCAGGACATAATTGTAACACAAAAGGCGCACAGGCATCCTGTTTTGAACAAGTCGGGGAAAGGAACGGTATCATCATTGTCTGTTCCGCTGGTAATCTTCTTTATCACTTGTCGCGGTGCGCCGCTCGCTGCTGCTGTGGTGGTTGGTGTGGCCGGCTTCACGTTTCGTGACCAGGTGGCTGAACCGCGTCAGGAGATACGACTTGCGTGTTGCACACAAGTATGATTGATGCTGTACGATTGTTGTTTCGTGCGCGGCAGATGATGGCGTGCCCGTGTTCCGTTTCCCTTGCGATTTTCCTAAGAAAATACGAAGGGTTCAAGACGCTCGAACACAGTTCGCCATCTGGGTGAGGAAGTGTTTATGCAACAGAGTCAACAGAAGGTACAACCCACTGGGCAAGTTTCCCAACGCACGCAGTCGAAACATGTTTTCGAGTCACGGTAAACGTCGCATCCTTGCTCCTTATAACAATGCACATTCTTCATGCTCCGTATTAATTAAATAATAATTATCAACCAGTTATCAATTACATAACTAGATAAACTAATAGGTTAGCCAATTTAATAAATAAATTAGACAAATAATGAATGAATACGAGTCGCCTAGAAGGCTGTTATTGGAGTGGGACATAGCGAAAAGTCGAGGCATAACATCGGCGCGATGCTCACGGCGTTAAAAGTCAGCAGCAGCGCGAAACATTAGCGTCCTGGAAGTAATGAACTATCCAGCTAACGTTAGTATATGTACACCAGGGGTAGGGGTGCTATAATTTAGAGATCGTAAAAACGTTATTACTCTCGTTTTATTAAAACGGGCCCGAGATCACTCGCGGTGCTTGGTTGGCTGGGAGCGTTTTACGTGGCTAAGTTCTATCTTGTATATCTGCTCTAATTACCTTTATTTGCTATCTTAACGACGTGGTAATATGACCGATGGCTCGAATTTTTCCACACTCCGACAGGCCTCACTTTTTTTTTTTTTATCGTGAGCTAACAAAGTCGCTGCTTTGAGCGGAGTTGAGTTTACTAACAATAAACTTAACGTCCGCAGAAACGTTATACAGAACTTCATCATGTCCAACTCGAGCCCCGTGGCGTTTCGGGGAAGTAATGAACAAGGTCCCGCACAGAACCAACGTGAAAGATGTTCCGGTAAAAGAGAGTCGAAAATTGGAGTAACAAGCTTATAAAACGCGACACAGGTGCACTTTCTCAAAAACATCAGCCAGAGGCTGCGCACACGAACCGAAAAAGTTTTCTCATTTATGTTTCATTAGATCTTCCTTTTTGAGTAGCCGCTACCTCGTCAATCAGAGAGGGAACCTAATCATCAAAGGCAGGCCGCGTTTCCACTTCGTTTCAAGCGCTCTCAATCCGAGAAACGGTTCGATTTCGCTGAAGATAATTTATTTATCTTTCCATTTTCGACGCTTGCACACATCCTGTTTCGTGTTTCTTTTACTTTCACATCGGAAAATAGGTATCTGGACTCGTGTGTTGCCACGCTTTTGCTGCAACAAAAAGCTTTTACAATAGACAAAAAAAAAAAAAGCTTGGATTGTTCGTTTTACTGAATGCCGGTTGGGAGTGGTTCTCAAAATGTGAAAAAAGATTGGGCTTGAAAGAGTAACAGAATAAGAGTGAATGAGTCAAACCGGGATTTAAAGGTTCGCACCTGCGGTATACACCCACTTCTATTTGTAAACAAGAGGACGCATCTGCGCATGCGCATAGAGCAGACGTCGCTGGTGAGCTAAAGGGAGTAGGAAACCGCATGGTGTGTACGGCGTATTTGGCCTTTCTGTACCGCGTAGCACGTCCGCATGCGGCATGCCTTTAATTACGACAGAAAATACGCAGTGACCCGATGGTCGTGCGATTTTAGCCACACCAAACAGGACAGCAGCGCCGCCGCATCGGTATGACGTCACGAAGTGAAGTGAGTCTCTAGCTACACGAGCATTACAGCCACAGTAAGCTAGAACGAATACAAACTACATTAGCTTGTACTAGCTTGCTAGCTTCTGTGAATATATACATTTATACCCGAGAAGTGTAAAAAAAAAATGTGAAGATATGTGGTTGCGTGAAGAAGATAGTGACAACAACATCGAGGCTTTTTTGTTAACTCGGGGTATTACGACGTTTCACGATGTCTACCATGGCGCTATGGAATCTCCGAATTTCTTTCAACCCGCACACACATAGCTAGTAATGCGTGCACTCTGTGCAACGCACACGACACGTCACGGAACTCAAACCGTTACGATTCACAACTCCTACACTCTTAAAAGTGAACTTCGCCGCACAGCACGCTTCTAGCCAACCATTATCTCGAATGATATCGTTATCTGCCCTGATTTGTTGAAAACGGGTGGCCTACGCCATTTCTGTGACACTTATGCTGTTCATAATTGTCACAGAAAAGGCGTACGCCCCCGGTTTCGACAAATCAGGGCAGATAACGATATCATTCGAGATGATGGTTGGCTAGGAGCGTGCTATGCGGTGAAGTTCATTTTTAAGAGTGTAGTCCACCATGATCTCGAATGGTATCGTTATCTGCGCTGTATACACGTTATCGGCCCTGAAAACGGGTAACGTACGCCTTTTTTGTGACACTTATGTTGTTCATAATTATCTTAAAAAAAATGGCGTACGCCTCCCGTCTTCAACAAATCAGGGCAGATAACGATGTCATTCGAGATGATGGTTGGCTAAGAGTGTGCTATGCAGTGAAGTTCATTTGTAAGAGTGTAGCGAATCATCATGCCAAGTGACGTCATTCTTACCCCTCATCTGCTGAAAACGGGGTGCGTACGCCATTTTTGCGGCATTATGCAGTTCATAATTGCCACAGAAATGGCGTACGCCCCCACCCCCCCACCCCCTGGTTCGTCAAATCAAGGGAGAGAACGTCGTCGTTCGGGATGGTGGTTGGTTAGGGGCGTGCTATGCGGTGAAGCTATGATTTTAGAGTGCGGGACGGTCACCGGACGTTCCCGTTTCTTTCATCAGCACAGTTGCGTAACGCACCAGCAGAAACAGCGAGAAAGCGCAAAACACCGGACAAAATCGCTCGGTTTTCCTCTTACGCTTCCACTGGTCGCCCATCACGTCCACGTTAGAGTCACTTAGCTTAACAGAATAGCTTCGCTCAGATTATTGCATTCCTTTTCCCCGGCACTACGCCGACAGCAGTCTGCCAACATTGATAGGGCCGCCCGCTTATTGGACAAAATGTGCAACTCGGCGGCAGTTTGTTGACACGCCAGTGGAACACCACACTACTAAAAAAAACTTCCCCGCATGGCACGCTCCTAGCCAACTATCATCCCTAGTGACATCGTTCGCGCGCCTGATTTGTTGAAAACAGGAGGCGTACGCCTTTTTTGTTCCAAATATAATAATTCATAAAAGCATGAACATAATGCATAAACAGTACAAAAGAAGGCGTACGCCTCCTGTGCTCAACACATCAGGAGAGAGACTGATGTCAATCGGGATGATGGCCTGCTAGGAGCGTGCTATGCGGTGAAGTTCATTTCTAAGTGTGCAGCTTCTTTCGTCCAGGCAAAACGACCGTATGCTGCGGCAAACCTATTTCACATCGCGAGTTGCAGTGCGTTGGCCGTAGCAGGACGTGCGATTTTGTTTAGACGGCCTCCTTTCTAGGTTGTCGTGAAGGGAGACGCAAAAGCATGGTCGAAGAAAGAACGAACGTCTACAAACGAGATCCGTCATAAACATAGCAGACGAACTTAACCGAGCCAATATGGCGTCCCCACGCGGCGCCCCCTTGTAATAGACGTCATTTGTTCACAAACAGGGACAGGTCCATTGTCCCAACCTTCAGTGATGATCGCTTACCTTCGCATAACCGTCCGTCCGGCTCAACTTTCCTTTCTTTTTTTATTGATTGATTGATTGATTTTAAAAGAAAAAAAATGGAGATGGTAGTCTCGAGCCACTCGGGACTGGCTACTCCAGGACGCGTTATTAATAAAAGAAAGCGAAACTACACTAACCTCGACGCTTTTTTTTATTAATAAACATATTCCTATACGTATATCACGTCACATATATAAAACATACCTTTAGAAAAAATATATATTTCGCAACACATTTACCTTGTAGGACTGTGCGCACAATTTTGTACGCTACACCCCATAAAAAAAATGGAAAGAGGGAAAGGCCAACAGAAGCCAACTATAGGTGGCGTTCGTTGCCCAGGGAGACCGGAACAAATGGCCCCAGATTAAATGGAATGAACAAGTTCCCCGTGCGATGAGAGGGTGACCATGAGCCTGGCCTGATCCTTTTGTGTGACCTCTCTCTCTCTGCTGCTGGTTCCGCGAAATGGAAGTTTGGTTCGAAGAAACACTTTTCCGAAACGATCATCCGCCGTGCACAAGCACGACCGCTCTAACTGCTAGCTTACTATATTGATTTCGTCCCTGTTTGACTTTCGACGGTAGAGAGGCGACGATGGTAGACGACGATGGAAGAACCCTTATCACAATGTTTGCGGAATGCAAACACACATTTCCTATGGCGCCTGCGGATGACATATTGGGTCTTATTTATCGTCTTATTGATACATCGTGTGGGTGCAATTATTTTGTTGACGCAGGCGGGTTAGCCTTACCTGCCTGCCGGCAAGGCGATCGGTCAAGCTTGACGCTCGTTGTCTATAATTAAAATTGTTTACTAAAATCACTAAACTAATACCTGTTTCCGTGACGTGATATGATTTGAGGTGATGTGTTCTCTTGTGCCATACACTACAGATTTGTTGTGTCATTTGTGGACCTTCTGTACCTATATTAAAGGTACTTTCTTCTTTACTTTACTTTCTTTGACTTCCTTGTACCTACTTAAGGCGGTGCATCAGCACCGACGCTCTATGGGAATCCCCATACATGTTTCAACTCTCGTAGCGCAATACGGAACAGCAACAGATCAACGAAGAAGTTCAGGAGACAGCTGGACAGCCTGTGCGCATTCAAAAGCCGCGCCACTAATTGTTCCGTCTGGCTGAGCGCAATATGCGTGTTTACAGTATTGGACTTGGCATGGGTGAGCACGAGCGGTCATATGTTTGCACAAAATTTCGCTTGACCCGTCGCGCGCCAAGAGAAAACAAAAATAACACAAAAAGAAGACGTTACATCAGCGGTACTGCATTTCCAAGCAAGCGCCAAAATGTTATGAAGCGGTGACTGCGCAAACCATTTCGCTCGCTGCGCCATCCCTCGACTGTAGACGACGAAGTGCCGGCTATGATGCACCGCCTTAAGCTGTCAACGTGCCATTCCAGTGGAAACGAAATTATATTTTCTTTAACATTTCCTTCCAGGTAAGCACACAAGCACTCGAGGATGCCTTTCAAGTTGTCGTGAGTCTATTGTGTTTATTTATCACACGGTGTCGCTTATAACTATAGACATAGAAAAATGACATGGAGAAAAGATTTTTTTTTATTTGTCACCTGGATAACGAGTGTACTCGAGCAACCGCTCAAACTCTTGGGTTAATGAATCGAAGGGAAAGAATGGGACGTATTTTCCAGCAGTCTCTTTCACAACTCGGACTCTTGTTGTTTGAGAAAATTTATTAGACGACTCATACTACACTCTTAAAAATGAACTTCACCTCATAGCACGCTCCTAGCCAACCATTATCTCGAATGATATCGTTATCTACCCTGATTTGTTGAAAACGGGGGGCGTACGCCATTTCTGTGACACTTATGCTGTTCATAATTGTCACAGAAAAGGCGTACGCCGCGTGATTTCAACAAATCTGGGCAGATAACGATATCATTCGAGATAATGGTTCGCTAGGAGCGTGCTATGCGGTGAAGTTCTTTTTTAAGAGTGTATAGAGCACACTACGAGTACTAATACTATTATTATTAATTACACACTACTACTACAATACAATACTATTAATATTAATACACACTAATACACTAGTTGGAATGAGTTATAATGCACAAAATACAATGTATATATATGGTTGCATGACTATGGAACTGTACATATATGACTACACAACTGTCACTATGTACACATGACGACCAAACGGACGGACTCTTTTCGACCAAAGCACACTTCAAATCATATAATATACAGCAGAGAGCAGTTCGTCCTTCTAGCTTTCAGCACGGCAGTAATTACTGCGCCTTACCATTAATTTGCAATAGGGGGAGTTGCGTAATCGCCTTATGTGCCGTTGGATCATTAACGGTACCGGAAGCAAGCTGCACATAATATTCGGAAACTAAGAACACTGCATGGCACCTGTCTCGCTGGGTCCTCGCAATGTTGCACGACAACACCCTATATTGGCTTTCAACGTCATAAAGAAAAATAAAATACTTTCTTCGGTAAGTTAGAAAGCAATCGAATAAAGTACCAGGATGTCGGTGACTTGGCGTACACCCTGCAGGGGTGTTGAAAACCTTGGCGTTCGTATGTTGGAACGCGGGCTGTTCGTTTTGTTACTCGACAACCTGTCTGGAAGCACTGAAGGACACTATACTCCGAGGAACATAAGAGCTGTTCAGAATATTCTATGGACATAGTTACGGTCCCGAATAACTAACTGACCACAATTTGTTTTTCACTGGCATAACGGAACTCAAGAGTTATACAGTCCCAGGGGTATATCTCCGCCAGGGAATAATGTAGTCCCAGGGTTGCGGAATAGGGTCACGCATTCCATTCCATTGCAATCCCATTCCGAGGAATGGAGATTTGGGATAATTCCATTCCTTTCAATTTCTCGGAATGAAAAGGTACGGTCAATTCCCACGATTCGAATGGCGCTTGGCAACCCCACTCCATTCCTTTAATTCCATCACTAAAAGCAAAGGGACCGCTAAACGTAATGGCTAGCAGTGCCAGTGGAGTGGCCAGCAGTGCTATAGTGGAGACTGGCATTACCCGGCACGGAAAAAGAACAAGACTGGGTTATTTCGCTCTTGACCGTGTGCATCAGGTGCGGTGCGTGTGTGCAAGGGGCGCTGGGGCAGAAACCAGGAAGCTGAAACCGAAACTACCACCAGGGCACCCATAAAATTCCATTCCAATTCCATTCATGCGAAAAAAAAAATGCGTAATTCCATTCCCATTCCATTCCCAAGTGTGTAGGCGTGTTTCAGCCATTCCATTCCAATTCCATTCTGAGATCTGATATAGATCTGGAATGATTCCGGAATCATTCCAACTCCGGAGCGGCACCGCCGCAAACCCTGGTCCCCACATCGAGAGTGAAGTATAGGAGAAGATGATGACGGACGCCATAGGAGACCACAGGGGTGGCACGAGATTCAGATTCTGTAACCAACCCCCAAGCGGTCGCTTGTGACAAAATCGCCATGTTGTTCTGCCCTCCATGTCACTGGAAACGTCATTTTGAGGTCATGTGACCCGAAGTTCCGTTTTGTCTCGCGCTGGCCGACATTTCCTTGAAAGCATAAAATCGTGAGATGAATGTATTTTGCTTTTGTAAGTTGCACAGTGCTTGTTAATTGACCTACTTGTTTGTTCTTGCGAATCCTCGGTGCATCACACCCGCTGCGTGGGTCCTGGCACACCGCGTCGTTATCACATCGTTGTGAATGGCGAGCAGTACATGCAGAAGCCGATCTCACCGGTATAGAGCCGTTATACAAAACGACGCAGAGAAACTGCAGTCGCTTTGTTTAGAAACGGTACAGCCGCTGGTGACGGGTGCCGCCATTTTTATGATTGATTGATTGATCGATTTCTTCTTATTGTCTTACCATTTCCTTACATAATACCGAGATAGGACCGATGGGCAACCCATGGTCACGTGCGGGACGAGGACGACATTTGCGGCGATGTGAGGCCAGGACCTGCTCCATATTGCATGGCGTTCCTCCGGCGCGCTATCATCTATATGGAACGCTATGTGGAGGGGCGCCCCTGTGAGGGAGTCCGGGAAGCTGATTCGCAAGTTTTGTTAAAGCGAATCTTTTGCGTGTTACCTTTAAAAACACACTAATGTGATCAAAGGTACGACGCTTCTGCGACGAGCGTGTTGGCGACATGATCAGTGAAGTAGCAGCAAGTTGAAGCGTGCGGCGGTGGTATAGTGGTGATGATGGTGATGGTATTGCCCGAAGAGCTCGCCGTTGTCGGCCTCACAGAGGTGGGCGACGTCCTGTCTAACGCTGTGGGGGAATGTGCGTCCTGGGTCGACTTCTAAGCGAACTGTGGCGACATATGTCTGACAGCGTCAAAAAAAAAAAAAAACACCAGACAGCGCAGCCGGCACCTGGATTCGAACCCGGGTACCTCCCTGTCTCGACGTGACATGGCCGGCACGTCAACCACTCAGCCACGCGTGCGGGCGCAATACGCACGGACTCTGTGACGTCACGCGCCCGGCTGAGCCAAGCACGGACGCTTTGAGATTTGTGGGCACGCCTGATCTGAAGGAGTTGTCTTGCGCCCGTGGACAGAGCTGTGCGAATAGTAATTTCAAAACGGGAGCGAACACGAACCGAATAGCTACACACCAGAAAAAAATAAAAATAAAAACAATAATGAGGAACCAAATATAGTTGCGTAAACCAAGTTAATACGATCCGAGTAGTGACATGCGAATATGTTCGTATGAGACCGTGAAACCACTGTTCATTACATATCGCTCGAAATGACGATATAAAAGAGCTATGTCCGTCTCCAAGGGGTTTTTCTTCTTTTACAACGTGCATTTGCGGTTTCTTTTTTACTTTTTTATTACTATCGAGCATCCTATAGTGGCTGTCACCACTGTCCACTGCATTCAAGAGGCAGACAGATCCTAAGGTGGAACAGACCAACTCCAGCGCTCCGACACTAACAACTTTGCTCTCACATTATTATTATTGTCGCGCGTGTTGTCTTTCTACGCAAACCTGGAACAGAAACAGCCTCCTTTCTGTTGCGACAACCGACGGAAAGGAAGAACATCCCTTGGGTCTTGTTTTCACGCGCACAAAGAGTTGATTTTCCACGACTATATTTGCTGAAGCGCAAAGGACAGTAAGCCGCCTATTCTTATTTCCTACACATTTTACCAGTGGAAGCGCAGTAACATATGCGACGCAGAGAGCTAAAAAAAAACACAATGTTTCGAGGCAGTCCTTGTCCTTGCACCAAGTGTACCAAGTGCGGGTTTTGATGCCAGTGCACTTCGCGTGAAAGTAGTCATGTTTTCGGGATAATTTTTTTAGATCTCCATTTTTGTCTGAGCGCATTTCTTTCTAGACAACGACTTGGCGCCACTCTCGAAAGAATATACGACGGTCGCTTCCCTGTAAGCCGAAATTACCCATCAACGGCGCGAAAATACCAGCCTACGTATGACAAAGCAGCTTCCCATCGAGGTGAAAGCGTCCTATCGTTCACCCAATCGAAGAACCCATTCCGGGTAACCCCCGTAAACGGAATACCGTACGGGTTATGAAAGCGCCCTCCCGCACGGCACGTACGAATCATCACTTCCAGCATTGACCAAGATCAACGTTAATGTAACATCATAATACACAGCGGGGCCGCCTTGAATACACAGGGGTAATGAAGGAAGAAGAAAAGAGGCAAAGGAAAGCTTTGATGTGGGATACGTGCCAAGAATGGTCTGGGTATTGCAGTCATTCTTTCTAGTGCAGCGGATGAAAATAAAATGGGGACAGCGACTCTGGGCTATAGCATCGATCGATGTATACCCCGCGCGCACCACGCCGCTCAGCGCTGTATCGGCTTGTATGTGTGCAACTCTATATACGTTATATACGTAGACGGGGGGGGGGGGTAGGTTATAGTATACGCGAAGTGTTCTGGACTGGAATTTTTGTGGACAGATTCAGTTTCCATTGTGCCCTGCATGGGAACAGGAAGAATTAGTGAGGACATTGCCAACAGGTCCTGTACGGTCGGTATGCTACTGGTTTGTAAATAATTAAAATGGATCAATTTCGAATTAATGAAAATAGTAGCGACTACGAATGAGGCGCTGTTTTGCCATCGCCTCCGACACTCTTCATTTTTGGTCGGCCTTCTGTCTTTATGCAAGAGGGCGTGCTTGATCTTCGGTGGACGTAAAAAAAGATATCAGAGCTATACCAATACATGAGTTCAGAAAATCCCCGAGTGCTTAGCGTCGCTTTGAACTGTGGGAGTTTACTAATACGAAAGAAACGGACGGCCTCCAAACTGTTCCGATTTCTTCCCTACAGGTCCATTGCCCATGACGTGTCAAGGTCAGCGAAAGCGAAATGTGAAGGATTATTCGTCGTTCCCCCGCACTCAGCAAGCGCCCAGAATGCAATTCGTGCGCAAAGAGCACTGGGAATTTCTGAAATCGTCTAGAAGCCATGAAATATCTCTCCCGTGCCATCTCATTCTTCAGTGCCCCACCTTCACCTCTCGCCCTCTTACGCATTATCCTCATATTGTGTTTTAGCCTTTAATATATTTGCCTTTAATCTATCTAATCTTGCTTTCACCTTTTGCTAGTTTACCCTTTATTTTCCAATTCTTTTCCTTTCATTTTACTTTTGTTTATTTTACTTTTGTTCTTTTCTTTTTCTTTGGTATAGCAAGCCGACATGCCGTTTGGCTGATTTTTCCTCCTTTTTTTTTCTTTGTCCTAATAAATATATCCCCCCCTTTCTGAAATCAGACGAAATGCTCGAAATACTTTTTGAAGGTCACACATCCCAATGCCTACACCAGTCATTCGCAAAGGACGGCCGCAGTCTGTTTGGTGACCCCTGGTGACCGTCCCGCTGAACTGACGTTTCCTTCATGTTTAAAAATATGCATCGTCGCTTTCGCTAAGCCATATCACCAGCGGGAAAAGTGCACCCACAGCACTAATGAGCTTCTACTGCTTTATTATGCGGCTCATTCATTTAGAACAGTAATGACGTTAAGAGTGAGTGATCTTAAAGGAAAGGATTCCCGGACTCAAGGGATCAGGAGGGTGAGGAGGAGGGTGAGTGTGGAGGATCTGTGAGGCAAGACACCACATGAGGCACATTATATGGCGTCCTATTGTAGCATCTATACATTCTAAGAAAAAAAAAAGAGTAATTTTACTCCTCTTGGGGACTACATGCATTTCCACAAAAAATAGTCCCTTTCGGGAGTAAACGCATGGGAGTAAATGAATGTCACAGAGCACTGCATTTCACGCTCTGTTCTAAGAGTCCCAGGTACATAATTCTTGTGCATGCGTGCAAATACTTTTAATTAAACCGTCCACCGTGATATATCGAGTGATGTAAAATCTTGCGCAGGGTGCAATTTTCGTCAAACATCCATTTCAAACATCCTAGGCCATCAAATTGACCAACAGCACAAATTTACGTGGACTGTTGCATTGGAAAGACCATTTTCGAAGTTCAATGAGAATTTGCAGTCCTGGGGAGTAAATGTCGGGTTTTAAAATTCGTTCATTTGAGATCTAAGCACTTTTCGAACGAAAAAATTTGCCAAGTAGATACTAGAGAGTTTCAGTAGATCGTGCGCAAAGGCGATAGCGTACGTAAGGGATAGCGTTGGTGGTTCTACGCACTGCGCGAAGCTCTCTTTCTGTTGTCCAGGAAACGTCCAGGAAAACAGTGAACATAGCGGCCAATGAGACCACGCAGAAGCAGTTAAACGACGGCAGCGCAGCAGAATAAGCGTTCGCGAGCGTGATGTGCGTTCGTGCGCGTCGAACGTAGTCCGTCCGGTATCCGTCTGGTCCGTCTTGTATAAGTACGCCGCGTCGTGGGGTATTGCTCCATATTTCGAAAAAGACCTATGCATTTGTCATTAATGGGAAATATTCCAATGCAACGAATTACCTGTATATATCTCCAGCATAGCTGCCAGTGGGCGACAGTATTTCTCTTTCTACGTCGCGCTGTGTCTTTAAAGCAAAACAGTTCCGCCGTGGGGGCACGCACATCTGGCAGGGCTACTTCCGGGCTCTTGGTCCCGGTCGCTTGCTGATGACGAGGCAAGAAAAATGTCGGTACGATTTTGGTCGTAGGTTTATAACTGAATGGAAATTTGGAATTATAACACTCATTACAAAATGCACACACACAAACACACACAAGGAGACGATGATGAGATGGGGCTGATGTCGGCCAGCAAGCTGGGCGCTGCTCCAGCGCCAATTGCAGAGATGATAAGATGATAACGAAAGCAGCACGCCAATAGACCCATGTCTGCTGCCAGGATTACTAATATCGGTCCAATATTGCCAGCCAATATGGGACCAATATGGGGCGTGCAACCAGGCTCCATATTGGACCAATATGGGCTGCCTATATTGGCAAGCCCATTTTACCCACATTGCGCCAATATTTAAGTGATAACGCATAGTTCCGCATAATGAGTGAGTCCGCATAATGATAAAACATTATCCGGTATATTAGCCACCACCGATATTACTCCTCTCTTCTTTTTCCTTTTTTATCTCTGCAGATCTTCGTATTGATCCACGTTGCATTGCGTTACAGAGACAACACTGCATCGCCCTAGAAAGGAAGAACAGGTGCTGTGCACGTCTTGCTGAGGGGCCCAGGCAGTCCCACGGAACTGCCAATGCCAAACATCCCTCAGAAGCCTTCATTTGGGTCGCAATAGTGCATGAACCAAAAATTTCCAACCCGCTGCTAGAATACAAAGGAGCGAAACACTTTCGTGACGGCGACGGACATGCGCCTCAGCAACCCAAAGTGCCTGCAGTAACTTGAAAGCACCTAGCATTACAGAACAGACATCTCTTCCTATCGAACATTGTGTTTTTTACTTGACCTGCCGCAATTCCGTTGTCATTAGAGAAACCAGCGATTGCCAGAGACCAGTGGGGTTGCCAGATGTTGGCTGTTTCGAACAATCTGTATCACATGCGGAAAGTTGTTGGATGTCAGGACGTATTGAGTTGGACATTTCACACGCTTCAACGTCCAATCTTGCCGTGCTGCTGCGGCATTTGGTACAAGTATACCAACACGGGTACACACCAGTTTATGCATTTTCAGTCAATATGGGATGTACAGGGCAATATGGGTTCCATACGGCCGACATTTTTACCCATATCGGTTGAAACTTGGCAATATGTGACCCATATTGCCAAGTTTGAGCCAATAAGGGGGAAATCCTGACAAAACGGGTCCCATATTGGACCCGTATCGCCGATGCCCAGCCAATATGGGTCCAATATTGGGTGCTGCTTGGGAATGGAGATGACAGTTCATGTGATCAAAGCATGGTGTATAGGCCAGTTGATGACAGAAACTCACAAAAGTGACGGACCCCTTAATAGATATGAGCGGGGCTGGACCAGGGGCCCAGCACCATGCCGAAGGTAAAAGCGGTCGAGGGTAAAAGCCGAGGGTAAAAGCGGTAAAAGGCGGTCGACTGCATGCATCCCGTGATGCAATATCTCGCGTTCCGGCTGTTAGGCAGGGCAGTCCATAAGTATAGGTGGCGTAAGTCAGCACGCACATTGCATGTGGCGCAAAGGTCCGACGGCGCGCGGCCAAGGCGCTGCTCCATAACTGGGGTAAACGCAAAGTTCAGCCGAATGCGGTGAAGAAGGGATGCATAATGTCGCGTTGGTCAGATGGTTGCCGTTGGGCGAGATGATGGATTGTGCTGATGTAATCTGGTGATCATTGCCGGATATGCCCAGGTGACTAGGTACCTACTGTAACGCTTCGCGATGTCCTTCAACCAACAGCTTCCTGTAAGATCCCAGCACATCAGCAACAATGGACAGTAGAGGTCCAAGGATGCCCAAAGTTGCCACACACTGGAGGGAAGCCATAGAAAGTACGCGGATTTCACTCCTTTTACGGACGACTCGTCCACCAAAACCAGCTCCGCATGCGGGAATGTTATACCCCACAAAGACATAACCGACAGCGCCAGTCTCTCGCTTCCGATGTCTTCGACGGCTGCTGAGCTTCACGGTTTGCTTTTCGCGATGGGCAAGATTGAACAGTGTTCAGTTCGACGATGGGTCTTCTACAAAATCAACAGAGACTTTTAAAGTACCGAAAGCAACGAGCAAGCAGCTTAGCTGTTTCGTGTCATTGAAGAGCTAGCGTGTTGCTTATAAATACGCCGCCTTCTTCGGCGGAGCTTCCACCGTAACGTAGACATCCTTCCTAACTTTTATGATTTTTAAGTTTTAATAAACCCCTTTTTTGTTACTTCCCCTACTTTCGTCTTCTGTCTCCCATTTATTTCAACTGTATTATTATATATGTATATAATGTATTAAAAATATATATATATACATTTTTTTTTTCAGTATTGCGATAAAATCGGCCGGGATGATGTCTCACGCAGACAAATATGATTTTAACGGGCAACACTAGCGCTCATGACCATTTTTGGGTTGTGATTTTGGTTTCCGTTTTGGTAGATGTCGCCGTGTTCGACCCAGTGTCGTGTGCATGCAATCTATAGCACCGCCGCCGCTCCTGACGGACAATGTCAAGTTGATGTCTACTTCGACACAGCGATGCCTGCAGTTTTAATTTTGATTTTACATAAAGAAAAACTTGGGAGTCTCATTGGGACGAAAGTAGCGACGCTAGAGTCCTGAGGGTTTACGCTACTGAATGAACTCATACTATGACATTGTGCCTGGATTGTCTTGCGGTACCTTTAAAGTAATTTGAAGTGAACTTGAGGTGTGGTGTTTTAGCGTTTCTTCAGAGGTTTACGTTGGTTTTCGTCATACTGTTATTCATCCGCTCTTTGCTCAACATCCTTCACTCTTAAAAACCAGGTAGTGGTGGTGGTGATAGGGCTTGCCGTTGTCGGCCTCACGTACGAACTTCACCACATAGCAAGCTCCTGGCCAACCATCAGCTCGAGTGACGTCGTTCTCTTCCCCGATTTGTTGAAAACGGGAGGCGTACGCCTTTTTGTGACACTTAGGCAGAAACGTTAATTGTCACCAAAAAAAGGTGTACGTCCAGCGCTTTCCACAAATCAAGAGTGATAGAGGTATCACTATGTACAGTTGTTGGCCTTCAGCGTGCTTTGTGGTGAAGGTTTGTTTTAAGAGTGTACAGCACTCAAACAGACAGGCACAACACACGCCTCAATTTTTAATTAGCTATTTAAGCCTATTTAATTAGCTAAACAACTTTCACTTCCTGTACTTGTGCACTCTTAAAAATGAACTTCACCGCATAGCACGCTCCTAGCATGCTCTATAATCTCCAAACATATCGTTATCTGCCCCGATTTGTTGAAAACGGGAGGCGTACGCCATTTTTGTGACACTTATGCTGTTCATAATTGTCACAAAAAAGGCGTACGCCTCCCGTTTTCAACAAATCAGGGCAGGCAACGATATCATTCGAGATGATGGTTGACTAGGAGCGTGCTATGCGCTGAAGTTCATTTCTAAGAGTGTGGGCGCTGTGAATAACTAGGCAAGAAAAACTCGCAAGGGGGAGGGAACAAGTGGAAGGGAATGATGAAGAATCTCCGATCGAAGCAGAGCGCACGGCAAGGCTATATAGGGCGTGTTACGCTACGTACGGTAGGCCGAAGGATAACTAAGACGTATCAATAACAGCTGTTGTCATGTCGCGAGGGATACACGAAGTCTAAGGGGCTGAAGAGAACCAAAATTAAGACGAAGCTCTTGTTTCGTTGAGCCGTGGGTATTAGGGCGTCTCATAGTGTCCTCCGAGCGATTTTCTTTTCATTTTTCTCTCTCTTCTTTCCTGTTCGAGGTCACGTTATTAGATACTCTTTGTATAGGGATGTGAGAACCGAATCCGCGAATCCTCGAATCCTAGACACGGATTCGAGTATCCGCGAATCCGAATCTCAGTGCCAAAAACGGCGAATCGAATCTTTCGAATCCACACCGACCCAGTTTTGTTCGTTGCTTTTTCAAATTGGCGCCGCCGGAGTCAGCCGAAATGCTCATTGGCCGACGGGTGTTTTTTTGTTTTGTTTGTTTACATTGCTCTGGACTGAAAGAGTTCAGGCAGGAACTGTTACATTACAAGTTTAAAAGTAACCTGTTTTTTGCTTTTGATTGTTGCTTCGTTTTATGGAAATAATTCAGACTCGAGAATGTAAGCATTTCTTGTAGTCGATGAACAGCAAGTTAAATAAATTACGTTTAAGAAGAATCATATGGGTATATATTTCCTCCTGAAACTGAATCACCCCAGGCCATAGTCATGATTTAGTTGTTGTTGTTGTTGTTGTTCCTGAAACTGAAGCATTAATTAATTTGTTTTTCGTAAAACAAAGGCATCATCATTCTGCTTCAAAGCACTTTTCACTAGACGTGTTTTTTACCTGGCTTTTTAAACTCTTTTTAAAGAAAGGATTCGAAAGATTCGAGATTCGTAAGATTCGTGGATTCGTATAGAACCTTCCTTGGATTCGGATTTAGATTCGGATTCGAAAGATTTTGGATCCGTCCCATCTATTCTCTTTGATATATTTTTATGGGTTATTCTACTAAGTTTCGCGCACGTGACCGCTAGCGGCGCTGAGCGACGTATAGCGTTGCGCAACCAGACGACGGGAGTTCGAGTTGGACTTGCACATAACTTCATTTTCATATTTCACATCTCATGCTTCTCGTGTAATGGGGTAGGGTACTGCTCTCAGGCGGTGAATCACCCCAGGCCATAGTCATGATTTAGTTGTTGTTGTTGTTGTTGTTGCGCTGAGCGGTTTGGATACGTTCGGTTCGATTCGGTTCCTGTATAGACTATAGGCTTACGAGCGAGCTTACCTTACCCATTCCTCCATGTTGAGTGAAGTTTAGGCCTCGTTGTTTAAAATTACGTTAGATGTGGCTTAAACGCAGATTTACCTGTATCCCATTTACCCATCCATGCTGCTCAGAATATCTTATTAACATAATTATGTAATTACACAAGTAGCTACCGAAATTACTGCCCTGCAGGCTGGATGAAGGTTAGGCTGAAGGTATAGGTCAGAGTTCGGTCTGGTTAGGTTATTTTAGGGTATAGGTAGCGTAATCAACTAAATACCATAGTCACGATTTATCTGTTGTTGTTGTTATGATTAATCACCATATAGGGCATCGATATACTTGAAGGTGACCCGCGGGATCGAGTCTCAGTGCAGGCTGTGGCGTTTCGGTGTTTTCGCGAGAATTCCCCACGAGGCTCTAAAGCAAATGCCGGTACAGTTTCCTACGAAGTCAGCCCATGCTGCACGGCCCCCGTAGCAGCATGTCGCTATATCAGGAAGGCGAACATCCCGGCAATAGCGACCGCGTGCCTTGCGGCATCTTGTATAGGATGTACAGTCAAACCTCGCTTTACGAACACCCTTCATTTCTCAGAAAATCGTTCGTAAATCGAGGTATTCGTAAATCGAGGTCTGAGGTGTGCAGTGCACAAATACCTCACAAAACCACGGGAAATTGATTTGAATAAGTTTAATTTTTGAAAATACTGCGTAATTGTGCTTTGCACCATACTTTCTGCAAGGTCTGTCCTATTTAGAAGAGATGACAGAAGTCTGACACTTGACTCATCCACCCGGTCCTCAAAGTACCGTATCGCGCGCGGATGAGACTGTTTCCAACGGCAAATATCACGCTTGTCACCGGCTGTCAGGACTGAACGCCTTCTCTTGGAACGGCAAGATGTTTCCATCATGGAGACCTGGTCCAAACGCACAACCGTTCGGCTGTAAACGCCCGAATTATTCTTACAGGAAATGGCGAATCATGTTTGTGGAACATGGTGGCGTTGGGACATTGTATGTTTGACTTTGGCAGCATGTACTGAGGAACTTTCATTATCCTCCGGTCCATTGGCCTGTCCTCTGTACGTCCATAACGCCCATTCGCATATCGAGGTCAGAATGGCTTGTCTACTTTGGGTCCGTTCCCTAATAATCCGTTCATAGTTCGGATATCGAGGGTTCGTAAAACGAGGTCAAAATACACGGAAAAAGTTTGGTTCCCTGTGGAGCCGTTCGTAAGTTGAGGGAATTCGTATATCGAGGGTTCATAAAACGAGGTCCGACTATCACCTATCTGAGTGTATCAGCCTCGTACAAGGTAAGCGAGGGACCGGTACAATAGCGAAATCGTGATCCACAATCGTGGAACTACCCATACCCACATTTTTCTACTATTCATCAATCTATCCACCCAAAAGCGTCCAAAGAGCTCGATGAGAGCGGAAGCTCCGTTAATAGCGCTTTCCCACAGTGCCCATAGGCTGCATGAGATATGCATATCGTCTTCCAGAAGTGACGACGTCCCGAGACGGACGTCCGCCAAACTCCCGCTCTTTCGTGTGGACGTCGCGCGTGATAGGCTGGAAACGTAATCGATAAAGGAAGGGAAAACGGCAGCACATATGTGTGGGAATGTTACGATCGATCTGGTTATAGAATCAAACATTTAGATAGGGTGCGTTTCCCTGAGGAATGTACGACTTTCATTTCAGAACACTGTGGTGCGAATAGGTTGTACACTTCGTATTAGGAAGACTGGCTTGTTTGGCTTCGCCTTTTATTCTGTGTGAGCACCGCGAAGCAACTCTGTGGCCACGACGGGCGCTCAGAACGTCCCAAGCGGGACAATGTCGCATAGCCCATAATGTTGGCAGGGTATTGGCAGTACCGGTCCTACACTCTTAAAAATGAACTTCACCACATAGCACTCTCCTAGCCAACCATCATCCCGAATGACAACGTTCTCGCCCCTGATTTGCTGAAAACGGGAGGAGGAGCCTATTTTGTGCCCATTATGCACGGCACAAAATAGGCTCCTCCTCCCGTTTTCAACAAATCAGGGGCGAGAACGTTGTCATTAGGGATGATGGTTGGCTAGGAGAGTGCTATGTGGTGAAGTTCATTTTTAAGAGTGTAGCCTGTATCGCAGATATTCAAGCTAATAAGTAATAATAATAATATACAGGGAGTCTTTTTTTTTTGAAGCGATACAGATTTTTCATTAAGAAACTATACGGGCTATAGACATACTGTTTTCACTTCTATCATCTCTTGGCCGGCGGACGTTCTTGGCCATGTGTTGCTCGACCGTCAAATGAATAATTACCTAAAAATCGTTAATTAACTTTTTAATTATAAAAGCTACGAAGTTGTCCCAATGAGAAAATATGTTCCTTTCGGTGACCTGACATCGTAGCCGTTTTCAGAACAAAAATCCTTTCGGTAGATCGTCCGCAAAAAATTCGTGAAGGAGCACCATTTTTTTTCTTTATTTTGCTCATTGCGCATCTTCGGAGACGCGTCTTTCCTTCACCCCCAATATGAGATGGTGAAGGAGCCTCATGCGTCGAAGATGCCGCCACAGTGCAGCCTCATGCGTCGAAAATGAGCTTTAACTTGCGGAAACAAAACAAAAACACATGTATCGGGCGACGCTATCGGAACTGCCCTTATCTTGGGTTGCATTTTCTGTTAATGTTTCTCCAGGACGCAAAGGGAACAGTGTGCTCTTTCACCCTCTCACACCGGGGGTCAAGAAAAGACGGGTCCCGACCCACAGGAAAAAATGCATTTCAACATCGGATGATAATGTAAAAAAATAATGCACACTTGGTTTATTTCTTACTACAAATGAGAAAATATAAAATGAAAGTGTCGTTTATATTTGATCCACCCTTACACTGTGCCACTCCAATGATGAGAACTGGTGTAGTCGTCCCACTCCGTAAGCCTTACAGTCCCCTTTTTCTCATGGTATTTTCTCCTGCCGACGTGAGCAGCAACGTACACACAAATACGTTTTGCCCTTGGAGCACTGTAGAACGAAGCTCGACCATGTTTTGCATGTGGATATAGCCCGTGTGCCTACTCAATCTTTCCATTCTACATCAGCTCCCTCGTTGACAGGGGTTAGCCTTGTCCTGACAACGCATCAGTTTACATCGTCTTTAGATGTCCGATTCTCCCTCTACAAGGCCAATGCAAAAGACGTTATAGGTACCTAACTACTTACTTTTTTTAGTACATTTTAGAGCAACCAAAATATTTTTCGGCGCAACCGATGTGGAACGCCTATACGGTTACTTTTCATAGTAACCCATTAGGAATTTCAAAACGAAATAGCGCCATTTACTTCAGCGAATCCGACACAGGACAGATATTCGTGACCACTGAATTACGGGAAATCCATTAGCTAAAATTCGTTGCTTAATTAGCCCACCTGGTGACACTGCAGAAGATAGGCCCCATTGCTGTCAAGAAACAACAACGACAACAACATTATTGCGAGATAATGAATGGTTTCAAGTTTCATCGCCAGGGGCGATATTCTACGCCGTCACTGGTTGAAACAGAAAAAAAAAAAAAAAAAAAAAAAACAGAACGTTTAACCGGGTGGCGCACGTCAAAAGAAACCCCCTGTTAAAGGAGTTAAGAACTTCTATCTCCAAGTATCTAGTTGCGGGTGTAATAGCTGTCATATTGTTATTCTACGCTTCGCAATTCTGTTTACAGTTTATTGTTCAGTACTATTGCCTCATAACGTGTGCAGCGTTAATACAAACAACTCACTTTTTTTTTTTTCGGATAAGGGCGAGTAGACGTACCGTCATCCAGATACACTCTTAAAAATGAACTTCACCACCTAGCACGCTCCTAGCCAACCTTCATCTCGAATGATATCGTTATCTGCCCTGATTTGTTGAAAACGGGAGGCGTACGCCTTTTGTGTGACACTTATGCCTAATCATAATTGTCACAAAAAAGGCGTACGCCATCTATTGTTACGTCATTTGAATAATTGTAGCACCCAATTAGTCGCCAACGTGGAGGTACACACAATGTTCCACTGTACACTGTTAAAACAGAACTTCACCACATAGCACGCTCCTAGCCAACCATCATACCGAATGATATCATTCTGTGTCATGAATTGTTCAAAACAGGGGGGAGGCGCCTATCTGGGACAAGATAATCTGTCCCAGATAGGCGCCTCCTTCCATTTTCAACAAATCAATACACAGGATGATATCATTCGGAATGATAGTTGGCTAGGAGCGTGCTATGTGGTGAAGTTCTGTTTTCACGCGCTTATTTACATATTACGTATTGTTTACTGATTACAACGCTCGTTTCCACAACGGAAGATGGGTGCACTTCTGCGCTGCACCGCGAGGCGAAATCTGGGCCACTTCTGGCCAATTGTAACGGACGAGGGGGAGGCCGAGAAAAGATGGGCGCCGATGCAACTTTTATGAGCACCCACCGTAAAGCAAGTTATACGAGAGGATCGTCCGACAACAGCCAACTGAAATATAAATGCCCTTCACTCACACGGAGTATCTTTCGAGCTTCGCATGTAACGTTTATAACAAATGCGTTCCGTGGATCCGCCCGCGCTGCGTGCGTTTTCCATCAACCCATCTCTCTTTCCGCGGAACACGAGCGGAAGGAGCGAAAACACAATTCCAAAATAGTGCTTCTTCCGCTCCGTACATGAGATTCTATAAAAACCGGTGGCTCTCTTTTTTTTTCTTCGTATTTTTCTTTCCGTCTCATTTTCTTTTTCTTTTTTTTTTTCTTCTTTTTCCTTTCGAAGGTTATTGAGGGTTAGATAAACGGAGAAGGGCATCTTTCCGCGCGAGACGCCAGCGTTGCTGATTGTGAAGCCGTATTTACTTTTCCTTGCCTGCAAATATAGCGGGGAATAAAGACGGGCAGAGTTTACAGTTTCCTTTATCACGCGAACTTTTCCTGCGATGTGTATCACATCTTCCTGTATATGTACGTCCATGTATATACGTCCATATGTACGTCCATATGTACGGTATATGTACGTCCATATTGCCCAAGGAGCAGTCTGCGAAGCGAAATGGCCTCAAGGTTATATTCTGGAGAGCTGCACGTGAAAATGAATTGCATCTTCTGCATCTTCCGCAGCAACTTATGTATAACCATGAATTTATTGATATAAAAATACTTTTTTTTTTCGTCGATTGCATCGTACATCTCAGACCTATTTCGTTCAGTTGCTGCATACTGGTATCACGAATGCTCTTCAGCTCTGAAGTTAGACTTCGTTATTTCAAAGAAAACAGGTTATGACAGTCGGACGAAACTAGGTGCTATCAGAAATACCCAGCACTAAAAGGGGGCCAAGATGAGTATTGTGCATTAATTCCACGGAACAATCGCCAACACAATATTTGGTCCTAAGCAAAGGTATTTTGGCCTATGCACTTCAGGATGTACGAATCACTGTGCGAAAAACAAACTTGAGTAGTTCTGGTTCTGGACAGGGGCAGATTTAAGGGGGGGGGGGGTCTGGATGTCCTGCCCCCCTCAATTCCAGACTTGAACATAGGGTTCAGTGGACCAATCCCAGCATGCACCTGGCACTTGTCCAAAGCGGTCCCCCCCCCCCCCTCGGAAAAATCCAAGATCTGCCCCAGGTTCTGGACCTAGTTCTACTACCTTAAACTGTGCACATAGGCATCATGGAGGTTTTGAAACTTCGCCTCAAGTTCTGCTGAGTATGTCAAAGTGGTATTTACATCGTTGTGAAGCTGTATTCCGTGGTTTCCATTGTTAATAGTCGCGTGGAAAACATGCACCGGAAGCACTCAAATTCATCCGTCTGTGATCAGAGATTGGAACAATGCATTACAAAGCAGTGCATTACCGATAATGGATAACAACTTGGGAACGAACTAAGGCTAATGCACTACATTTTGTGGAGGAGTAATGACTAATGAGTAGTCTAATGACATTACATTTCGGTCGGCTAATCCATGATGGCATCGCTCATTACTTGGCTTGAAAATCCAGGCGTTCTCGGAAAGCCAGCCGTCAAAAATTGTGTCTGGTACAGGCGAGAAAAAAAAAAATGCCTCAGTTGGTTTCTCGCAGCCACCTTTGTCAGCGATCAGGTCCGCAAGAAGGAGGAGGAAGAAGAAGAGGAGGAGGAGGACGAGGATGACAGAGCCCAAGTGGTGTCTTGGAATAGTTGCTCATATATTATTATTATTTATTGTTTATTTATTTCTATCAGGTGATGGGTGGAGCCGTGCTAAAAGCTCATATGAGCTTGAAAAGGTGCCGCGGCTCCACATTGCAGTAACAGCAGCAACTGTACGAAAATAAGTAGTGTGAGTTAAATATAAATAGTAGTCAGCACATTCAGTAACATAATGGCATGATTCTGTAATCACTCTGGGCTAACATCAATGAGATATAGTACAGCATGTCTAATGAAGCACATCACTTTTTACACATATAGATTTTGCATAGTGCATCTGTCCACGAAATCATGCATTCGTTGCAATTTTGCAGGAGCTCTGTTTGCTATACCACCGATAATGTGTAAGAGAATAAAAGACTATGGCGACTCACTACAGCGCGTATATACTTCGCACACCGCGTAGGGCTGTGTTGTAGACCTCAGGGAAAATGTAACACAAAAATAATGACGTTACTTGATGAAAGTAATGGCATCAGTAATGGAATTAATTGCTAAACATGAGGAAGCAGTGTAAGACATTACTTCGCAAAGCTGTAATGCGTAGTGGCAATGCATTACAAAATAAAAATAGCTTCCCTAGCTCTGTCTGTGACATCACGCCAGGCATTTCCGACACCCAAGCGGCCGTGGGAGAGGTCACGTGTTTGCAAGAACGAATAAGATTGGATTAGGTTTTCACTCTGTCGACGCCAACGCTCGACACCGCCAGTGGGCCAAATATGTCTGTATCTCGCGGGCTACAGCACGTACACTCTTAAAAATGAACTTCACCGCATAGCACGCTCCTAGCCAACCACCATCCCGAATGACAGCGTTCTCGCCCTAGATTTGTTGAAAACGGGAGGAGGAGCCTATTTTGTGCCATTATGCACGGCACAAAATAGGCTCCTCCTCCCGTTTTCAACAAATCAGGGGCGAGAACGTTGTCATTCGGGATGGTGGTTGGCTAGGAGCGTGCTATGTGGTGAAGTTCGCCTCCGCACTGTTCTATGCACTAGTCCTTTGCAAAGAATGCACGGCTACACTCTTAAAAACGAACTTCACCACATAGCACGCTCCTAGCCAACCATTACCCCGAATGACAACGTTCTCGCCCCTGATTTGTTGAAAACGGGAGGAGGAGCCCATTTTGTGCCATTATGCACGGCACAAAATAGGCTCCTCCTCCCGTTTTCAGGGGCGAGAACGTTGTCATTCGGGGTGATGGTTGGCTAGGAGCGTGCTATGTGGTGAAGTTCATTTTGAAGAGTGTATGCTGTGATGCACGTGGCTAATCGGTTATGGCTTATCGATATTGCTTCATCGATTATGTTTCGCTTTGCAAAAATTCTTTGTTTACCGTATACCTGAAACATCTCAGACAATGAGTGAAAATGACATACCGCAGTAATATGAAGCTACTTAATTGTTGCTTTATGCTTTTTTAAATGAGACATTGTCACGTTATGCCCCATGCATGTCTCTACGTCAGGGATGGGCTGCATTTAAATACATCGTAATTAAAATACTATTTAAGATATGAATATATGTATTTATGCTCTGTATTTAAATACAGACTTGGAAAATTTATGTATAATTATATTTAAATACCAGTATTTATTCTTGTAAATACTTTATAAATACTCACAAATACAGTATACACTGATTCACATCTTGAAGTCGCGAAGAAGGAGGAGTTTGGGGTGCACTTATGCCGTGTTTGCGCTAGCATGCGCATGCGACAAACCATTTTAGGTCGCAAGTTTTCCATTGTTGTTGCGGACAACGGCAACGATAACCCAATTACCTCGTCGTGCGAAGCATCTTCGTCAAATTTAATACAAGCATTTGTTCATCTGCTGTTCTCCTTTGCGAATCTGATCGTACGGCCGAACACAAGATGTCTAAAAGATACAGTCTTCGAGGAATTTCTAATATTAAAATCGCCATGATAGTCTAACAAATAAATGCTATTGTTCGTTGCTGACTTGTTGTTATGATCATCGTTATTTCTGTAATTCCAGATGAGAACAGTACTTATGGTAGTAGTTACGGTATTTAAATTGTATATTTATATTTTGTTTTTAAATACTCACGTTCAACTGTATTTATGAAGAGTATTTAAATGCCCCTTTCAACAAAGTATTTTGTATCTCTATTTAAATACTGAAAAAAAAAAATGTATTTATGCCCATCCCTGCTCTACGTAAATAAACGTTTCCCCTCAAAACCAGTCAGCCCAGAGTGACAATATTTTATACAAGCTTAGCAAGATAAATAAACGAATAGAATACAAACTTACGTTGACATAGTGGACTCGTAAAGCGCCGCTGTACACTCAAAATAAAATGAACTCTATTCTAGAGGTGGGAGACGAAAGCCACTAACCAGGGGCAGCTTCTTCTTCTTCTTTTTTTTTTTACCTCTTTTATTACTTTACTGATCATGCGTTTCGTGACTACCAGCCTGAACACGAAGCATATTGGTATGCTCCTGAAACGTAATTATCGATAATTCCAGCAATAAACTACATTATTAAAGCGACCAATCATATAGCCAGGAACGCCTCTTCTTCTTCGATTCGTTCCATCCTTTTTGAGTGTTCGTGTGTGAACGCGCCGATTAACCATTGCGCCCGAGCAACGCAAAAGATGAAATTATTGCAAATGGCGTCGGCGCAATAAGAGGAAGACGTATGTGCGGAACATATATAAAGAGCACTCAAATATCTTCTTTCGCGCAGCGCCTCCTAGAGGACGGTTACTAATTAGACAGAGCCTCGACGCGAAAAGAGAGGTGCAGAAAGAAATGAGCAAATGCAAGGACATCGCAGAGACAATGGAGCAGTCAGTCGGAGTTTTTTTGCGCGTCCGTGGACCGATGTTTGAATTATCAAGTTTTAAGCCGTACGTGCCGCGGGGAAGAAAGACAAAGATAGAGAGAGCGGCAAAAAAGAAAAAAAAAAGGCGGGGTTGGGGGGCTTAAGCCTATATGCGAGGATCGCGAAGTGAAGACAAGCGTTAAGATGGCAATTATACTGTCACGTCACTTGGAGCGAAAAGAATCTGGTAAGAACCGCAGTACCGGTGACAATGAATGTGTGATGACGTTCATCGTCATCTTTATCGTCAGTTCGCTGTGCGCCAACCATTGCCACGAATGATAGGGTTATCGCTTCTGCTTCGAAGAAAGAGAGAGAGAGAGAGAAAAGGGGGGGGGAGGACGTACGCCTTATTGCAACACCACCTACACTCTTAGAAATGAACTTCACCTCATAGCACGCTCCTAGCCAATTATCATTTGGAATGATCTCGTTATCTGCCCCGATTTGTTTAAAACTGGAGGCGTACGCCTCTTTTGTCAAACATATACTGTTCATAACTGTAAAAAAAAGGCGTACGCCCCCCCCCCCCCCGTTTTCATCAAATCGGGGCATATAACGATATCATTCGAGATGATGGTTGGCTAAGGGTGTGCTATGTGGTGAAGTTCTGTTTTAACAGTGTGGGGTTAAGTTCTGTTTTTTTTTTGGTGTGTTGTCGTTCAGGACCTGCCGAGAAGCATGACTACACGAAAGCAATAGCCGGACAGAAATATTCTGGGGATATGTTCTATGGACGCTTTACGTAAGAGAGGAGGATTCCACCATCATTTCCATCCCCCAAAATGTATTGCCAAAGGTACAGTTCCACGGCAGGGGTTTAAAACCCCCTTAAGACCCACCATTCCCAGTTCTGTACGTCTTGGAAGGCGTGTGGGCAACACTGTGGCGGAGTCCATTCATTAAAGACGCACGCAGTCTGCTTACGCCACCAGTGATGGAGAGGTCTGTATTATAGGGTCAAAAGCTCTCAAGTAATCATATGTAGCGCTGTCACAGACTGGCGGCGTCTAAACAATTCATCGGCAGCCAGCTTTCCTACACTGTTAAAACTGAACCTCACCACATAGCGCGCTCATAGGCAACCATCATTCGGAATGATACCATTCTGTGTATTGATTTGTTGAAAATGGGAGGAGGCGCCTCCCCCTTGTTTTGAACAAATCAGGACACAGAATGATATTATTCGGAATGATGGTTGGCCAGGAGCGTGCTATGTGATGAAGTTCTGTTTTAACAGTGTAGGAGACGGTTGGCATATCTGTACGCGTAAACGGTAATACGTGATATTATGTCGTTGTTACGGGCAGCAAGAGCAGCAGGATCTGCAGCTTCGTTGCCAGCGATGATACTATGTCCAGGAACCCAGTCAAAGATGGCGTCATGTCCTGCCATCGCTACATGGTGGTGAATGTTTGTAGTCCCATACACTGTTAAAACAGAACTTCACCACAAAGCACGCTCATAGCCAACCATCATTCCGAATGGTATCATTCTGTGCATCGATTTGTTGAAAATGGGAGGAGGCGCCTATCTGGGACAGATTATCTTGTCCCAGATAGGCGCCTCCCCCCTGTTTTGAACAAATCATGACACAGAATGATACCATTCGGAATGATGGTTGGCTATGAGCGTGCTTTGTGGTGAAGTTCTGTTTTAACAGTGTACGATCTCGTACACTCTTAAAAATGAACTTCACCGCATAGCACGCTCGTAGCCAACCGTAACCTCGAATGATATCGTTATCTGCCCTGATTTGTTGAAAACGAGAGGCGTGCGCCTTTTTGTGACAATTATGAACAGCATAAGTGTCACAAAAAAGGTGTACGCCTCCCGTTTTCAACAAATCAAGGCAGACAACGATATCAATCGAGGTTATGGTTGGCTAGGAGCGTGCAATGCGGTGAAGTTCATTTTTAAGAGTGTAGGTACTGTTGCACAAAAAACATCGACCGCTTTCGGGGGACTCGGGACTCACATTTAGAAAAATCCTGAAATCCCGAGATTGCAAAACCGACTCGGGAATACGAACCAGAAGTGTGCCCGTACCCTACGGGGTTCCGAGTGCTTACGTCGTGCATCCTATTTTTTTTAGGAATTAAATGACGCGTTCTCACCGAACACCCAGTATGTTTTCACCCTGACATGATGAGAGGTTTCGTCTACCAATACAAAGTGTTACCTACACCAGACGCAGACACTTAGCAGAAAAATGCCACAAAAATTCACCGATTATCGTGTACAAGCCGACTAATCCCTCCGAGTGACAGCGCCGATAACCGCGACGGCAAATTACACTGTAGCACGGTATCTCCCGTATAGCAAGCTCGGCATAATAGGACATTGCAAAGTGATAGATTGCACGTGTCAAAAGGTCTTTGCTGCGGTTTCATTAGTGTCACCTCTGCAACAGTGTCGTTTTTCATTAATTAAATATATTGATCCGTTAGCTGTTCTTGCACTTGATACGTCCAGGGAAAGAGAAAAAAAAAAATCTACCAGATCAATTTGTGGATAAGGACGTCGTTTACATGCTGTCGGGTAGGCACGCGTAGTTAAACGAAAAACAAAGAAACTTAATTGGGTAGATAGGTAACATTTGCGAGGTCGAACTAAAGGGAGCCTTTAAAGGGGCAGTGGAACTCTCCTCCACATTTTTTCTTTGTTTTTCTTAGCTCCTGCAGGTAGTCCACTCTTAAAAATGAACTTCACCGCATAGCACGCTCCTAGCCAACTATCATCTCCAATGATATCGTTATCTGCCCTGGGGGCTTAATCGCTTCATCGTCGTTAGGGCCGTTACAAGCTAACGAGTGGCGGGAAATTCAAAAAGGCGGGCGGGAAATTTAAAAAGGTGGGCACGTGATAAAACACGTGCACGGCGCTCTTCGCGCGATACGTGAAGGCCGTGGTACACGTCACGCGCAGTGTGTCACGTGTCTACCTTTTTGAATTTCCCGCCACTCGTTAGCTTGTAACGAACGTAACGACGATGAAGCGATTAAGCCCCCTGATTTGTTGAAAACGGGAGGCGTACGCCTTTTCTGTGACACTTATGCTGTTCATAATTGTCACAAAAAAGGCGTACGCCTCCCGTCTTCGACAAATCAAAGCAGATAACGATATCATTTGAGATGATGGTTGGCTAGGGGCATGCTATGCGGTGAAGTTCATTTCTAAGAGTGTAGGTCGACTACCATGAATCCTTGCACAAGGAAAACCATCTAATCGACCGGTATCCTGGGATATTTTTTTTTAGTTCCGTGTTAGCGCTGCAAAGCAGCTGTGGATATGAGTGGCCGGCGTACAGATGTGGACGGATGGAGAGAGGACAGCAGGAAGGAGCAGGTGACAGGGGGAGCTAGTACATGCGTCCTGGGCCGACTTCAGGGGAACTGTGGCGACATTAGTGTGCCGTAAAACCCAGGATAAAACCTCGATCAGCATCGGCAGGTGGTAGGAGACACAAATGATAGGAGGTGAACAAATGATAGTGGAATCTTCCAGCAAGCAGATGTGCGTGGCCTTACGCTCTAAGAAAAAAAAAAGGAGCAAAATGGGGAGTAATCGAAACTTCTACTCCCTTAGATTTCATTTACTCCCCATTTTAGACCCCCGATCCCGACATTTACTCCATAGGACTGCAAATTGTCACTGGGCGTCACAAATGGTCTTTTGAATGCAACAGTCTACGTAAACATGTGCTCTTGTGATGGCATAAGGTTGTACAACTCAGCCAACTTAGCAATTTTCCAAACACACAGTGTAAGAAACAGTTAGCGCTTCTTTGTTTGCAAATTGTGCCCTGTGTATGTCGCAAAATTTTATATAACTCGATATATCACAGTTGTGGGTTTGATTCAACATATTTTCATCCACGCACATAAATTGTGTACCTGGGACTCTTAGAACAGAGCTTGAAATGCAGTCTCCACTCTGTGACATTCATTTACTCCGGTACATTTACTCCCGAAAGGGACTATTTTTTGTGGCAATGCATTTAGTCCCCAAAAGGAGTAAAATTACTCCTTTTTTCCTTAGAGTGTACGCTATAGGACGGTGCCGGTAGTACTGGCTGCAGGGCGCAGTAGCGCGCGCGGCAGCAGAGGCACATTACACATTCCTACATCACTCTTTCAACTGTACCTCATTTCACGTGCAGTGATGGCGGTCCGGTTCAACACCCAATGCCATCGTCATCACGCAGATGCTGGTACGATGGACCATAATTCTGTTGTTGGACTACATCCACTACTACATTCGTTATATCCGCTCGTATTCGTTCTTTTATTGCGTTCAGCTTTGTCGTTTACAACCGCTTATTCTTCTTAGCCACTATAGCGATCCTCCCAACCTTTCTTCTTTACGTCGCTGAGCAAAACGGGCGCGAAAAAAAAAAGAAGAAGAAAAAGAAGTACAACTTGGCAAGCGGGACGCGTTGTCAACATTTTCCAAGCACGCGGTAAATGTTACAATGATGACTGTACGTCGCCGCTATCTAGATGCCACAGAGTGGAGAAAGAAAGAGAAGGCCACTTGGTGCATCGCTTCATTTGTCAACGTCTTGCCAGACATTCGGGTCCATTACCCAAAATAGCGTCACGCGCGGCCCTCGTTATTTATCCTTGAGGCACATCTCGAGGCTCTGCGGAATTCTGCTTTCCGAACGTAGATTGCGGCTCGGTACTTTCCGCACGTGCACCACAACACAAAAGGAGAGGCAAGAAGTCGTGTTTGCTGTTCGCGGTGCTCAGGGTGAACGTGAAATTTACCGTAAAGTCGGGGACACAAAGCTCTGGGACGAGAATGACTTCGAAAAAAAAAAATCGAGTATACGTCTCCTGGAATTCAGTAGCTGCCCATGCAATCCTGGATGGGTCTAAAAACAGAACTTGGCCACATAAGAGGATCGTGACGAACTACTGCAGTGAATGATTCTGTTATCGGTTTGAAGAGAGAACGTTGCGTATGTCTTGTTGTAGCTATGAAAACGACTTAAAAAAAGCAGCAAAAAAGAAAGAGGCAGGCACCTAGCAACAACAGGACGCCTACTACTAAAAGAGCAACAGGACATGACGGGACAAAACCAAGAGGAGCAAGATGACCCCGAATTTGAGAAGAGAGCGTAGCGTATATGTCTCTCTGTGACATGTCTTTTGTGAGGTGACAGGACAACTAATACGTACTAGCACACACAATAAATTAATAAATAAATAAATCGCGAGCGAGAGAGACGGAGACACATCGAAAGAGCTAGAGGAAAACTGCCACTCTCAACTAAAAGCTTAATGCCAAGAGATATGCTTAAAGGAGTAGTGAGGTGACATTTAAAGTCGCTCGAAATCCTGCCTCGTCTGTCAAGCATTCCACCAGGAGTCGCCACGCAAAATATTTTCGCTCTGCGGTGCATTATAGCTGTCTAGTCGAATGTAAAAAAAAACGGCTGGAGAAAGCACACCGCTAACGGCCGACACGATCCTCTCGTGACGTCGAGACAGCTCCGTGTCTTGTTTCTTCGTTTTTTTTTCTTTGCATATCACGCGCCGCTTATACATGCTTGAGCCCTGCCGCCGTACGTCAGTGGTCACGTGAGGGGGGTAGCATACGTCACTACGTCCTCTCGTTCTGCGATGCCCTCTTTTCAAGAGGAGAGTGATTTTTCAAAGGTGTGCGGAACAGAGCCTTCGCGCTCGCTCTGTAGGTCACCTATACGCTCATCGTTCCTTCGCAGGAACTTATTTTATTCGTTGGAGAACACGCTGCACCCAAAAAAAAGTCGAAAAAGAAAAAAGTTCGGGGTCACGTCAGTGCTACTTTAAATAAACGCGGAATGAAAAGGACTGACATGTGAACAAGTAGAAACAGAGAAACACTGGTGATATAAGGACGTTCGGTGTATCTCCAGTTCTAATAATTGCACAGACGAGTAGCTGACTCCACGGTCAGTGCACTGTTAAAGGAGCTATGAACTGTACAAAGCGAGTCCGCCGAGTGTGTCGGCCCCAAACGGCGATTTCAACGTGTTGTCTGTGACACCTTTTGTATAGGTGAATTTGATAGGTGAGTATCTTCAGCACATAGCACGCTCCTAGCCAACCATCATCCCGAATGACAACGTTCTCGCCCATGATTTGTTGATAACGAGAGGCGGAGCCTATTATGTACGGCTACAAAATGGCGCCTCCCGTTTAAAACAAACCAGAGACGAGAACGTTGTCATTCGGGATGATGGTTGGCTAGGAGCGTGCCATGTAGTGAAGTTCATCTTGAAGAGCCCTATCACCACCACCACCACCATCATCATCTTGAAGAGGGTAAAGGAGAACGTTATGTGTACCTCCGCGTTGGCGTCTGATTGGGTGCTACAATTCTTCAGATGACGTAACGATGGAGAGAGGTATCTGGACGCCGGTGCGTCTACTCACCCGAATACGAAAGATAGTGCGTTTTTGTATTAACGCTGCACAAGTTATGAAGGGGAAGAAGGTGAAGAAGGGGAAGGGAGAAGAAAGTTTCTTCAACACGTGAAAACAATGGGGCTGTTAACACACTTACCTCCTAACTTATCTATTCTATCAGGTTCCACAGCCTCAAACTGATTCGTAGCTGAGGTAGCGCCCTCAATGTAAAAATACAAATACATTTCGTATATTGTCACGACTGTGTCGCTATCGTCGGCCCCAGACTATACCGTTAATCAGCACCGTCATCGTCGGGCACGGGCAAACATCATCCGGCTCGTGCACGGAAGCCAACAAAACTGGGGAGCACGAGAGCTTGTGGTCCTCTTGGCTGTTCTGGGCCCTCCTCTTCATGTCTGCCAGAGTTTCCGCCTTTGATTAACATCGAGATTCTGGACCTCTCTGTGTCGTCAATTTGGGGGAAGGAATGCACCAATATCGGTGTCATTAAATCTTTGGTAGTCTTGTACCCACCTCTTGTCCTCGTCTGTGTTTTGAACCCCTACCGAAGTATCATGTTGTGCCAACATCCCCACTCTTTTGTTTTTGTTTTTCTTTCCGTAAACGATACGCCCCCTCCCCCGACATTCCCAATCTTCTACGGCAGGTAACGCATCTTCCTGTCTGACCAACGTAAACCCTCGCATATGCAAGAGGAACGCCGTACACATATACACTGGCGACATTCCACGTAACTATCCTGGAGTTCGACCTTTCAAAGAGGGTATACACCGCAGATCCATTGACCATTCTGCATTTACGTTCCAGCTTCACGAGACGACGTCTCAGTCAGAAAACGGTGCCTTTGCCCTACCTTCTTGAAGTTATGGGAAAGCCTGTGAATCGAGGGGATTAATAACAGGTCCTCCTTTAATCCTCTCCATTTCTCTTCTAGCTCCTGAGCTTCTCAAGTAGGATTTCTGCAACACTAGCCGACAATGAATCAGGGTACCCCCCCCCCCGCCCGCTTAGGAATTTCAGTGTCTGTTCGAAAGAGTCATCTTGAACAGAGTGTCTGCGTAGAGCTACTTCCAAACCTACAGATGTAATGCCCCACTTGACCAACTCGGAATCAGCTGAATTAGCAGATGTTTTCAAGTTCATCTTGCTTAATCGCCAACAACCTCGACTTTCTACGTTAATACATTAACAGAAACTCAAATTGTCACACGAACACATATGCCACACTTGCACATGCCCTTTGTCACACGCAGTCATATGTATACATTGTCACAGTCATACAACAACAACAGCTACTCTACTACATGTATGACGATGGGATGAGGTGATTCACTGCAACAGTTGCGGTACCATACTTCAGTTCATGTGGGTTGATATATGAGTGGGATGACAGTCATGCAATCGTGTGAACAAAGTGTGCGTTTCTCATCGTAATGCATTCTAAATAGTGTACCAGTGTTGACAGGCGTTGAGTAAATTTCCTCAATGACGCGTTCGCAGGCCATTTTCAACAAATCAACCGTAACAACAACAACAACAACAACAGCAATAAATGGAGAAGTGACGATGACATGGGATGTTTCCCCTTGGTAGTCACAGGACCCTACCCCACTTCGCAGAGGTTCACATGAGTGGGTGAATTAATGATGATCGCGACGCGAAGATAAGTCAACCGTAATAATTCACTGTGCACCGTAAATATCATCAGCAATTCGATCACGTGCAAATAAATTTTCTGGATACGTAATAATTCTGAATAACGGTTGTCGATGAGAGTGTTTTGCTGTGAAGTCCTGTCCTCGTGACGGATCACACCGTTGGCAACACCTTCAAGACTGAGACCTGTCTAGAGGTCGAGACGTTAGACCTCTACCCTAGAAACGTCACCATGACGTTGGTAGACAGACCGAAACCGAGACAAATCGGAACGGGAGGGCTGGACTCCACGAATGGGCACCTGTTCCTGGCTCCTATTGAAAGAAAAGTAGAACCGAAGGTCACGTTCCTTTCAGGGACCATCGTAATCCCCTCGAGACCGTGGCTTTCGGGCGCCACCTTGTTCGCCCCCCCCCCCCCCTAGCTTCGAGCGTAGTTCAGCTCTACCAAATTGGTGGCGCTGTCGAACCCTATGACGTCATTTGTTTACAAACAGGGAGAGGTCTATTAAGAACACGCGATCTCTTTTGGGCTTCACTTATTAGTTGTTCCTCACACAGCTCGTCATTAGAACAGCAGGTCATTGTACGACTAAAACACGTAAAGCGTACCGGCGACAGAGTGTAGGACACGCCTTCAAAAAAAAAAGAAAAGAAAATCGAGCATCCAGGAAGGAATCAATAGAAGACGCTGGCGTAATGAACGAGACTGCGCCATCTCTTCAGGCGCGAGCGCCCCCCCTCACGCTTGACTAGTGTGCAGGAAAAATTCCTCGCATATTTCCTTCCCGGTATTCGTCGACGCTTTTCGTGCCTTTCTCATCCGAGAACAATCGCGCTCATTTTCTTCCGCGAGGAAAGACATTGGAAGCTGAAAACAAGCCTTATCTGCTTTAAGGGAGCGTCCCCTATAGAAAGACGTGCTAACTGCCTCTCCAATTATTAGCGCCTTTCACGAGAGAAAGGGATCAGTTTGTCGAGACGGCTCCGCTAATAAGGGATACGCGGGGGGGTGAGAGAATCAACGATGACATTTATCCCTCTGGGGACAAAATGACTGGCGAGTAACAAATCCTGGTGTAGTGGTTGCTGCAGTACTTAGCGAATGCTTTACGTTGGTGTGTGTTTGTACTTATTTGTATCGTTGTATTTGTTTGTAATAGTATCACCGCACGGTGCCGTAGACTACTATATTAGTCATTCTGAAAACTGGTCCTTCGTTAGACTCTCAAAGCAGTACATAGTAGATTAACCACATAGCACGCATAAGGACAACCATTGCACAGAACATACAGAGTGTTCTTTTTTTTGTTTTTTTTAATCCGTTACAGAATTTTTACAAAAATGCCATGAGAGAAGCATGGATGTCGTTTTTGCAGTTGAAATGTTCGGCCAGGCTGACATCCTCTCGAAGAAAGTATGCAACTACAAGATGAATAATTATCTAAAATTCATTAATTAACTCTTTAAATAGGGGATATCGGGGGAAAGTGGGATAGCAGAATGAGAGACTATCCCAGTTGAAAGGCATCCCACGTTTAAAATATCATGAAACACGCACCTGCGTTAAGATATCCTAATATCATCGTCATCATGCATCTCTCTCTCTCTCTCTCCCTCCATCCCCAAATTTTGATATGCAAATGCGCAGAAACTGAAAATGCGCGCCTGAGAAGCGCATCTCTGGGCGGGAAAGCGGTGGTGGTGGTGGTGGTGGTGGCGATAGGGCTTGCCGTTGTCGGCCTCACGTATGTGGGCAACGTCACGACTGACGCCCTGGGGGAATGTGCGTCCTGGGACGACTTCTAAGGGAACTGTGCCGGCTGTGCTGTCTGGGGTTTTTCCTGGGTTTTCCTCAGACGCGGGAAAGCGGTGGTGGTGGTGGTGGTGGTGATAGGGCTTGCCGTTGTCGGCCTCACGTATGTGGGCAACGTCACGACTCACGCCCTGGGGGAATGTGCGTCCTGGGCCGACTTCTAAGGGAACTGTGCCGGGAAAGCGGTTTATCTGGCCCGCATGTCGGCATCATCTCCAATCATCTCCGTCGCTCCAAATCACGTGGCCCTCTGATGTGAAATGAGAGGGCTGTACCCTCCTGCGTTCCAGGTTGCCGTGGTTTCGGTTTCGGTTCATTTGTATATCAAATTTCGGAGGTGGATATCTTCACGCACGTGCGTGATGTTTCAGGATTTTTTTAAAACGTGGAATAACTTTCAACTAGGATGGTCTCTCATTCTGATCTCCCGCTTTTGCCCGAAATCCCCTAATTAAAGAGTTCATTAATTAATGTTTAGGTAATTAGTCATCTTGGTGTTGCATAGTTTCTTAGAGAGGATGTCAGCCTGACCTAGAGCTCAACTGCAAAAACGACGTCTATGCAACTTCTCATGGCCTTTTTCAATAAAAATTATGTAACGGACACAAAAAAAATAAAAGAAAGAAAGAAACTGTATATTGCCTCGTATGACACAATAAACCTCTACCCGACAAACGTCATCATGACGTTGGTAGACACACCGAAACCAAAGCAAATCGGAAGGGGAGGGCTGGGTTCTAGGAATGAGCAACTGTTCGCTGAAAGAAAAGTAGGTCCGAAGGTCGGCGTTCCTTTCAGAGACCATCGTAATACCCTCAAGACCGTGGCTTTCGGGCCCGACCTCGTTCGCCACTTGCTTTGAACGTAGTTCAACTCTACCAAACTCGTGGCGCTGTCGAACATTATGACGTCATTTGTTTACAAACAGGTAGAGGTCTATTACCATTATCCCGCGTGATTTGTGGAAAGCGCGGGGTGCACGCCATTTTGTGACTCTTAGCAGTTCTGTTCATCATTACCTCATCATTGTCTTCAGCTATACAGTCGTGACGATGTTCACGGCCGTGAGACCAAAGACGGCAAGCTGCCTCCAACATCATCTTGTGGCGCTTCATATAACTACACTTGTGTGTCATAAAAAAGGGTGTGCGTCGCCCGTGTCCAACAAATCAGGGGAGAGAACGATGCTACTCGGCACGATGGTTGGCTAGGAGCGCGCCGTGCTTTAAAATTTTGTTCGAAGAGTCCACACAACACACTCTAAACCGCATCGCACGCTTTGCTCCAACCACTGCCACGAATGATAGGGTTATCGCTTTTCATTTTAAGGGAGAGAGGGGCGTACGCCTTTTTTTTTGGCAATTTGGATATATGGTAATTGCCACAAAAAGGCATACGCCTCCATCTCTCCTCGAATCAAAAGAGCGATAACCCTATCATTCGTGGCAATGGTTGGCGCACAGCGTGCTATGCGGTGAAGCTCTGTTTTTAGAGTGCACGTTCCAGGCTGATCACTGCACACGGCATAATAACGTTTTCACTTCTTATTTGGAAGGAGAGCAGGTCGTACGCCTTTTTATGGCAATGAACATAATTGTTATGTGTCACAGAAAGCAAAAAGGCATGCACTCTTAGAAATGATGATGGTGGTGGTGGTGGCGAAAACCGGCTTGCCGTTGTTGGCCTCACTTATGTGGACAGCTTCACGACTGTAGCCAGGATGAGATGAGATGATGTGATGATGTTATAATAGATGAAGGAATGATGACGGCCGACATACAGATGGGTTGGAGGTACACGTGGAGGAATCCAATGCACCCTCCACGTGCACTTCCGATCCATCTGTATGTCTGTCCGACCTTGTCTAGCCACCTCCTATGGATTGCGTTTTGCTTTTGTTTAGATTTGCATTGCGTTTGTTTGTATTTCTCTCAGCCCTCACCCTTTCTGCTTGTACCATGTGACATGACTTCCATGTATCCATCACCACTTGTAGCAGGTCCTCAAACCTGAAGAAGTGCAGCCTACTGCACGAAAGTCTTATTGTATATAGTAAACAGATGATGCTCTTAACCGTCTTTGTTATTTTTGATTTTACATCGCCGGAAACATGTACATTGATTTTCTGCACGTTCTACGATGGTGATAAACAGATAGACACGAAAGAGAAAGTAATTTAAAGGACACTACTGTCATGGTATGACTTTATAGCTTCTTATATTACCAGTGTTACGTTGTTTAGTGTTCGTTGTCGTTGTCAGCTTTGCTACTGCTTTTTGCTTGCGGCTTGTAGTGTCTATTGTCTACGTGTGCGTATGTACCATTGTACGTTGCGTGCTCAAACAGCAAGGCACTGGGCCACAAAATAAACAGCATTATTATTAGTGTTATTATATACGTACACTATGGAAGAGGCCAACGAGGGCATATACGTCCTTATACCTTTAACACGGTCCCCACAGATTCATTAAAGCTAACTTCTGTATACGTGAAGTCCAAACAATGTTTCGATCTATTGATGCACTTGGCTTCGTCCTTTTAGACTAAGGTTATTCGCTTATGCCTTGTTACTAACTTGTGAAAAATCGATAGAGTGTATGAGTGAGTAAATGATATGAGTATACGACCTATTTCTTACGTTGATCTATTGCACGTTTATGTGTGGTTATTTTCACTCAGTCTGTAGGGCCTAGCCCACAAGCCCGTTTCTGTCTTAGGCGGCCCGGTTGGCTGCGTTCGACAATGGAGAATGTAAAATAAAACAAATTTGTACTTGGATTATAAGAATAAAATGGCGTATGCCTGCCGTTTTCAACGAATAAGGAGAGAAAACTACACCATTTTAAATTACGATCGAGTCATTGACTCAACGACCATCACAGATTGTAATGCTTGTGCTGTTCGCCTTCAGTTGAACAGAAGTGTCAGAGGTCTGGATAACCTCTGCAACTGAGGAAAGCGCATAAGTGTGAGACGTTCACGCAGTTTTACTCGTAATGACCACGTAGTGGCCGTGGCGCCAGGTTTTTCATTGTTTTTCGTGTCGCTTTGTGTTGCATAATGAAAGTACAGATAACGTTTTTGGCGCTACCGATATTTGGGAAGTTACTTCCAGCTCCTCGCTGCGGATCACATTCAGTTATAGGTGCCATAACGCAGCAGACATGCAGTTTATATTGACTGTGTATGTTTGTTGCTTGCAAACTCACTGCATAATTACACATTTATTTATTATTTGCATTTATGTATATTTGCGTTGGTGGGCACTAATAAATAAATAAATGAATAGATAAATGATACATTTTCCGATAACAACTGAGTCCAACAAGTTATACATGTTACAGAACACACTTATTATTATTATTATATCTGGTAACAAAATGGCGGTAAAACGGCTCCGGGAGACTTCTTATGGGAAATAATCCAAGTCAATCCCGTCTAGCGACAGTGATCCATGTTTCGAGATGGCGCGTAAAAATACGGAGATACGAAAAGAGAGAGAGAGAGAAAGAAAGAAGAGGAATAAAGCGGAAACAACGACCTTACTCTCCGGAGCGGACACCGGCCAGCGTTCGTGCTCATTATTTCGACGAAGAAATGCCACTCAGCATCCGACGGGTCGAGGGAAAAGTGCGTCCGATACAGAAACAATACAAACATCGTCATGAGGACGGCGTTCCCTTTCATGGAGAAATGGCGACATCTCGAAAGAACAATCATGAAAAATTCATTTCCTGCCGGCGTTGTTCCTATACGCAGCTGTCTCAGAAATTATGTTGCGGAGAACAAAGACGCGCCTTCTCCTCTCGAGCTGTGGCGGCTTTATATTGGGTCCCATTCGGACTGACCACTCATCTTTATGGAAGACTGACCCCTACGACAGTGTGGGAGTAAGACGCAGAGCGCCACACTGAGTTTATCGTTTATTTTAGTATACAGGTGCATGTAATCCCCTTTTTAAGGTGGTTGCGGTGAGAAGTGTTCGACGTTACTAGTGCCGTTAGAATCCCATGAAGGGGTCTGCGACACATTGTGCCGGATATTTGTGCGCTCGAAAACTGAATTGAATTAATTTAATTTATTTCAAATTTCAACAGCAGAACTTCACCTCATAAAACGCTCCCAGCTAACGTTCGGCCCCAGTGACATCGTTCTTCCCCGTGATTTATTTAAAAAGGGGAGGCACGCACCTTTTTTTTGTGACACTCATTCATTTACGCTAATTGTCACAAAAAGGCGTACGCCCGGCTCTCGCCTCGAATCAGAAGCGAAGACAGCGTTTCGCTGTTCGACGTTCTGTCCTTTACACTCTTATAAAACAAAAATTCGCCTAGTAACCACTGTGGACAACGGTTGGACGTACACCTTTTTGTGACAATTAACAATTATTTTCATCATCGCTTCATCACCATCTTAAGCGGATGTGAGCTCTGAACAACGGGAAGCTGCCTTTAACCCAACACCACCTTGTGCCAGTTGACATAACACCACAAGTGTCGTAAAAAGGCGTACGACTCCCGTTTGCAAGAAATTCCGGAAGAAAACGATGTTGGATTGATTGATTGATTATTTAAAAGAAAACCAGGGAGAAAAAGGGAGAAAAACGATGTTATTCAAGCTGATGGACGACCAGGAGCGTATTATGCAGTGAAGGCCAAGCACTGCACAAAAAAAAGGACACAGGCATATCACTCCTGATTTATGGAAAGCACGAGGCGTACGCCTTTTTGTACCATTAACGTAACTACATAAGTTTAACTTTGTTTTAACGTTGTTTAACTCGAAGTTTTTTCTTTGCAATACACCTATATTCCTCCCCCCACCCCTCACAAGGCTTTGCGCATTGCGCATAACCACCAACGCTATCCCATACGTATACGCAAAGGCAATTGCGTACGATTAAAACTATTATCTAACCGTGGAAATTTGAGATAGTGGTGGTGATGGTGATAGGGCTCGCCGTTGTCGGACTCACAGATGTGGGCAACGTCACGACTGACGCAATGCGGGAATGTGCGTCCTGGGTCGACTTCTAAGGGAACTGTGCCGACTTATATGTCTGAAAGCGTCTGAGGAAAACCCAGAAAAAAACCCAGACTGCACAGCCGGCACCGGGGTTCGAACCGAGCTATATACCTCCTCGACGTGACGTGACCAGCACGATAACCACCGAGCCACGCGAGCTGGTGAATTTGAGGAAGTCGGTGAAACATACTCGTGATAATAAGCGCCTCTTGTCATTGTCTCCTCCGTTATCCTCGTCCATCCCTATATTATCTGTCACCACGAGTGATGTTATCATCCCACGCACAGCAAGATGGACGGAAAGAATACACGAGTTTTACACATGGCGAGGGAACGACAGTTCCGAGTAACTTGACAAATGACCCGTGCCACTGCAATAGTTGTGCGAAGAGGAAATTTACGACCCGAAGTAAACGAGCGAATTCATCACTCGCTATGTGCGCCTATGCCGCGGATTATGTCCCATAAAACGGGTGCACCAAGCAATGAATGTATTGTTGGTTGACGGATATACGCTCCGCTATTGAAGGGATGAAGTGCTTTCCACTGAAACGTTTGCGGATCTTTATGTCTATATGATGCAATGTGATTGGCTGATGCTGCGTTTTCCGTCGTCAACTCGTCGGCTCTTTCTTTTCTTTGGTGTCTCTGAAGTTTTCTACAAGCGCACTGGTGATTTCGTGGGTCACCGTATATATATATTAGTGATTGCTCCAGTGCTATTCCTGCACTCTTCTGAATAGAACTTCACAGCACCGCACAGTCCTAGTCAACTCCTGTCCCTTGTTTTGTTGAAAATGGAAGGCGTACGCCTGTTTGTGTCAGTTATGGAGTTGCGTTGATTGTCGCAAAAAGGAAGATTCCCCGCGATTTCCACATATACGAGTGACAACGGTGCCATCCAGACTCCAGTGCAATGGTTTAGCCTTCAGCTTGTTTAGTGATGTCAAGTTCTGTTGCAAGGGTGCGATGCAAAAATTCAGCTGCAAAATACCCACGTCTGTGGTATGATTGCGTGTTGTACCCACACAGGCATATACATACAGACAGACAGACAGATGGACACAGGCACGCGCGTGGGTGCACCGACGCGCACAGAAAGACAAAGATATATCTCATGATGATGTTGAACTGTTCATCACACATCGAGTCTGACCTATGCCCCATTGCCACCTCAAAGAGTGATGAGACGATTGTGACTATAGACTACGTTAATCGAAAACAGTTTGCTCGCAAAGTCGATCTTCGTCAAAAAGTTCCAGAAGCCGATGCGAGGTGGTTGACCAAGGCCATTGCCAGGGCGAACGGACAGTGACAGCGCCACCTATGTGGCGCTGTCACTGTCCGTTCACCCTGGGCAATGGCCTTGATGGCAACCGCCAATCGTAGCAGTTAGCCAAGGTGTCAGCCAATTGGCGCAGACGATTTTGAAACGCAGGCACTCTCGGCTGATGGCGGCCTGTCTCCATAGTTACGGCCACCGAAAGCAACGTCGTGATTTGCGGACTCTTCATTGTTACGTCACGTCGCTCAAGCGATCAGGCTTTGCCGCTAGGTGGTGTTTACTGTGATCGCGATTTGCTGCATAATGCGCTTGTGGTTGCGCTCTTGCTGGAACGAACTCACAGCACGAGTATGCGTGTTACAGTTTGTTAGGGATAAATCACTTTTTCGGCTTCCTTGGCGCCAGAAACGGCCACACTTGAAACTGTGCTTATTCTCAGTTGGGTGACCTCCTGTGTCTGAGCAATCAGTTTACTACCTCGGCATTTTTTATATTAGTATTAATAAGGCGATATACTCTTGACGACACGGATATGCATAAATGTCCTTCACCTGGCCGGCTGTGATTTCGCAGCTGCGTCACCTGCGTCGGAAACTCATCGAGATATCGTCTGCAGTGGTTTCGAACGATGGCATATCGCGAAAAGTATAAGGCGAGTGCCGGCCTGCGCGAATAGAACTCACAGTCCTATATATGATTGCCGATATAGGGTGCGATACCGATATTGGTGAGCCTTATGCGTTGTGTTACTGCTAACTTTCAATTCAACCTCTGCAATTTACGCTACTATCCCTCTGTGGTGCGAAACGTCTTAAATTGATAGATATTGCTCCGAGAACGATTTGAGACATATATTCTGTCATCGAGACTCGTCAACAAGCGGTTTCAAAATACGTAAGGAACGCCCACGCTTTCAACCTCCTTTCACCTTGCCTCCTCCTTCTTCTCCCGAAGTATAGTGACAGGTCATGTAGTCTTTGCAGTCTCTTTCAGTGACTTCTACTCGTTTTCTGTGCGTGACATGGAGGTCGGTAACGCGCTTTGTGCTCTACAAATTGCGTTAGCGTCCGAGATATTCTTCCTTTTTTCCAATCCAATCCAATCCTATTCGGGACATATCCACGTCACTTTTGGGGAGGGGTAGCGTGGAGCGCCTCGGGTTTGGGATGTCCTCGGGATGTCCTATAAGGGTTGTTAAGACACGGCTGCCATCTTTTCATGCTACTTGGCGCCAAACCACGAGGGAGGCCCGTGCAGTTCCAAGAACGTCAACCATTCGGGTCATCCCGCTGACCAAACCGGACATCGCTGGCCGAGTCAATAGGCAGTGCGCCCTAGTTCCCAGAGACTGTGGGATGGATTTGTGGAATGGATCTGACGCGCGGACTGTTGTATATAATGCTTAGAGATGACGTCCTTTCGTTTATGTTTCCTATTTAAGCGCGGGACCCCAATTCTTGAGTTGTCTCTCTGTCTTCAGTCATCACCATGCTGCAATAAATGCTTGTTATGTTACGAAGACCGGACCCCTGATCCTCTATACCTTCATCACCCTAACACTCGGAGACTTGGTTCCCAACAGGGTATGCGGGTAGACGATTGAGACCCCTATCAGAAAGGACAGAAGACCAGTGCCGAAGCCGTGATGAGCGATTGATTTTCATGAAATCGTCGTTTTTCGATGTTTTCCCTTGCGTGTATACATGGTTTACCCGCCAGTTGTCGGCGAATAGAAATCACAACGTAATTCCTGCACGACGCTCACTCAACATGCTGTTGTTCACTGCGGTGGCGTTTTAAGGCTAACGAAAAATAAAAGTTAACGGATTGGATTGGATTGGATATGAAAGAAAAATATGCGGTATACGAACAATTGTAACAAGAAGAGAGGACGTCTGTCCAAGGGTATACTGCAAAACGTTTAATGAATATGAAGATGACTGAAGAATCTCAAGTCACGAGATCCGTGCCATGATTTTACGCGACAGGATGTCATCTTTCTTTACCCTCCCACCTCTGAATTGACGATGTCGATGAAGCAGATGAGAGACCCTAGCAATTAATCTTCGTCTGCCTCTAACTTGTGTAGCAGTTGAATTGGTCTACAGATAACTTTGCCCCCCGATATCCTGACCTGGCAAGCTCGGATGCGGCCATCGGCGCTCGCTCTCGTACTTTCAACGCGGCCAAGGGGCCAAGACACCCGAGGCGCATTCTCCTTGGCTATGAGAACGATGTCTCCTGTCTCGACGCTGCACGATGAAAGTGGCCTGCGTGGATCTCTCCTTGGTCCGTCTAGTCCAAAATGAGTCCATCAAGCGCTCGCGGTACTTCCATCGTCGCCTCAGCTGGTTTGACATCGAACATTTTTCATAACCATCGTATTTCTGTAAGGTTTTCTAATCTCCATCAACAACTTGCTGGGCATGTGCAGCAATTTATCTCGTTTATCTCGTATTATCGTTCCTGGAATGTCCCTCTGTATTCGGTGTTTTTCGGTTAAAACCGAAAACGCGGAACCCAAGCTATCAGATAGTAATTTATTTTGAAAATCAGTTGTTCCTACGAGCTTATAAAGCTTTGTAATGCCATTTTCAACTTCACGCTCGTCGTATTTCTTTGATAGCGAATTTCCACGGTGACGTCAAAGTGTTTTGAAAGTAACGCGTTACTTCGAAACGTATTTAATAATCTATCTTAAATAATTTTCAAAATTCAATATTTACTTACTTTCATTCACTTTTTGTGACTACCTTGTACAAGCTTGGCGGTCGCTCACTGTCGGGCTGGATAGCCAGAGCAGTATCCGTGTTACACCGTAATTGATTCGGGCACATGTGGCAGGACGAGATAACTCACGCGTGTCCTGTCGTCTGCTTTGAACACTACCGTCTCAACGAGTCCTTCTCACAGCCACAACCCTTTAGGAATGTCACAAGTTGTAGAGGCTGTGCGGAGCGTTCTCGAGGTAATAGAGCGTGACTCGTGAGACCAGAATAGTGGTTACGTGTTCAAAACGGTGTAAGTTGGAATATATGGGCTCGCTTTGAGCTGCCAGAGCGAAGAAACATTCCCGGACACTCGTATGGCGAAATAAAACGCTCGTAAAGATGACACATACCTGAAAATTACAATTACAGTGAACCCTCGTTATTATGACCATGATCGTTCCCGAAAATTTTGGTTATAATGCGGAATTGTCATATTAACGGAGGAGATTTGCAGAGGTTTCAGTGCATTGTTCCCCAGGAGTATGGTCGTAAAGCGCGTATGTCAGATTATCGGGGGTCATATTAACGAGAGTTCACTGTATTTACGTTATACTTATACATTTCATTATTGCATTACATTATACATTACATTATACATTACATTATACATTATATTATATTATTACATTACCTTATGCACTACATTATTACAGTACGCTGCAATTATTTGCGTCTGGATGCGAAAGAAAGGTTTTATGAAAGGTTTACTATACTCTATACTGCAGCTATTCTATGGTTTATGAGGGAGTATTTCCTTTCAATAGCGTGCCTACGCTATAAATAAAGAGCTCCAAAAGTGCGCGCTCGACCGTGTCGTGCGGGAAAGCTCTCTCTTTGTACCATATACTAAAACTTGCGCTATGTAAATTTGGTCGAAAGTGTTTGAACAGACTGATTTTGGCGGTTCGTTATGGTCACCGATCATCACGCGTATCATCACTATGGCCCTACAGGCACTATAGGCATTTGCCTATAAATGCCATTAAACGCCTAATAGCGGCATTTTCGGAGTTGTCGGCCTGTTCGTCGACTCTATTGAGTTGCATAGCTTTTTTAACGTTTTTAGATGCCGTACCATCCTTTTTTAGAGGTACACTCTTAAAAATGAACTTCACCGCATAGCACGATCCCAGCCAACCATAATCTCGAGTGATATCGTTATCTGCCCTGATTTGTTCAAAACGGGAGGCGTACGCCTTTTTTGTGACAATTATGAACGGCATAAGTGTCACAAAAAAGGCGTACGCCTCCCGTTTTCAACAAATCAGGGCAGATAACGATATCATTCGAGGTCATGGTTGGCTAGGAGCGTGCTATGCGGTGAAGTTCATTTTTAAGAGTGTACGTCTACGCCTTTCAGGGTAGTGCTGAGTGCTGCACATCTTGCTTGTCGTTTCTGCACGTTTTCGTATTTTGTTCCATTCTTGAGTTTGGTTTCGTTCAGTACCGTGGATTCCTTGAAGGCGTTCATGTGTATCTGGTCAACACATTTGGCCTTTCTGAGTCTCTCAAGATCTTCGAGGGCGGAGCACTGAATCTATTATGCTACACAACTCTCTTGCTCACACTCTTAGAAATGATGGTGGTGGTGATGGTGGTGGTGATGGTGGTGCTGGTGAAAGGGCTGCCTCTTAAAAATGAACTTCACCGCATAACACGCCCCTGGCCAACCATCATGTCGAATGATATCGTATTCTGCCTTGATTTGTTGAAAACTGGAGGCGTACGCCTTTTTGTGACAATTATGAACAGCATAAGTGTCACAAAAAAGCGTGCGCCACCAGGCACGTAACGATATCATTTGAGATGATGGTTGGCGAGGAGCGTGCTATGCGGTGAAGTTTATTTTTTAAGAGTGCAGCTGGAGAAATACAAACGAACAAGACTTTCGGCGCCGAACTCTGACGTATTGGAGGTACGGGAGCTTCGTCCCTTCCTATTGGCTGTCATAGGCGCGTGACCCCTTCCGCGGCCCCCTCACTGGCGGAGTTGTATCACGTGATGTCACAGGCGGACGAGTTTCGTTAGTCCTGGTGCCTATTTGCTCGTGATGTACGCATTGCCCTCTTTGTTACTAAAACTTCGAATGCATCCTCACGACCACGCAAATGACCGTCCTACAGAAACAGCTCATTAATCAATTAATTACGCCATCCCGACATTACTTCGACTGAAGTGTCGCCGCCGCTTTTAACTTCATTAATGCACTCCGTACTTGTCGCACACCATGGTTACAACGTTGCAATCAAGTAGTCTTATATTAGGCCCTGCCGGTCGATTATCCGTTTAACCTCCATTCAGGCGTCTCCGTGACATCGAAAAATGGTGGTTACATAGTTTTTTTCTCGTTGCAATTTTATTTTACGGAACATAGAACAACGACGCAGGCTGGTTACTGTAAACGTTACGTAGGTGGCACCTTCTTGGGTCTGAGGAGTAACAGGACGACAAGGAAGGGAACGCGTTCCCGTTATTGATACGATGGCATAGATGTATGCCGGCTGAAGGACGAACTAGGTCATTTTTAAGAGTGCAAGCAACATACAGGACAACTGCTATATCGCGCTTCACCCGAACTACCCCGCATAGCACGCATTCGAAGAGAGATGGTGCGTACGCCTTTTTGTGTCGAATTAGATGTATGATAATTGTTACAA